>NC_059115.1:21545894-21852436 GCF_020740685.1 Jaculus jaculus
GCTCATATAGCATCTACCTCATGAGAGGGTAAAGGAATTAGGAACTTAGCCCTGGAGTGTGAGCTGTTATCCCCTTTGTTCCCACTGCCGCTACCACCATCACCACCACTGTAGACAGCCATGTGTGGACAGAGAAGTGGACATGCTGGCACACTTAAAGAATGTACCTCAAGTACAGAAGACAGAGCACCAGATGCTTGAGATAAACCTCAAGCCTAGAAGGAGCTAGAAAGATAGAATACTGATGAAGATAGGAGAGAGAGGTAGACCCAGATCCAGAGACTAAACCTAAAAATGAGAATAGAGGGCTGGAGAGATGGCTCAGCAATTAAAGGAGCTTGCTTGTAAAGCTTGACAGCCTGGGTTCAAGTCCCTAGTATGCAAAAAATAATGCATAGGGCTGGAGAGGTGGCTTAGCAGTTAAGGCACTTGCCTGCAAATCCTAAGGACCCAGGTTTGATTCCCCAGAACCCACATAAGCCAGAAGCACATGGTGGCACATGCATCTGGAGTTCATTTGTAGTGGCTAGACACCCTGGCATGCCCATTCTATCTGCCTCTCTCTCTCTCTCTCAAATAAATACATAAATAAAATTTTAAAAAATGTTTTAAAAAATGACACATGTATCTGGAGTTCATTTATAATGGCAGGAGGCCCTGGTATGCCCATGTTCTCTCTTATCCTGTGTCTCTCAAATAAATAAATATTAAAAAAGAGGATAGCAGGGCTGGAGAGTTGGCTCAGCAGTTAAAGATACTTGCTTGCAGAACTTGACGGCCTGGATTCAATTTCCCAGTACCCATGTAAATCCAGATGAACAAAATGACACATGTATTTGGAGGTTGTTTACAGTCGCAGGGGCCTCTGGCATGTCCATGCTCTCTCTTGTCCTCTCTCAGTCTCTCAAATAAATAAATATTAGAAAAGAGGATAGGGGCTGGGGGACATATGGCAAATATATAGAATTCCAAGTGAGGGGCTAGGGGTGTAGTTAGTGGGATAGCATTTACCTAACATGGGTAAAGCCCTTGGTTCAATCGCCAGCACCACAAAGAAAAGCAAAAGGAAAGAAAGGTAGAGAGTGAGAGGCAGCTGCTGGGGCCAGGGCTATGAGGAACAGGCAGAAGGTATAGACAGATCATGGACAGGACTGGGAGACAGGTGCAATGGCTCTTCCACTCATTCACAGCCTACATTTCTGGTTGGATCTGGAGTCCATTCAGGCTAGACCATGTCCCTAAGAGACCCTAGAACAGCCCTGTTCCTCCCCCAAAGACAGCTGTTCCTAAGAATAACCCCCCCCCTCCAGCAAAAGGGCAGACAACAGCTGGGTGGGGGAAGGGCATCATAGTGAGGCTCTCCCAGGGCCAAGGCAGATTGGGGAAGAGGGTGAAACATGTCCCTTGGTTAGAGCTGTCGCAGTAGGCCCAGAGTCATAGTCATGATCTAGGGAGGAAATTTGCCAATAGAGGAATCTGATGAGAAATCAGATGAGAAAGTGAGTCCTTTTTTTTTGTGGGGGGGGAGGTGGGGTTTTCAAGGTAGGGTTTCACTCTAGCTCAGGCTGACCTGGAATTCACTATGTGGTCTCAGGGTGGCTACAAATTCAGCAATCCTCTTACCTCTACCTCCCAGGTGCTAAGATTAAAGGTGTATACCATCATGCCCGGCTTGAGAAAGTGAGGGCAGTTGGTAGGAAAATGTAGTCCTGAGGTGGAGACAGGATGGGTGTTGTTAGACATGTGGCTAAGGATTACAAAACAGGACAGTGGACAGAGGAGAGAAGTAGGTGAAGACAGTATAATGAAAGGGACAGAAATGTAACCACAGGTGGGGACAGAAAAAAAAAAGTGTGACAGTAAAAGACATTTCCAGACCTGCCGAGATGGCTCAGAAGTTAATGGCACTTGCTTGCGAAGCCTGACGACCTGGGTTCGATTTCCCAGTACCCACATAAAGCCAGTGTCTGAGGCCCTAGCATGCCAAATTGTGGTGTAGTGTGGTATTTTGCAATGACTCATGTGCCTGGAGTATGTTTGCAGTGGCTAGAGGTCCCAGTGCACCCCTATTCTCTCTATCTGCCTCTTTGTCTCTCACTGTCTCTTAAATAAGTTATGTATGTATGTATATATTGGGTTTTTCAAGGTAGGGTCTCACTCTAGTCCATGCTGATCTGGAATTCACTATGTAGTCTCAGAGTGGCCTCAAACTCACAGTGACCCTCCTACCTCTGCCTCTGGAGTGTTGGGATTAAAGGAGTGTGCCACCATGCCCAGCAGAAAAAAAAATATAATATATATATGTGTGTGTATGTAGTGTGTGTGTGTGTGTGTGTGTGTGTGTGTGTATATATATATATATATATATATATATATATATAATTTTTTTTAAAGGATTGTTAGAATAGGTCACAGCAAGTAGAAATAAGGCAGCTGGTGAGCGTGGTGAGCGTATTAGGCTGGAAAGAGACAACTGCCCAAGGATGGTAGAATGCAAAAATACTGAACATGCTTATGTCTACTACCCAGGTATATTTTGGGCGTTGGCTGATTGAGGGGAGCCCCTTGGTGGTGCTCCTGGATGTGGGGGCCTCAGCCTGGGCCCTGGAGCGCTGGAAAGGCGAGCTCTGGGACACCTGCAACATCGGGGTGCCCTGGTATGACCGTGAGGCCAACGACGCCGTTCTTTTTGGCTTCCTCACCACCTGGTTCCTGGGTGAGGTAGGCACCACTGCCATCCCCACCTTACGCTTTCCACTGAAAATACAATGACCACCGGCCTCTGTATCAGAGGGTAGGCTTCTCTCTAGGCATTCTGGGAGTTGTAGGCTCTTTGGTCCAAGGTTTAGGTCTGGTACTTGGGGACATGAACATCCAGGTCTAGTTCTTCTCAAACTGTTCCAAGTGTAGACCCCTAGGGCCTCTGGTCAGTAGGGGGCTGACCCCAGGACTTCTGGAACTTGTACTTCTCTGGTCTCATATTGACTGAACTTAAGCCTTCAGAAGGATACCGGATGCCCTCAAATCCCGAATCTGTTTCAGAACAAGGAAGCTTGGTTTTATCTAGGAAACTTAATTTTCCATTATTAGAACAACAGGAGCCATTTGTTCCAAAGCATTTAAGGAGTTATATTTCATTTTGTGCCAGTGTTACTTGCAAAAGGTCTACTGTACAAGAGCTCTTGGAAGTTTGTCCATGAAAACTTTAGCTCTTTTAGTTCAACTTTACTAGGATTTAGAAAGTGACAAAACAAACACAATGGCCAAGCTCCCATGAGCCTCCAGGGATGAAACCAGCTCATAAGCCTGTTTTGGGACATAGCTCCTTGTTAGTGGCTATTGCTTGCTTTGTGCCAGTGGTAATGGTTACCTCTCCCCTGCTTTCTGGTCCTTGCTGGGAATTGCTGGTTCCTTTTGTGGTACTCATGGAGACATAGTGAGTGACTCGGTCCCTGTTGCCCCACAGTTCCTGGCCCAGAGCGAAGAGAGGCCACATGTGGTTGCCCACTTCCATGAGTGGTTGGCAGGCATTGGACTCTGCCTGTGCCGTGCCCGGCGCCTGCCTGTGGCAACCATCTTCACCACCCACGCTACACTGCTGGGGCGTTACCTGTGTGCTGGCGCTGTGGACTTCTACAACAACCTGGAGAAGGTGAGCTAGGCTTGTGGGACATGCTGGGTAAAGCCTAAAACTCTGGGAATTCCAAAGGGATCCAGCTCCCTCCTCCCTCAGACCTAGGGGTTCAGCCCTGTCTTCTTCCCTCAGATCCAGGAATCTAGACCCTAGTGGTTCTACCTGTTGGCCCCGCCCCACCCCCACCCCCCACCCCCGCCCAGGACCCTAGAGTCTATTCCTGAAGTCTCCTTCCCCATCATCCCAACCTGACCTCCTCACTTCCTGACCAGTTTAACGTGGACAAGGAAGCAGGTGAGAGACAGATCTACCACCGTTACTGCATGGAGCGAGCAGCAGCCCACTGCGCCCACGTCTTCACTACCGTGTCGCAGATCACTGCCATAGAGGCTCAGCACCTCCTCAAGAGGAAACCAGGTAAGATCTGGGCTGCAGTCCCTAAATACGAGTGAGGTAAGAAACTGCTGCAATATAGACTGTAAAAAATGTTTCCTTTCGGCCGGGCGTGGTGGCACACGCCTTTAATCCCAGCACTCAGGAGGCAGAGGTAGGAGGATCACCGTGAGTTCAAGGCCACCCTGAGACTACAGAGTTAATTCCAGGTCAGCCTGGACCAGAGTGAGACCCTACACTCGAAAAACCAAAAAAAAAGTTTCCTTTTTAAATATTTTATTTATTTACTTATTTGAGAGAGAGTGAAAAAGAGGAAGAGGCAGATCGAGTAAGAGAGAGAGAATGGGCCCACCAGAGCCTCTAGTCATTGCAAACTCCAGACACATGCACCACCTTATGCGTCTGACTTTACGTGGGTACCAGACAATCAAACTCTGGTCCTTAGGCTTTGCAGGTAAGTACCTTAACCATTGAGCCATCTCTCCAGCCCCTAAAATTGATTTGCAGCCGGGCGTGGTGGCGCACGCCTTTAATCCCAGCACTCGGGAGGCAGAGGTAGGAGGATCGCCATGAGTTCGAGGCCACCCTGGGACTACAGAGTTAATTCCAGGTCAGCCTGGACATGAGTGAGACCCTACTTCGAAAAACAAAAACAAAAAAAAAAAATTGATTTGCGAGCAGAGAGAATGGGCGTGCCAGGGTCCCTACCCACTGCACATGAACTCCAGATGCATATACCACTTTGTGCATCTGGCTTCATGTGGGTACTGGGGAATCAAACTCTGGTCATTAGACTTTGCAGGCAAGTGCCTTAACTGCTGAGCCATCTCTCTAGCCACCAATATAGACTTTTTGTTTTACTTCGAGAATAAGAACTAGAAGGCCTTCAGGTTGAAATAGTAACGTATGAATATGGTTGTCTGGCTCTTTATATCCTAGAGGTTAATGGGAGTTGTAGTTTCTTTGATTCTAATTCTAATTTTTTTTTTTTTTTTTTGAGGGAGGGTCTCACTCTAGCCCAGGCTGACCTGGAATTCACTGTGTAGTCTCAGGGTGGCCTTGAACTCACAGCGATCCTCCTACCTCTGCCTTTTGAGTGCTAAGATTAAAGGCATGCATCACTATGCCCTGCTGATTTTAATTGAAAAAAAAATTATTTCTAGCTGGGCCTGGTGGTGCACGACTTTAACCCCAGCACTCAGGAGGCAGAGGTAGAAGAATCACCATGAGTTTGAGGCCACCCTGAGACTACATAGTGAATGCCAGGTCAGCCTGAACTAAGTGAGACCCTACCTCAAAAAAAAAAAAAAAATAATAATAATATTAATGTGTGTGTGTGTTATTTCTTTGTCAGTTTATCAACTTATTTGAGTGTTGTCAGTTTATGTGAGACAGAGTGGGAAGGTAAATGAAAGAAAAAATGGGCACACCAAGGCCTCTTGCCACTGCAAATGAACTACAGATAGATGTGCTGCTTTGTGCATCTGGCTTTACATGGGCATTGGAAGATCAAATCTGGACTAGCAGGCTTTGCAAGCAAGTGTGTTAAAGTATTGAGCCATTTCCCTAGCCTCTGACTATAATTTCAGAAGTGGTAAGATATAGTAATTGGCTAATGTATATGTTACTCCAAAAAGAATGAAGAGCTGGGCATGGTGGCGCACGCCTTTAATCCCAGTACTTGGGAGACTGAGGTAGGAGGATTGCCGTGAGCTCAAGGCCACCCTGAGAATACATAGTGAATTCAAGATCAGCCTGGACAAGAGTGAACCCCTACCTCAAAAAACAAACAAACAAACAAACAAAAAGAATGAAAGAATGCAGCTAGAGTAGATTTGTATTTCAGAAAAGTAAGGCTGAAACTAGTCTTACAACCATTCTCTTATGAATGTAAGTAAGGTGATAACTACAACTCCTAGAAGTTCTTTCTTGTTCTGCTTTGTAGTTTTTCTGAAACTTTGTCCTCAGGCCTGATGGGGGTTGTAGTTTTTAAATTGATGTGCTTTAATTTCTATGAGAGGGAGGGCTGGGGATATAGCTCAGTGGTAGGGTGCTTTCCTAGTATGCACAAGGCCTGAGGTTTGCAAAATAATAATATAATAACATTATTAATTGTATAAGAGCAGGACATAATTGGACCACTGAAAGAGGTATGAAGGTAGAAAATGTTTAAGAACTACAACTCCCAAGAGCCTCTGAAGTAGAAAGGTCACTGTCTGGTCATTTGTAGGAGCTGAGGAGATTGGGAATTGTGCTTATGAGAATAAACAAATAATATCGGGCAAGAAGGGATCTGAGTAGTGGGGTAAGTCTGTTATCATGGGAGATCACAGATGGCTTACTAATTAATAAAGGTGCAGAGGAAAAGGCAGCTTTCCTAAATTAATCCTTTAGCCAGATTCATCAAAAAGGAGAATAAGGGCTAGAGAGATAGCTTAATGGTAAAAGCATTTGCCTGTGAAGCCTAAGGACCCAGGTTTGATTCCCCAGTACCCACAGAAGCCAGATGTGGCGCATGTGTCTAGAGTTCATTTGCAATGGCTGGAGGCCACTCTTTCTCTCAAATAAGTAAAATAAAACAAAAGAGAATGAGACATTCTCCCCCAATCCCAGATATTGTGACCCCCAATGGACTGAACGTGAAGAAATTCTCCGCCATGCACGAGTTCCAGAACCTTCATGCTCAGAGCAAAGCTCGGATCCAGGAGTTCGTGCGTGGCCATTTTTATGGGTATGTGGACCAGATGACCAAAAGAGAAGGGCTGAGGCCTAGTCCCCAGGGCCTGAGGGAAGAGGGCTGGGGTCTGGACCCCTGGATATAAAGGAAGAAGACTGGGCCTGGACCCCCTACATCTGAGGGAGGACTGGGGTGTGGACTCCTTGGTCAACTATGAGCTCTGTTTCCAGATGTCTTGATATCTGGTATTATGGGTTGGATATTAATGTAAATCCTCATCTAAGGAGAAAAAAAATCTGCAACTTCCAGGAGTCCCACTGATGTCTTTGCATTATGTTAAATTTCTTTGGTCCTGTAGCTTCTGGGATTTTGTAGTTTTCAGAGCAAGACTCCAGAGTCAGGGTCTTGGGCTTCACCCTATCCTGTGGCTTCTTTAGGCACCTGGACTTCAACTTAGACAAGACCTTGTATTTCTTTATCGCCGGCCGCTACGAGTTCTCCAACAAGGGAGCTGACGTCTTCCTGGAGGCCTTAGCCCGGCTCAACTATCTGCTCAGAGTAAGGCCCGGGCCAAGGAGCAGAGTGAGGAGGGACTGAAGGTGGGTTAGGTAAAGCCATGGTTTGAAGCAGGGCGTAGAGACCCAGAAAGAAAATCAGAGGTTGGGCTTGGTGGCACATGCCTGTACTCCCTGTATTCGGGAAACTGAGGCAAGAGGATCACAAATTCAAGGCTTGCTTGGGCAGAAGAATGAGTTCAAGGCCAGCCTAGGCAATTTAATGAGAGTCTATATCAAAAAGTATAAAGAGGGCTGGGAATGTGGCTCAGTAGTAGAGCTCCTGCCTAAGATCCACAGGTGTGGTTCACTTGGGGAGTGCTTACCGATGTGAGAGACTCTTTTGTTCAACAACACCCCTCCCCCCCCCACTGCAAAAGATGAAAAAGATCAGAGATCAGAGGGGCTATCGGGATAGTAACTCCGTCCCACAGTTCTGCTTATCTGCAGAAGCCATGGTGAGGTCCTAGCAGTGACAAAGCCCATTCCCATCCCTGCTGTCCCACACCCTCACCTCCCCTCTCTTCATTTCCCCAGGTGAATGGCAGTGAACAGACAGTGGTTGCTTTCTTCATCATGCCGGCCCGGACCAACAACTTTAACGTGGAAACCCTCAAGGGCCAAGCTGTGCGCAAGCAACTCTGGTCAGTAGCCCTGGGCTTGGCACCCGGTCAACCCAATGCCTGTTTGTGCACACAGACAGTCTCACCGTGGCCATCTGTATTGTGGTCAGCCTGCCCCACCAATCTTGTGAAGTCATTGCTTTAGTCCAGGGACAGCCATAGCAAGTCATTCTCTAGACAAGTGTGACAGCAGACCAGGTCTCTGATAATCTCATAGTGAAGTTCCTCTCATGTCACCCTCTGTTGCTTTCTTTGTGGGTTTCGGTAAACTACTTCCCCTTGCTGAGTCGTTTGCTCCCTTAACCCGAGTCTTTGAGCATCTACCCCATGTCGTTCACCTTTGTAGGACCTTGGAATAGCAAGTGCAAAGGCCCTGAGGCATGGTTGAGAATGAACAAGGATTCCAGTGTGGCAAGAACAGTGTGTCCAGGGAAGAAAATTAGGCCTAAGCTATGGGAGGATTGTAAGCCATGAGGCTGTCAGGTGACACTCTTTCCTAATTTTTGTGCCAAGACATTCTTCTGTCAGAATCTTACTCCTTGTTTATAAAACAGCCTACCATTGCTCTGTCCAGCACTAGCCAAACCCTAATAATAGCTGACATTTCTGGAAGGCTTGTCATCTGCCAGTTTTTCTCCTTACCTCTTTTGAGTCCTCCCTGTAAACCCCTGAAGCTGCTTTTATTTTTATTTTCTTTTTCTTTCTTTCTTTCTTTTTTTTTTTTTGAGGTAAGGTCTCATTCTAGCCCAGGCTGACCTGGAATTCACTATGTAGTCTCAGGGTGGCCTCAAACTCATGGCAATACCCCCTACCTCTGCCTCCTGAGTTCTAGGATTAAAGGTGTGCGCCACCATGCCTGGCTTGGTTTTATTTTTACACTCATCCAGCTGAGTCACTGAAGTAAGACAGGAAAGACCGCCTGTCCACAGCCACATAGTTCAAGGCACCCAAGCATTCCCTGGTGCCCCTCCTCCTCCTGGAGCCCCTGCTACACAGCTTCGCTGTTCTGGCCTCAGAGTTCCCGCTGCCCTCAGAGCCTGATAATAGTAGCAGGTGGTGTACACGTGAAATTGTGGCTCTTCTTTTCCAGGGATACAGCCAATGCAGTGAAGGAGAAGTTCGGGCGGAAGCTTTACGAATCCTTACTGGTGTGAGTGAACAGCCAGCCCAAGCTCTGTCCCCAACATCAGCACCATGACCCTTCCTGGCACCTTATTGCCACATGCTTACCCCTGCTCATTTTACAGGGGAAGTCTTCCAGACATGAACAAGATGTTGGACAAGGAGGATTTCACTATGATGAAGAGAGCCATTTTTGCCACTCAGGTATAGGTTGGTACCCCTTAGCAGAGAGCTGCCAGTTGTCAGTGGTGTGGCCCCTGAGGCTGCTTGTCCCACAGATGGCTGGGACTTCTGATTTCTTGCGTGGCCCTATATGGAGGGAGCAATTCTGAAGTCTACAGAAAGGTGTGAAATGTATGGTAAAACTTCAGTTCCCAGGAGCACTTTGGGCAGGCTGTTTTCTGTGACATTTTGCCAGGGTCCTGCTGGGAATTGTGGCTTTTTTTAGGTCTTTGGGGGTCAGTGTACAAAAAGTCAAACGGACTTTAAGAGTAAAGATCACCTTACAGGAAGAAATGCAGCTGCCAAATTCTGTCCTTGCTGCCAACTGGCTTCTCCCCAATGCCCTTCTGGGAATGGTAGTTTTTTGGGCTTGTCTCATGATAGACACACACCAGCTAATTTTTTAATCCCACTGCCTATAGTGTTAGTCTTCAGATACTCCTGGCAGTTGGAACTTCTTTTTTTCCTGATGGGATTAAGTGAGCAGGAAACATTAATGAGGGCAACCATAAAATGAGAACTACAACTCCCATCAACCCTTGAGATTTTTTTTTTTCTTTTTTTTGGAATGCATTGACTTCCCTTGCCTGGGAGGTTTCTGGGAATTAGAGTTCTTTCACTCCTTTTGGGCCAAGGGACATTGGTGCCTTTGTTAGAGAATAAGGGACCTAAAAGGCTATGATGCATAAATGAGGTGAGATGTGCATTTGGTTAAACTAATTTCCAAGGCCCAAAGAAAGGTCTTCTGCATTCATGAATGTTGCTAAGTGGGTGCTTCTGGGAGTTGTAGTTTCTTGTGCTTGTTAGGCTGAAGGTGAGTATGAAACAATCTCTAAACAAAACCAGATGTGGTAGCACATGCCTTTAATCCCAGAATTTGGGAGACATAGGGAGCAGGATTGCCCTACATTCAAGGCCATTTTGAGACTACATAATCCAGGTCAGACAAGGCTAGAGTAAGACCCTGCCTCAAAAGAAAAAAAAAAAAAACAAAATAGAGCTGGGCGTGGTGGCGCACGCCTTTAATCCCAGCACTCGGGAGGCAGAGGTAGGAGGATCTCAAGAGAGTTCAAGGCCACCCTGAGACTACATAGTGAATTCCAGGTCAGCCTGAGCCAGAGTGAGACCCTACCTCGAAAAAAAAAAAAATCTTTTTAAGTCCATATTTGTAACCTCTGGAGTTCTTTTCATTGTAGCATTGTCTTGCTATTGTGACTCCTGGGAACCATAGTTTCTTTGCTTCCACTTTGGTGTGAAGTGTTTGACTTGGAAAAGAAAACTTTAACTCCTGTTAGCCCCTGCTTCTTGATACCATTTTTTACAACTTTTCCCTTGGCCTTGGTAGTTAGAGACTCCTTTAATGATAGAGGAAAGAATATATAATAAAATAGCTCTGAGCCGGGCATGGTGGCACACGCCTTTAATCCCAGCACTTGAGAGGCAGATGGATTGCTGTGAGTTCGAGGCCACCCTGAGATTACATAGTGAATTCCAGGTCAGCCTGGGCTAGAGTGAGACCCTACCTTGAAAAAACAAAGCAAAACAAAAAGCCAACCAACCAACCAATCAAACAAACACAAACAAAAAAGTATGTATATATCTGCTTTCCCATAAACATCTTAACACTGGCTCTGCCTTTAGGCTCATAGTAATTAAGAAAGAGCCAACCAGTACAACTCCAAATAATCTCTTGTGCTTTCCATAGACATCTAAGGTCCCTATGACCTATGGAGAAGTCTCCTGTTCCTTTTCTTTTTCTTTTATTTATTTACTTAATGGTTTTTCAAGGTAGGGTCTCATTCTAGGCCAGGCTAACCTGGAATTCACTCGGGATTCTTAGGGTGGCCTCAAACTCACGGTGATTCTCCTACCTCTGCCTCCTGAGTTCTGGGATTAAAGGTGTGTGCCACCAACCTGTCTTTTTAAATTTTTATTATATTTATTTGAGAGAGAAAGAGGCAGATAGAGACAGAGAGAACGGGCACACCAGGGCCTTTAGCTGCTGCAAATGAACTCCAGATGTATTTGCCACCTTGTGCATCTGGCTTATGTGGGTCCTGGGAAATTGAACCCGGGTTCTTAGGCTTTGCAGGTAAGTGCCTTAACTGCTAAGCCATCTCTCTAGCTCTCCTGTCCCTTTTCTGACTCCTGTCCCACTTGTGGCTTCTACAGCGGCAGTCTTTCCCCCCGGTGTGCACCCACAATATGCTGGATGACTCCTCGGATCCCATCCTGACCACCATCCGCCGAATTGGCCTTTTCAACAGTAGTGCTGATCGAGTGAAAGTGAGTAGGTTACTAGGCAGTGATGGGTTGGGAATGCCAATACTAGTGGTTAGACCCTGGGCATGTCACACCAGCATCTGCCGCCAGGGACACCTCCTCCAGCCTGGCGGCTGGAGACCTAGGTTACAAGCTTTAGTAAAACACTTGATGGAGCTGGAGAGGTGGCTTAGCGGTTAAGGCACATGCCTGTAAAGCCTAAGGACCCCGGTTCATTCTCCAGGTCCCACATAAGCCAGACGCACATGGTGGCACATGTTTCTGGAGTTCTTTGGCAATGGCTATAGGCCCTGGCACACTCATTCTCACACACACTCTCTCTCTGTGTCTCTAATAAATAAATAAAAATGAAATCTTGGGCTGGAGAGATGGCTTAGCGGTTAAGCGCTTGCCTGAGAAGTCTAAGGACCCTGGTTTGAGGCTCGATTTCCCTAGGACCCACGTTAGCCAGATGCACAAGGGGGCGCACGCATCTGGAGTTCATTTGCAGTGGCTGGAGGCCCTGGCGTTCTCTATCTCTATCTGCCTCTTTCTCTCTGTGTTTGTTGCTCTCAAAATAAAATAAAAATAAAAATAAAAAAAATTAAATCTTAAAAAAAAATAAAACACCTGAGTCTATGGGGGACACACATTCAAACTATCACACTGTGTGACTTTATCACACTGTTGCAGAGTTGGAGAGATGGCTTAGTGGTTAAGACGCTTGCCTGCAAAGCCTAAGGAACCAGGTTCAATTCCCCAATACCCACTTAAAGCCAGATGCACAAAGTGGCACGTGTCTGGATTTCAGTTGCAGTGGCTAGTGGTCCTGGTACCCCCATTCTCTCTACCTCTTCTCTCTCTCTTTCTCTCAGATAAATAAAATATTTTAAACATATTTATTTGAGAGAGAGAGAAAGAGGCAGAGAGAGAGAGACGATGAGTGCACTAGGGCCTCCAGCCACTGCGAAGGAATTCCAGACACATGCTCCCCCTTGTACATCTGGTTTCCGTGGGTCCTGGAGAATCGAACTGGGATCCTTTGGCTTTGCAGGCAAATGCCTTAACTGCTAAGCTACCTCTCCAGCCATATATATGTACTTAATTATTTATGTATTTTAAGAATAGTATTGCATATTGTCTGAGCCACTCTAGGCTGTCAGGAAATAGCTATTAGGAGCTTGGGCTAAGCTCTTTTCTTTCATTGCCAGGTGATTTTTCACCCAGAATTCCTCTCCTCCACAAGTCCCCTGCTCCCTGTGGACTATGAGGAGTTTGTGCGTGGCTGCCACCTTGGTGTCTTCCCCTCCTACTATGAGCCTTGGGGCTACACTCCAGGTGAGTGCAGGGCAGGGTGGCAGGGTGCTGGGGCCTTTTTCAGCTTGGGCCATGAGCCTCAGGCAAAGTGTCCCTTGTTTAGGGACAGTGGTAGAACCTTCTTCTGGTACTGGGTATGATTTGGTGGCACACAAACCCATGAGGTCAGGACTGAATGACTAGGGTCCATTTCAAACAGCCTTCACTGTTCACCTGATCTCCCCTAATTAGCTGCTATTTAGTCTCCACTGAGAGCAGCTGCCTCCAAATTCATCAACACTACTGATAGAGCAACATTGTCCCCAGTGACCTTCAGATTCCCTCTCTTCAACCCAGAGCTGAAGTGGAATTGTTTATGTACAATTCTCCCTCATTTCCAGGACATTTGTGTTTTTACACCCCCACTCCAGCCCACCCAGATACAACCCCTTCCCCAAACTTTTTTGCATGATTGTTTTTGTTTTTTTGTTGTTTTGTATTCGAGGTAGGATCTCTGGAGAGATGGCTCAGCAGTTGTGCATTTCCTGTGCGGGTATGAAGGTGGGGGAGGGTGGGCTGAGACTCTCCAGAACCCATGTGAACGACACACTGCAGAATCAGTAAGAGATTGTGGCACAAGGAAAAAATACAGATGGGTGAGTAATGGAGGAGAGCATCTGGGCAATCCCGTAGGGTGCTGCATCAGCACATACAAACATGCATGCAACACACTACACATACTGTGAACACTCAGAACAAAACAAAATACCAGATTGTGACTTCATGGAGACCAGCAGCTGGGAAGCTGGGCTTCATTACCCCAAAACCTGCCACCAAGCAACATACCTCCTCCAGCAAGGCTCCACCTCCCAAATTGCCTCTAGCTGGGGATTGAGTATAAGGCTTCTTTACATTCAAACAACCACAGCAAGTGAATTCACTTTTTTTTTTGAAGTAGGGTCTTGCTCTAGCTCAGGCTGACTTAAATTCACCATGTCATCTCAGGGTGGCCTCAAACTCATGGTGGTCTTCCTACCTCTGCTTCCTGAGTAGTGCTGGGATTAAAGTTGTGCGCCACCATGCCTGGCTGTATTTCATTTTTAAAATTATTTTTATTTATTTGCAAGTGAGTAAAAGAGAAAAAAAGGGGGGTTGGGCATGCCGGGGCTTCTTACCACTGCAAATGAACTTCAGACACATGCACCATTGTATGCTTCTGGCTTTACATGGGTACTAGGGAATTGAACCCTGGAAGACAGGTTTTGCAAGCAAGTGCATTGAACCGCTAAGCCATTTGTCCAACCCTATTTTATTTTGTGAGGTTTCTTTCTTTCTTTCTTTTTCCTTTTTTCTTTTTTTTTTCGAGGTAGGGTTTCGCTCTAGTCCAGGCTAACCAGGAGTCTGTAGTCTCAGGGTGGCCTCCTGAGTGCTGGGATTAAAGGCAATCACCACCACACCTGACTCGTTTTTGTTTTTTTTTTTTTAGGTAGGGTCTAGCCCAGGCTGACCTGGAATTCACTATGTCATCTCAGGGTGGCCTCAAACTCAAGGGCAATCCTCCTACCTCTGCCTCCCAAATCCTGGGATTAAAGGCGTGCGCCACCAAATTTTGTGGGTTGTGTATGTGTGGCATATTTATATGTGTGTCGGTGTCCACACCATACAGACACATGTGCATATTGTGCAAAGACCAGAGGAAGACATTAGGTGCCCTCTGTCATGCTTCTGGTTTATTTCCTTGAGGCAAGAGTTTATCATAGAGCCTGGAGCTGCCAATTTTGTTCAAACTTGCCAGGCCCAAGGATCCTTTTTTCTCCACTCCAGTGCTGAGGTTACCGGCATGCATGGCCTTTTTTTTTTTTTTTTTTTTTGAGGTAGGCTCTAACTCTAGCCCAAGCTGACTAGGAATTCAAACTAGTCCCAGGCTGGTCTCGAATTTACAGCGATCCTCCTAACTCTGCCTCCCTATTGCTGGGACTAAACGCGTTCACCCACACCTGGCCATGCATGACTTTTTACAACGGTGCGGCACATCCCAACTCAAATTCCCATGTTTGAGCAACAACTCTTCTTACTTGTGGAGCCATCTCCCCAGTTCCTGAATTACTACCCTTTCTTGGTCTCTCAGATTCCTTTTTGGGGAAATGGCAGACTGGATCCATGGGCACAGTGAGGATGCACTTTCCACAGACGCCAGCAGGTGGCGCTGTGGAGGCGCCTCACAGTGTTCCCTGATGTTTCCTTCCCATGCCTTCCCGCAGCGGAATGCACCGTGATGGGCATCCCCAGCATCTCCACCAACCTCTCTGGTTTCGGCTGCTTCATGGAGGAGCACATAGCAGACCCCTCAGCTTACGGTCAGTGCCGGTTCTTGCAATGGGGAGGAGTCCTGGAACCAACATCGCTTCCAAAGCCCATTCTCACACCTTGGCCCTGGTCTCTGCAGGCATCTACATTCTAGACCGAAGGTTCCGTAGTCTGGATGATTCCTGCTCGCAGCTCACCTCCTTCCTTTACAGCTTCTGCCAGCAGAGCCGGCGACAGCGGATCATCCAGCGGAATCGCACTGAGCGGCTGTCTGACCTGCTGGATTGGAAATACCTAGGCCGGGTATGAACCTACCCCCCCCCTTGTTTTCTTCCCCAGACACCTTGGCTGTCAGCCCCTAGTTATATAACCTCAAAAGGCTGCAGCACGTGGGTCTGTCCTACTGTAAACGTTGCTGTCATTTTAAGAAAATAATCTCGGGCTGGAGAGATGGCTTAGCGCTTAAGCGCTTGCCTGTGAAGCCTAAGGACCCCGGTTCGAGGCTCGGTTCCCCAGGTCCCACGTTAGCCAGATGCACAAGGGGGCGCACGCGTCTGGAGTTTGTTTGCAGAGGCTGGAAGCCCTGGCGTGCCCATTCCCTCTCTCTCCCTCTATCTGTCTTTCTCTCTGTGTCTGTCGCTCTCAAATAAAAATTTTAAAAAAAATTTAAAAAAAATTAAAAAAAAAATAAAGAAAATAATCTCAGGCTGGAGAGATGGCTCAGCACGTGTTAGGACCTGGCTTTGACCTCCACTGCTTACACAAAAAGCCAAGTGTGGGGCTGGAGAGATGGATCAGTGGTTAAGGCACTTGCCTACAAAGCAAAAGGACCTAGGTTCAATTCCTCAGTACCCATGTAAACCAGATGCACAAAGTGGCAGGAACATGTGGAGTTCTTTTGCAATGGCTGGAGGCACTGGCCATACCCATCCTCATTCTCTCTATCTTTACAAATAAATAAATAAATAATAAAAGTTGGGCGTGGTGGTGCACACTTTTAATCCCAGCACTCAGGAGACAGGTAGAAGGATTGCCTTGAGCTCAAGGCCACCCTGAAAGACTACATAGTAAATTCCAGGTCAGCCTGAGCTAAAGTGAGATACTACCACAAAAAAAAAAATAATAATAATAATAAAATAACAAAAGATGGGTGTGGCCACACGTGCTTGTAATCTCAGTGCTGAGTGGGGAAGACAGGAAAATCACTGGGACTTGCTGGTCAGACAAACTGACCAAAAAATGGTAGCTCCAGGTTCAGTGAGAGACTCTGTCTCAAGGAAAAGTAATAGAAGCACCTGTCTCCAAACAAAACAACAAAAGCCTGGGAAAATGGCTTGTGGGTTAAAAAGCACTTTCTTGAGTCAGGTGTGATGGTACACGCCTTTAATCCCAGCACTTGGAAAGCAGAGATAGGAGTAGTGCTGTGAGTTTGAGGCCACCCTGAAATTAGAGTGAATTCCAGGTCAGCCTGGACCAGAGTGAGACCCTACCCCAAAACAAAACAAAACAGAAAACAAACAAAAAGCACTTTCTCAAACCAAAGAAGGAAAGTCAAATTAATTTCTAAGAAAGACATTTGTAGAGTTCTCATTTGCAGTGATTTCTTGACAAAGCAGTATTTAATCTGGGGATTTTCTGCCCCAGTTGGTGAGGTGTAACTCTGGGATTGTCCAGTCATGGCTCTGCTAATACCCATGTGAGGCGAACATTTGCATAGAGGAGACTGGAAAGTTTGACCCAATATGTAGCTAAAAGTTGGAGGCGAGCCTGGGGTACATAGCAAGACACTATTAAAGCCTAACAAGACCACAAAGTGGCCAACAGGACCTGGTGTCACAGATCTGTATTCTCAGCTACTTGGGAGGCTGAGGCAGGATGATCACTAGTTCAAGACCACTGTGAGTAATTTAGTGAGTGAAAAGACACCTGTAACCTCAGCACCTAGGCAGCTGAGGCAAGCAGATCACCACAAGTTTGATGCCTACCTGGACTCTAAAGTGACTTTCCAGGTCTGCTGGGCTACAGAGTGAAACCCTAATCTCCGCACACACAAAAAAATGTCTGGGGATATGGCTCTGTGTGTGACGTGCATACCCAAGTTTGATCCATGCCACCCCTGTAAGAAGCTGGGCATGGCTGTATACACCTATGACCACAGCACTGAGAGGGGTAGAGGCAGGAGGATCCCTGGGACTCACTAGTCTAACAAGAAATCAGCAGCCACAGGTTCAGTGCAAGACTGTATCTCGAGGAATGAGGCAGAAGAGCAAAGGACACGTGATGTCTTCCACTAGTCTCCCCAAATGCGCACATCCATGCACATGCAGGTTCACACATACCACACTGACACACCAAAAGCTAAAAGGCTAAGCATGCCAGAGCATGCCTATGGTCCTTGTGCTCAGGAGGTACAAGCAGAAGGGTCGCTAGGGCTTTTTGAGTAGCTAGTCTACCCAAATTGGTGAGCTCTCGATTCAGTGCAAGTCCCTGTCTCAAAAAATAGGATGAGGCAGGTCAGCCTGGGCCAGAGGGAGACCGGACCTCAAAAAAGACAAAAAATAAAAATAAAAATAGGATGAGGCTGGAGAGATGGCTTAGCGGTTAAGGTGCTTGCCTGTGAAGCCTAAGGACCAACGCTCGACTCTCCAGGTCCCATGTAATCCAGATGCAAGCGTGCAAGGTCGCACATGCACACAACATGGCACATGTGTCTGGAGTTCAACTACAGTGGCTGGAAGCCCTGGCATGCTAGTTCGTTCTCTCCCTCTCTCCCTCTCCGCCTCCCTCTCTCTCTTGCTCTCTCTCTCTCTCTTGCTCTCACTTTTCTTGTATTAAAAAACAAAAATCAGGTCAGGCATGGTGGTGCACACCTATAATCCTAGCATTTGGGAGGCAGAGGTAAGAGGACCAATGAGTTTGAGGCCACCCTGAGACTACATAGTGAATTCCAGGTCAGCCTGGGCTAGAGAGAGACCCAACCTTGAAAAACCAAAACAGAAAAGAAAATAAAAGAGAGGCTGGTGAGCTAGCTTAGCAGTTAAGGCGCCTTCCTGCAATACCTGGAAACCTGGATTCTATTTCCCAGTACCCATATAAGTCAGATGCATAAGGTGAGATGCATGCATCTAGAGTTTACAGTGGCTAGAAACCCTGGTGTGCCCCCCTCTTTCTCTCTCTCACACACACATACATTCATATATATATGTAAAAGTATAGATGGGTTAGGAAGATGGCTCAATGATAAAAGGCATTTGCTTCCAAGGATGCTGGCCTGGTTCAATTTTCCAGTACCCACGTAAGCCAGATTCACATGGGTGGCACATGCTGGAGTTTGCTTGCACTGGCTAGAGGCCTTGGTGTGCTCATTTGCTCACACTCTCTCTCTCTCTACCTGTCTCTCAAATAAATAAAAAATAAAATATGTATTTTTTCCAATCTTACAAATAGTTTTTAATCGTTGCAATTAAACAGGGAGACAGGAGCTTGATGGTCACAACATGTGATGTGTATTTATGAAATTTCTTCTGATATAAAATAAGTAAATGAATAGTCAAAATAAGTAAATAAAAAACTGAAAAACCTATGTGTTTGGGGTTCAACCTACAAGTAAGAGTAGAAATGCCTGTGTCACCAGGCAGAAAGAAAACACTACTCCTTTTATGTTATGGTATTCAAACATTCATCTTTGACAAGCACCTTAACCACTGAGCAATCTGTTCCTTTAAAAAATAAAATATTTTTAAAAATAGCTGTAGTGGGCTGGGGAAATGGCTTAGCAGTTAAGGTGTTTGCCTGTGAAGCCTAAGGACGGTGGCTCAGTTCCCCAGGACCCATATAAGCCAGGTGCACAAGGGGGCACATGTGTCTGGAGTTCATTTGCAGTGGCTAGAGGCTCTAGCATGTTCTTTGTCTCTGTCTGTCTGCCTCTTTCTCTCTTTTCCTCCCTCCCTCCCTCCCTCCCTCTCTCTCTCTCTCAAATAAATAAAAGTATATTTATTTTAAAAAATAGCTATAGAGGTAGAGCTCCTGTCTAGAATCCACAGTGATGGCCTGGGGCATGGCTTAGAGGCAGAGCTCCTGCCTAGAATCTACAGGGAGAGGGGCTGGGGGCATGGCTCAGAGGTAGAGCTCCTTCCTACCTAGAATCCACAGTGAGGGCTGGGGGCATGGTTCAGAGGTAGAGCTCCTGTCTAGATCCACAGTGAGGGCTGGGGGCCTGGCTCAGAGGTAGAGCCCCTGCTTAGAATCATCAGTGAGGGTCTGGGGGTGTGACTCAGAGGTAGAGCTCCTGTCTAGAATCCACAGTGAGGGCTGGGGGCGTGGCTCAGAGGTAGAGCTCCTGTCTAGAATCCACAGTGAGGGCTGGGGGCGTGGCTCAGAGGTAGAGCTCCTGTCTAGAATCCACAGTGAGGGCTGGGGATGTGGCTCAGAGGTAGAGCTCCTGTCCAGAATCCACAGTGAGGGCTAGGGTGTGGCTCAGTGGTCAAAAAAGGTGTGGCTGGGATTTATTGGCCAGGGAGTGTATCTGCCCCCTGTGTACTCTGACACTTCCTCTCCTTTCTCCCAAGTACTACATGTCTGCCCGTCATATGGCCCTGGCCAAAGCCTTCCCAGATCACTTCACCTATGAGCCACATGAGGCAGATGCGGTGAGTAGACCCAGTACTAAAGCTGTGTCAGGAACAGAAGGCTGGGCTGGGGGTAAGAATCTCTTCTGGGGCAGGAAGGGCTACTGGCTGCCTCTTGATTTTTCAGTGGCTTGTGCTCACTCTAGTTTATTCCCACGCCCACATTTTCAGACCCAAGGGTACCGCTACCCACGGCCAGCCTCGGTGCCACCATCACCCTCCCTGTCCAGACACTCGAGCCCACACCAGAGTGAGGATGAAGAAGAGCCCCGGGATGGGTCCCTGGAGGATGATGGTGAACGCTACGATGAGGAGGAAGAGGCTGCCAAAGATCGTCGCAATATCCGCGCACCTGAGTGGTCACGCAGGGCCTCCTGCGCTTCCTCCACCGGTGGCAGCAAACGCAGCAACTCGGTGGACACGGGTCCCTCCAGCTCGCTCAGCACGCCCAGTGAGCCCCTCAGCCCTGCCAGCTCCCTGGGCGAGGAGCGCAACTGAACCCTGCACTCCACCTCACTCCCTTGCCCGCTGCCCTGTGTTCTTCCTGCAGAGAGTGGGTGCAGACATGCTGTTCCTGAACCCCCCTCCAGACCATGAGTGGGGTCCACGCTCTGTGTGGTCCACAGCCCAGCCCCTGCACCACTCATTCGTGGCCCTGCATCTCCACTGTGGGAGCTCTCACACTCCACAATGCTGTGCCTTTCTTGGATTTTAGAATGCATTCTGTGCTCTGGCTTGGACTGGGGGCCAGAAGCCAGGAGTCTGCCATTATTACTCCGCAAAGTGCTGGAGATTTTAGGAAACCTGGCCTGTTGTTTTCAGGATTGGGGCTTCTTTAGCATATCCCGCGATATACAGAGTTTGTTATGCTCAGACGTGCCCCAGGGACCACCATGTGCTGGAAACCCGGTGGCTTCCCTGCAAATGGGGCAGTTAAGTCCAGAGTGAGCACACTTCAGGGATTAAGATAACTGAATGCTTACAGTCCTCCATTCTAACCCGAACTCAGGCTCAGGTCTTGGGTAGAAGACCCCTCACTCCAGCTCCTCCAACCTCTATACTTTGGCCAAGCCTGGCTGCTCATTTCTTTCAGGGGTGGGGGATATTCAATCTCAGACTAGACACCTTTCTGCCTTCTGGCCTTTCCCTGACCAGATCCTTCTCCTTCCCTTAGTTAACCAGCCTCTCTTAAGGACAAAACTGGCTGTCTACCCCCACCCCAGCCACTCAGGCCACTGAGAAACCCTTGGGTTTTGGGTCCCAGCTGCTGAACCTGGAACCTTGTCACTGTGCTACACCTTGGGTCCCCTTCCTCAGTCTAGAACCAAAACCATTGGGTTCTAGAAGACCTACATTTACCTCGAGGCCCTTCCACCCAAAAGCTGCATCCTGCCTCCAGCATCAGGAAACTCCAGGAGAGACTCACGTGTGCTATGCCTGATGCGCTGCTTGGTTTGTAGTCAACAGAAGGGTGGAAGGCGTGTGTCAGAGATGGAAAAATACACATGTATTTAAGCATCCCAAGTGTGATTGGAAGTGAACACTTGATGGGCCTGATTCCTAACTCCCTCAATCCTCATGGGTTTTTTGGCCTTGTTCCCCCCCCCCCAAAAGTAGGGTCTCACTAGCTCAGGCTGACTTGGAATTCACTCTGTAGTCTCAGGGTGGACTTGAACTCATGGCACATGAACTCACAGTGATCCTCCTACCTCTGCCTCCGGAGTGCTGGGATTAAAGGCGTGTAACACCACGCCCGGCTGGTTTTTTGTTTTTAATTTATTTATTTGAATGATGGAGAGAGAAAACAGGCACACCAGGGCCTCTAGCCACTGCAAACGAACTCCAAATACATGTGCCACCTTGTGCATCTGGCTTACATGGGTACTAGAGAAGCAAACCTGTGTTCTTTTGCTTTGCAGGAAAGCGTCTTAACTGCTAAGCCATCTGCAGCCCTTGGTTTGTTTTTAGAGGTATGCTCTGACCATGTAGTCCAGGCTGGCCTCAAATTCATGGCAATCCTGCCTCAGCCTCTTCAGTGCTGGATTGACAGGCCATAGACGCTAGGCCCACTTCTTCATTTTAGTTCCTGCTCTCATCTCCCTAGTCACGGTTGTTGTTTTTCCGTTCTTCCCAGGCTGACCTCAAACTCAAGGTGACCTCCTACCTCTGCTGGGAT
Organism: Jaculus jaculus; assembly: GCF_020740685.1. Classification (NCBI taxonomy): domain Eukaryota; kingdom Metazoa; phylum Chordata; class Mammalia; order Rodentia; family Dipodidae; genus Jaculus; species Jaculus jaculus. Next base: position 21,567,789 of record NC_059115.1, read on the forward strand.
TAAAGATGGGTATCATCAAGCCCTCCCTAGTCTTTTAAAAAAAAATTTTTTTGGTTCATTTTTATTTATTTGAGAGCAACAGACAGAGAGAAAGAGGTAGATGTATATAGAGAGAGAGAATGGGCGCACCAGGGCTTCCAGCCACTGCAAACGAACTCCAGACGTGTGCCACCTTGTGCACCTGGCTAACGTGGGTTCTGGGAAATTGAGCCTCGAACTAGGGTCCTTAGGCTTCACAGGCAAGCGCTTAACTACTAGGCTATCTCTCCAGTCCAAGCCCTCCGTAGTTTTTTTTTTTTTTTTTTTTTTTGAGAGTGACAGAGTGAGAGGGAGAGAGAATAGGCGTGCCAGGGCTTCCAGCCACTGCAAATGAACTCCAGATGCGTGTGCCCCCTTGTGCATCTGGCTAACATGGGTTCTGGGGAATCGAGCCTCAAACCGGGGTCCTTAGGCTTCATAGGCAAGCGCTTAACCACTAAGGCATCTCTCTAGCCCCCTCCCTAGTTTTTTATCTCACACTTCTGTCCTGGAAAGGCTTAAGGCAGCCTTGTCTGATCACATAGTTGGGGCTCAAGTTGTAGGTGGCAAATTTGGCTGCAATGATTTGGGCAAAAGTGGCTCTGTACTGTGGAGGAAGATGGCCAAGGCGGCCATGGGCCTGGGATATATAAGAACCCTGCAGCCAGACCAGGTGATACAGGCCTGTCACCCCACTTAACCCAGAGGCTGAGGCAAGAAGATTGAAAGCTCCAAGGACAGCCTGGGCAACTTAGTGAGATGGTCTCAGAATGAGTGAAACGTGCCTTTAATCCCAGCACTTGGAGGCAGAATTAGGAGGATCACTGTAAATTCAAGGCCAGCCTGAGGCTACATAGTGAACTCCAGGGCAGCCTGGACTAGAGCAAGACCCTTCCTCAAAAAAGAAAGCAAGCTTGATGAGGGTGTCACTTAGTGGTAAGGTACTTAGCTAGAAGCTTCAGTGAGGCCTTGGGGTGTGGCTCAGGAGTAGCATGCTTTTTTTCTTTTTTTTTCCTCTGATGCTGGTCATGTATAGCTTGTGGCTATGCTTACTGGGTGTTTCAGTTGATTTGTTTCAGGCATGTTCCTAGAACTCTCTTGGCTTCCAGGCTTTGGTGTCACTGTCCTCTGCATGGCTGGTTTCCCCAGGCCATGTGCACTTCAGGAACTAGAAAGCTGTAATGACATTTTCCCTGTTCTCTATAATACATGGGCATCGGTCCCTCCCTCAGAATCCCCAAGGAAGAGCAGTAACAGGAGGGATTTGTGCTGAGCTGACAAGCAGGTGGCCATCCAGTAGCTTGAAGCAGGCAGCAGTTCCACAGCTGACACCCAGGATATGTCCCTAAGACTTCTTGTTGAGGCTCCAGTCCCATTTGGTCAGTGGCCCCAAATTTCACATCCTGTTTCTACTGGACCCCAGCAAGCACTTCCTGGGTACACTCCCCACCCCCACCAGTCCTGCTGGTTCAGATCCTTGTGACTGTTACCCCATGTTCTTGCACTGTCACTTCCCCAGTAGAAGGTTCTTTGGAGCAGATGTCACCTAGGGGGAGTCCTAGATATGGGTCCCTACTCCCCTCCCCCCCTCCAGGCAGGTTCTCTCTCTCTAGCCCAGGCTGGCCTTATGTGGATCCTCCTACCTCAGCCTCAGGATGCTGGCTTTGTATCTTAATAGCCTCAGTTTTCCCATATAAAGGAAACAGCAATCCCCTTTCCCTTCTGTTTTGTTGAAAGCACAGGGCTGTTTCAGGGACACAAGCTTCATGATCATGCCCTTGGTCCACTCCCCAGCACTACTGTAAAAGAACTGACCAAGCCGTGCATGGTGGCTCACACCCTTAATCCCAGCACTTGGGAGGCAGAGGTAAGAGAGGACCCACACAAAGCAGATGCAAAGGTGGCACATTCATCTGGAGTTTGCAGTGACTAGAGGTCCTGGGCGCTCAGCCCATTCTCTCTCGAGTAAATATGAACAAGCCAGGTACATTCCCATCTAAGGCATTACAGTGACCACATCAGATTCCCTGGAACCTACACCTGCCTCCCAGGAGGGCAGTTAGCAAAGAGCTCAGTGCAAGGCATCGCAGTTTGGCTCCTCTCTGAAACAGCTTAAGCAAACAGAAGCAAGCTCATCTCTCTCCATTGCCTCACCTCACCCAACAAGCACAGAGGCAAACATCTAAGTTGCTGCACAAAACTTTTATTTCATTTGGTCCAAGACTTGACAGGGGATCTGGGCGTTACAAAGCTGCCTAGTGGCTGGAGAGGCTGGGATGGAGGAGGTCCTGAGGGAGGTTAAGGCAGAGCAAGAATCCCTGGAAGGCTGTGCAGTATCTAGTCGTGCTTCAGGGTGAGCCGCTCGAAGAGATACTCGCCCAGATTTGGCTGAGGGCTCGCCAGCCTGCGCAGATTGGTCAGGTGATCGCCCATCTTCTTGATGAGCTTCACCTCCTCATCCAAGAAGTGGTTCTCCAGGAAGTCACAGAGCTGAGGAGGGAGAAGATCTCAGAAACCATAAAGGATAATTTGCCCAGTCCAGAGACTGTAGTGCTAGGTGCGACGGTGCACACCTGTAATCCCAGCACTAGGGTGGTTGAGGCAAGAGGATGGCTGAGAGTTCAAGGCCAGTCTTACAAACATAGGAAGACCTTGCCTCACAAAAAGGGCGGGCTAGCCAAAGATGAACAGGGTACTTACATGGGGGTCTGTGCGGGTAGAACCCAGCGCATGAAGATCCAAAAGAGCCTGATTCAGGTTCTTCTCCAGTGCCAAGGCGGCTTCCATGGCCTCCTGAGTTTTTCCCCACTCATCTTGAGAAGGCTTCTAATAAAGACAAAAACAGCTCAGAACAGATATCACCCACCCAGCTAAGGGTAAAACTAAATTTCCCAACAGCCATCCTGGTCTCCTATATGTTCCCAGTATAGCGATTTCCTCCATATTCTACCATTAGGAAAGAACACCCCAGTGCTCGGGAGGCAGAAGTAGAAGGAGCGCCTTGAGTTCCAGACCACCCTACCTCGAAAATCAAAAAAGAACACCCCCAGAAAAAGACACAAACATATCACGTGATTCCTGATAATAGGGCCGAGCCTAGGGCACTGCCCGCGCATGGCCTGCTGGGAATTGTAGTCCGCTGCCCGCAGCACTTACCTGCACATCCTGGAAGAGCGCCCGGCCGCCGCGCTGGTTTTGCATCTTGAGCAGACGCTCCGCGCCCTCGCGCTTCTCCTCGGCCAACTCTCGGAAGAAGTGGCCCACGCCGGGCAGAGCCACATCGTCCCGGTCGAAATAGTAGCCCTGCGGGAAGGAAAATGGAGGGACAAGGGTTGGACGGGACGGACTCCACCCACTGGTCACTCGATGGAACAAAGGAGACGGCGCGTGCGTAGAAGGGTCCGGGGTGCGCATTAGTGGGTACCCCGCTATACGCTCACCAGAGAGAGGTAGGTGTAGGAGGCCCGCAGGTGCAAGTTGACCAGGCGGTTGACGGCAGCCTCCACCTCAGTGGAATAATTCTGACGAATCTGGGAGGTCATGGCTGGTCCGGCAGTAAGAAGTTAGAAGGTTCTGGATGGTCCTGGAAGGCGCAGGCGGCGAGGAAATGGTCCCGGGGGTGGTGACTGGAGAGACTGGAAGGCAGTTGGAAATTTTTTGAGGGGGGAAAAAAAAGGAAAAGGAGGAAGTCCCCGGGTCTGTTCCGTCCAAACACTGTTGAAGCAAGACACAGACACAGGGTCCTCGGGCGCGCCGTTGAGAGCAGGGCCGGGCGGCTGCTTTTATAGAGAGCCGCGGCCCCAGGGCGGAGCGGGCGGGGCGAGCGGGCGGCCAATCGCAGGCGGCGGAGGCGAGGCCTGCAACTCCGCCCGGCCAATGCGGAGCAGAAAGCAAAGTCAGCCTCAGCCCTCCCCAAAGCAGGAAGTCACGCGCCTGGAGCGCGAGGCCGTTGTGAAACGGGGGTGGGGGTTGGGCTTCGATCCGGGTGGGATTTTGGAGTCTGGGTTTTAGGTGGGGGGTGGTGGGGGGGGGTGAAAGACTTATGGGGACACGAGGAATCTTGGGAAGTGATAAGATCCTTGGCGTGTCTCAAGAAAGTCGAATATTGTCAAGCCGGGCGTGGTGGCGCACGCCCAGCACTAGGGAGGCACTACGAGTTCGAGGTCACCCTGAGACTACCCAGTGAATTCCAGGTCAGCCTCAACTAGACTGAAACCCCACCTCGAAAAAACAAAACAACAATAACAAAAAAATCCAATATCGTCGCTGGGCATGGTGGTGCACTCCTTTTAATCTCAGCATTAGGGGGGCAGACGTAAGAGGATCATTATGAGTTCGAGGCCACTCTGAGACTATATAGTGAATTCCAGGTCAGCCTGGGTTAGAGTGAGACCCTACCTGGAAAAACAACAAAAGTTCAGTATTTGTGAGATTATGTAATGTGGGGGCATCCTGGATAGGGGGATACATGAGTTACTGACAGCGTCCCTTGTGTCTAAGGAATGCTCCATATGATTAGGTATGTCCTACTTCACCAGGAAGTTTGGCATTGGGAGGGGAGGGATCTTAGAGAAATGAAAGGGGAGGCCCAGAGGTCTGGGATTTAGGGGTTTCATGATAGTAACTCCATATTTTTCTAAAATCATCTAGGAAAGGTCTTGGAACCTTTGAACTAAGGGTGCAGGATGGAAAAGGCTGGAAGCCTTGAGGTATTCATGAACAAGTGTGCAAGCCTATAGGTCTGGACATCTGGAGAAGTAAGGCACACGTGGCATTCTAAGCAGCCCTTTAGAACTCTTGACCTGCTGTTGGAACTCGTGGAGCCATTTCAGGTCCCCCTTTTTTTTTTCTGGGAACAGATATCTGGAGAAAGGAAGTGACATTTTTGCATGCATCTAAGGCTGCCTTTGTGGATCTGGTCCCAGGGGTTCCCTGCCCTTCCTTCTAGGTACCTAGAGAAACTACCTGCCCTTTTAGGGTATCCAGAGAAATCTTGAGTTCTGGAGGAACAAGGTCTGGGGACCTAACGATAGAATGTCTATCTTCAGCCAAAACAAGCATGTGGAGTTCTGGTGGGCATTTAAGAGATGTGATTAGTTTACACCAGAATCTTTAACAAAAAAGGCAGTACCTGTCTCTACTGAGATCTAATGGAGGCAGTTGGCATGGAAGAGACAGCAATCAGAACACAGCTTTGAGGTAGCCAGGCAGGGAGCAGCAGGGAGTCTCTATTGTGGGGCCAGGCAGGGGACCTAGGGTACTGTCCAAGACTGCCGAGTCATGCTGAGCTCAGCTTAGATGGCGGGGTGGGGCCACCTCAGGGCTGACCCATCCAAGCAAGTATGATGGGGCCCTTGTAATCTGCTTTTCTCCCAGACAGCGTTCCACTAAGGTCGGAAGGTCTGTGTCTGAAGGGGGTTGCCAGCCACCTCCTATCTTTCCCCTGATCTGGTCTCTGCAGACAGCTGAGTACAGAGGGCAATGCCTAGTTGATTGTGGTGCCAGAGTTGGTCATTAACCATAGGCCACTGAAGGCTGACCTTTGGCTTCCACCCTTGGGCAGGCCCAGACAAGGATGGGGACAGAGAGTTGGAAGGGAAACCACAGAGGAAGCGTTCACCTCCCCTTTCCTTCTAATCATGTGGGACGCCCCAGTTCCTGGGTGCTTGGAAGTGTTATAGGCCTGTCCTTCCTCCAGCTGCCTGCCTGTGGTCAGATCTACACAGCCTGGCTTCAGGTTCCAGAACCCTCCCTAGGATAAAGGAATTTCAGCAGTCCCAGTTCTGTGCCCTCTGTAACCTCATGGACTATCAACCTCCAGGTTTCCAATTCCTGGAATTTTACAGGCCCACCTCATGGACTATCAACCTCCAGGTTTCCAATTCCTAGAATTTTACAGGCCCAGGTGTATCAGGCTAAGACCAGTACTGTGGCTGTGGTCCCACATTCTCCCTCCCCATCTGGGTGTGGTATAAGGCCTGGTAGTCCCAGGTGTGAGCTGGGGCTCAATCATCCCTAATCCCACCCCAGACAATTACTTGGAAGTGAAGGGTTCCATATGCCTGCCTGGACACCTTCTAGGCAGGTCACTGGACTAGACACAATCCAAAGTGTGGACCCCAGGAGGTTTATTGTCACCCCCCAGTTCCCACCCCACCCAATAATTATACAAAAGTAATAAAAATGCCCATCCCCCATCCCCATTCATCCCAGAAAAATGCCATAATTTATGCAGAAAAAACACAGTCCAAGGCAGCCGGCAGCCTCAGCCCATCTTCTTCCAGATAGTGAGTGAGGCAGTGAGGACTCCAGCCACAAAGATGGTCACTGTCTGCCACGTGGGAGTCCCAAAGTAGGAGAGGAGTCCATCCTGGGGACAGAGATGTTACATCAGCACTGCCATAAGGCAGCAAGCAGGGGATGGGGAAATGAGAAGTCAGAGGGCAGGGGCAGGGGTCATACATGAATAGGCACAAAGAAGCTAGTGTCCCTGGGCCATGCCTGTAACTCTAGTAATGCAGTTCAGGGTTAGTGGGCACTGAAAGTAAAAAGCAGGAATGTTGGGGTGGAGAGATGGCTCAGTGGTTAAGGCACTTGCCTGCAAAACCTAACGAATGGAGTCAATTCCCCAGTACCCATGTAAAGCCAGATGCGCAAAGTGGCACATGCATCTGGAGTTCATTTGCAATGGCTAAAGGTCCTGGCGTGCCTTCTGTCTCTGTGTCTGTCTGTCTCTGCTTGCAAATAAATAAAAATAAAGAATAATAATAAAAAAAAAAGGGGGGGCTGGAGAAATGGCTTTAGTGGTTAAGGTGCTTGCCTGCAAAACCCAAGTACCCAAATTTGATTCCCCAGGACCCATGTAAGCCAGATGCACATGGGGGTGCATGAATCTGGAGTCTGTATGTAGTGGCTAAAGGCCCTAGCATGCCCATTCTTTTTTCTCTCTCAAAAAAGTAATTAAAAAAAAAAAAAAAAAGTCCTGGGCTTGGGAAATGGCTTAGTGGTTAAGACGTTTGCCTATGAAACCTAAGGAGCACAGGATTTCCCAGGACCCACATAAGCCAGATGCGTGGCGGGGGGGGGGGGGGGGGGTGGGGGGGCGGGGCGGGGGACATGCATCTGGAGTTCATTTGCAGTAGCTAGAGGCTATAACGTGCCCATTCTATCTGCCTCTTTCTCTCAAATAAATAAAAATACATTAAAAGAAAAAAAAACTTGACTAAAAAAAAAAAAAGTCCTAAACTCTAAACCCAGGACATGCCATTCCAGGGCCTGGACTCCTGATCCATAAATACTTGAACTATAAAAGCAAAGAGATGACAGCCTTTTGAAAAAAAAGTATGAATGTCCTTAACTCTGCTTTTGCAGTCTCCACTTTCCTAGGCATCAGAGGATTTCTCCTCTCATCTCTTGCCTAAACAACCTGGGTCTCCCTCCCTAAGAAGGAGTTCTACTTTATTAGAAGTGAGGTTTAAATCTGATCCTAGCATTGTGACAGCTCAGCCCCAAAACATAGCATCAGGGCTGGCCTCTTCCTGAGCCAGCCCCCTGAACCCAGACCAATCAGTCCTCTCTGACTCACCTGAGCCTGAGGGTCAAGCATACCAAAATAAAAACAGATGCTTAAGAGATGGCTTAGCAAGTAAGGCACCTGTCTGCAAAGCCAAAGGACCCAGGTTCAATTCCCCAGCACCCATGTAAATTGGTGGCACATGTGTCTGGGTTAGTTTACAGTGGCTAAAGGGCCTTGTGTGCCCATTCTCTCTTTCACTCATAAATAAACATTTAATAAAAGATTACAGATGCTTACCAGGAAGTCTTGTCACTCTTTTTTTTTTTTAGCTGTTCACGTGAAGCATGAAGCACCAAGCCCTTGCTCTGGTAGGCCCTGGTCAGCCAGGTCCAACTGGGATAGGGGAGGGAACAGGGACAGACACCCCTATTCTCACATGGGCTTTCTATCCCCTCCTGCCTTTCACATGGCACCTCTCTGTACTTCCTACTTTTCTTCTTTCTCTCCTTTTTTAGAGAGGCAGATAGATAATAGGCATGCAAACAAATTCCAGACATATATGCCACCTTGTGCACCTGGCTTACATGGGTACTGGGGAATCAAACCTGGGTCTTGAGGCTTTGCAGGCAAGTGCCTTAACTGCTAAGCCATCTCTCCAGCTCTTGACTTTTCTTCTCTTAATCTAATAAAGCCTCCTTTATTTATCTTACCCTTTGTCATACAGATTGTTAACTCTTTAAATTCATAAGACCAGGATCAGGAGATACCCCAAATGTATTGGTATGTGGACATGTATTGGTAAGGAATCCCAACACTCCCATACACTACGATTCAGGAGACTGAGGCAGGAGTTGAACAAGTCAAGGCCAGGTTAGGGAAACTTACTTACACTCACTCCAACAAACAAAACACAGGCTAGGGACGTAGCTCAGTTGGCAGAGTGCTTGCTAAGCATGTACAAAGCCCTGGGTTCAACTGCAGCAATGGAAAAAACAAGCATGGTGGTACACACCTGCAATCCCAGCAAAAGGGAGGTGGAACCAGGAGGATGAGAAGTTCTACATAGCAATTTCCAGGTCAGACCCTGTCTCAACAAAACACACCAACCAACAAGAAGAAAAGATAAACTGAAGTGGTGACTAATGCCTGCAATCCCAGCAATCAGGAAGCTGAGAAGAGAAGCAAATGATCTCATCATGTGTGAGCCACAGACCTTGTATCAAAAATAAAAAGGGGGGGTGCTGGAGAGATGGCTAACAGTTAAAGAGCTTGCCTGTGAAGTCTAAGGACCTAGGTTCAATTCCTCAGTACCCACATTAAAGCCAGCTGCAAAGATGGCACATGTGTCTGGAGTCCATTTGCAGTAGCTGGAGGCCCTGGTGCACCCATTCATTCTCTCTCTCAAATAAATTTAAAAAAAAAATTAAATCATTAAAAAGAAGAAGAGAAGGGCTGGAAAGATGGCTCAGCAATTACAGTGCTTGCTTGTGAAGCCTAAGGACCCAGGTTCAGTTCCCTAGTAACCATGTAAGCCAGATGCACAAGGTGGTATATATGCTTGGAAATCATTTGCAGTGGCTGGAAGCCCTGGCTCGCCCATTCTGTTTCTCATGTCTCTCTCTGCTGACAAATAAGTAAAAATATTAATTAAAAAAAAAACTGTAAAGAAGCCAGGTATGGTGGCACATGCCTTTAATCCCAGCACTTGGGAGGCCGAGGTAGAGATAGGATGACCACTGTGAGCTGAGGCCACCCTGAGAGACATAGTGAATTCCAGATCAGCATGGGCTAAGAAAAACAAAACAAAACAAAACAAAAAACCAAGAGAGGTCCAGTAGAGACATACCACCCACCTTTAATCCCAGTTTTGGGAACTTGAGATAGGAAAAATGCAGTAAATTCAAGGGTAGCCTGGAGCTACATAGTGAGTTCCAGGTCAGCGAAGGCTAAAGTGGGACACTGCCTTGAAAAACACCAAAAACAAAACTGGATCAGAGTTATCCATGAACTTGAAGTTCTAGATTAGAAGCTTTGTTAACAGACTGCACCGATCAGGTCAGGGTCAGAGGTCAGCAGGTACCAGATGAATCAGGCAGATGGGACATGTAAGGACACATATGATAAACACAGATGGTCAACTTCCACTCCCACCCCATGATGGCCTACAGGTCCCAGAGATGTGGCAGGGGAAAGTGGGATGGGCTGAGGAGTCTCACCCAGCCACCCTGGTCTTGGATCCAGACCAGCAGCCGTTCCCGGAGAAAGTCCAGCGTCCAGCCCATAATGGTTCTGATCAGCTCAGGTACCTTGGTGCACAGGGCCTGCAGGAGTGGGGGTAGGGTTAAACTTAGGACAAGCTCTGTTCCCACTCATTTGAGTTGGCTCCAAGCCTTCCTTCGCACTGTGCCTTGTCCAGCCTCTAGTCTCTCACTCCCAAGTTGTAAACTAGCTAACGTCACTTACCTAGCATTGAATGGCTCCCCAGTGCCCTCCAGATAGAGCAAAAGGCAGGACAAGGACATGGCTCAGTGGTGGGACGCGTGCCTGACATGTTCAAGGAGACCCTTGGTTCAATCCCCAGCACTGCAAACCGACCAAAAGGCCGTGGGGGAGGAGGGCTGGGGAACCAGGACGCTTGACTTGGATGATGGGAGGACGGCGGAATGGGGCGCCTCGGCTGAGGGGACAGGAGACAACTGGCTACCCTTCTGGGACCTTGGGAGCCACGCCTTTGAAGCAGAGCATGGCTCGATCCATACAAAACTGTGCAAAGACCTTCCACTTCTCTTTGTTTTCAGTCAGGTCTTCCAACAAGGCCCAAACAGGTCTTAAACTCTTGGATTCAAGCCTTAGCCGTGAAGTAGCTGGGACTACAGACAATTGCCACCAGCCTGGCAGTCCATCATATTATTTATCACTCTTTGCTGCCACAGGACCTGTGGACACTGATTCCCCCCCCCCTTTTTTTTGGTGGGGGGGTTTCTCAAGGTAGGGTTTCACTCTAGTCCCAGCTGACCTGGACTTCATTACCTAGTCTCAGGGTGGCCACGAACTCAGTGATCCTCCCACCTCTGCCTCCCGAGTGCTGGGGTTAATGGTGTGAGCTACCATGCCCCGCTACACTAATCCTTCTTGATAGAACAGGTCTCAAGCAAGTGATTCTCTCCCTTAAAGGCCAGGTCCAAGCTAGAGTTACCACTTGTTTTCTCAGAACTTTCCCTTCCAGCTTGTATCGGCCTACAGTCCTCTGCCCTACAGTCCCCAATTCCATAGGTAGCACCACTACCATGCTGACCACTGTCCCTTCGCCTCCATCAGCTCAGTCAGGAAACCCCATCAAGGGGTCTGGAGTATCTCAGTGGTAAAAACTGTTCTAAGCATGTGACAAATCCCAGCACTGCTTTAAAAAAAAAAAGTAAAACATCAAGAAATATACTTGTGGGCCAGGCGTGGTGGCACACGCCTTTAATCCCAGCACTTGGGAGGCAGAGGTAGGATGTCTGCCGTGAGTTCTAGGCCACCTTAAGGCTACATAGTTAATTCCAGGTCAGCCTGAACCAGGGTAAGACCCTACCTCAAAAAAACAAACAACAAAAATAATAATAAATACACACACACACACACACACACACACACACACACACACACTTACTTGTGGGGCTAGGAAAATGGCTGAGCAGTTAATGGTGCTTGTTTGTAAAGCCTGCCAGCCCTGGGTTCAATTCCCTAGCCTCCCATGTAAAGCCAGATGGACATTCATTTGCAGCAATTAGAGACTGTCCTGCGCATGCGCGCGCGCACACACACAAGATGCTTAGGCATGCGTGAAAATAAATATTTATATGGCACAGTAGTTAAAAGGCACTTGCTTGCTTGGAAAGCCTGATGGTCTAGGTTTGTATCCCCAGTACCCCTGTAAAGCCAGATACACAAAGTGGTGCGCTCATACACCTGAAGTTTGTTAGCATCAGCTAGAAGCCCTGGCATGCCCGTTCTCTGTCTCTCGGCTTGCCAACAGATAAGGCTCAGCAGTTAAAGGCACTTAGTCAGAATGCCTGACAGCCTGGGTTCAGTTCTCCCAGTACCCATGTAAAGCCAGATGCACAAAGTGGCAGACTCGCCTAGAGTTTGTTTGCAGTGGCAAGAGGCCCTGGGGCACCCATTCCCAACCCCCAATCTCATTCTCTGCAAATAGCTATTTTAAAAATTACAGGGCTAAAGAGATGGCATATCAGTTAAGGTGCTTGCTTGTAAAGCCTAAGGACCCAGGTTTGATTCCCCAGCACCCATGTAAGCCATATGCACAAGGTGGCGCATGCATCTGGAGTCTGTCTGCAGAGGCTAGAGGCCCCGGCATGTCCATTTTCTCTCTCTCGCTCATAAATACATGGGAAAAAAGATTTTTAAAATTATATATAAGCCAGGCATGGTGGCGCACGCCTTTAATTCCAGCACTTGGGAGGCAGAGGTAGGAAGATTGCCAAGAGTTCAAGACCACCCTGAGACTACATAGTGAATTCCAGGTCAGCCTGAGCCAGAGTGAGACCCTACCTCGAAAAACAACAACAAAAAAATTATACACACACATACATACACATACACCTATATACATACTCCCTCATGCCAGAAGACAGTGAGACAGTTTCACTCTGGAGCCAGGATTAATCTCAAACTTACAGTAATCCTCCTGGATGTGGGACTGCAGGTATAAACTCCATACCAGAATTATAATTAAAATTTTTTTTTCCCTGATTTATATTTATTCAAGACAGAGAGAGGGAGATAGATTGAGTGCAAATGGGTGCACTGGGACCTTTAGCCACTACAAATAAACTACAGGTGCATGTGCCACATGTGCATATGGCATATGTGGGAGCAGGAGAATCGAACCTGGGTCTCTGGGTTTTGCAGGCAAGTGCCTTAACTGCTAAGCCATCTCTCCAACCCATTATTATTACTATTTTATTGGATTTTCAAGGTAGGGTCTCAGTCTAGCCCAGTCTGACCTGGAATTCACTATATAGTCTCAGGCTGGCCTCACATTCACAGCAATTGTCCTACTTTGACCTCTCCAGTGCTGGAATTAAAGGCATGTGCCACCATGCCTGGCCTTACTTTTTCCTAAATATTTTATTTGAGAGGTAGAAAGAGGCAAACAGAGACAGAAAGAGGGAGAAACTGGACATGGTGGCACAAGTCTTTAATCCTAGCACTTGGGGGGCAGAGGTAGGATGGTCCCTATAAATTCAATGTCACCTTGAGGCTATATAGTGAATTTCAGGTCAACCTGAGCTAGAGACCATACCTTGGAAAACCCAAAGGAAAGAAAAAAAAAAAGAGAAAGAGAGAGAAAGGGCTGGAAAGATGACTTAGTAGTTAAGGCGTTTGCCTGCAAAGCCAAAGGACCTAGGTTCGATTCCCCAGGACCCATGTTAGCCAGATGCACAAGGGGGTGCACGTGTCTGGAGTTCGTCTGCAGTGACTAGAGGCCCTGCCATGCCCATTCATTCTCTCTCTGTCAAATGAATAAATAAATAAAACGAGAGAGAGAATGTGTGTGTTAGAGAGAAAATGGGCGTGTCAGGGCCTCTTGCCAATACAAACAACATATTCGCCACTTACTGCATATGGCTTTATGTGGGTATTGGAAGTATGGAACCTGGGCCATCACACTTTGCAAGCAATTGTCTTTTACCATGGAGCTGTCTCTCCACCTTCGAGATTACTTTTAGGATTGACAATGATTGAAATAATTTGTTAGGTCAAAGTTCTATTTTCCACTGAGAAAAGCTGAATGGCTGAGTGATAACCAGACAGCTGTAACCCAGATTTCAAGTAAGGTTTTACTAGGTTTGCTGGAATATTCTCTACAATTTATACATGGGGTTACCCCCCCCCTTTATTTATTTATTTATTTTGCTTTTTCAAGGTAGGGTTTCACTCTAGCCCAGACTGACCTGGAATTCATGGCTGGCCTCAAGCTCACAGTGATCCTCCTACCCCAGCCTACTGAGTGCTGGGATTAAAGGCCTGTGCACCACCATGCTAGCTTGGGTGTCTTTTTTGATCACTCGTCACTCTATTTACTGAGGCAGGGTCTCTCAATTGAACCTAGCTTGCTTCAGGATCCCACCTCCTCCTCCTGAGTGCTGGGATTACAGAAAGGCTGCCATGCCCACTTGGCATGAAGTCCTCATGCTTGCATTTTATTATTGAACCATCTCCCAGCTTTTTACTCTCTCATTCAAAAGTATACAATGACAGCCAGGTTTAGTGGCACACGCCTTTAATCCCAGCACTTGGGAAGCAGAGCTAGGAGGATCACTAAGAGTTCAAGGCCACCCTGAAAATATATAGTGAATTCCAGGTCAGCCTGAGCTAGAGTAAGACCCTATCTTGGGGAAAATAAAAAGGGGGTGGGGCTGGAGGGATGGCTCAGCAGTTAAGGCATTTGACTGCAAAGCCAATGGATCCAGGTTCAATTCCCTAGGACCCATGTTAGCCAGATGCACAAGGGGACACACAAGTCTGGAGTTCATCTACAGTGGCTGTTCTCTCTCCTTTTTTCTATGTCAAATAAATAAATAAATAATAAAATATTTAAAAAGAAAATTCACTTTAAAATTCAATTCCAGGGCTGGAGAGATGGCTTAGCAGGTAAGCGCTTGCCTGTGAAGCCTGAGGACCCTGGTTCAAGGCTCAATTCATCAGGACCCATGTTAGCCAGATGCACAAGGGGTGCACACATTTGGAATTCGTTTGCAGTGGCTAGAGGCCCTGGCATGCCCATGCTCTCCCCCTCTCTCTGCCTCTTTGTCTGTCACTCTCAAATAAATAAATAGAAATAAACAAAAATAAATCAATTCAAGGTCGGCCTGCCTCAGGGGAGGGAAAAAACTTAGCTTAGCATGGTGACTATAACACAGCACTTAAGAGATTGAGGTAGGAAAATTGCTGAGTTTGAGGCCAGCCTGGAGCCACAGAGTGAGTTCCAGGTCAGTCTGAGATAGAATGAGACCCTACTTCGGGGGAGGGGGGGAGGCAGGAAGGGTGGGTTGGCAATTAAAGGGGCTTGCTTGCAAAGCCTGCTGGCCTGGGTTCAATTTTTCAGTACCCATGAAAAATACACAAAGTGGTGCATATGACTGGAGTTTATCTGTAGCAGCAATAGGCCATTCTCATTCCCTCTTACACAAAAATACTGTCAAATAAATACAAGTATCTTTTTTTTTAAAAGGATGAAAACAGGGCAGGAGGGATGGCTTAGCAGTTAAGGTGCTTGCCTGCAAAGCCAAAGGATCTCGGTTTGATTCCTTAGGACCCATATAAGCCAGATGCACAAGGTGGTGCACACATCTGGAGTTCTTTTGCTATGGCTAGAAGCCCTGGCATGCCCATTTTTTCTCTCTCAAATAAATACATAAAAACAATTAAAAAAAAAGATGATTGGGCTGGAGAGATGGCTTAGCGGTTGAGCGCTTGCCTATGAAGCCTAAGGACCCCGGTTCGAGGCTCGGTTCCCCAGGTCCCACGTTAGCCAGATGCACAAGGGGGCGCACGCACCTGGAGTTCATTTGCAGAAGCTGGAAGCCCTGGCGCGCCCATTCTCTCTCTCTCCCTCGATCTGTCTTTCTCTCTGTGTCTGTTGCTCTCAAATAAATAAATTTAAAAAAATTAAAAAAAAAAAGATGAAAACATTGTCAATTAACAACAAATGTAAGCCGGGCATGGTGGCATGGTGGCACATGCCTTTAATCCCAGCACTGGGTAGGCTGAAGTAGGAGGATTGCCAGGAGTTCAAGGCCAGCCTGAGACTGCACAGTGAATTCCAGGTCAGCCTGGGCTAGAGTGAAACCCTACCTCAAAAAAAACAATAAAAGTAAAACAAAACAAAACAAAAACAAATGTAGGGTTGGAGAGAAGGCTTACTGATTAAGGTGCTTACCTATAAAGCTGAAGGACCCAGGTTCAATTCCCCAAGACCCATGTAAATCCAGATGAACAAGATGGCGTATATGTCTAGAGTTCATCTGCAATGGCTAAGGGCCCTGGTGTACCATTCTCTATCTGCCTATTTCTTTCTCAAATAAAATTCAAAAAAAAAATTAAATTAAAAGTGCTAGAGAAATGACTCAGCGGTAAAGGCACTTGACTGCAAACTTTAACAACCTGTATTCAATTCCGCAGTACTCACATAAAGCCAGATGCAGAGTGGCACATATATCTGGAGTTCATCTGCAGTGGTTGGAGGCCCTGGCATGCACCCATTCCCATTCTCTCTCCCCCTCTTGCAAATAAAAAATTAAAAATATTAAATTAAAAAAAAATCCTGGCATAGTGGCACACGTATTTGATCCCAGCACCTGGGAGGCAGAGGTAGGATTGTCGTGAGTTCGAGGCCGCTCCAAGACTACATAGTGAATTCCAGGTCAGCCTGGGCCAGAGTAAGACCCTACCTCAAAAGACCAAAGAAAGAAAGAAAAAGAAAAAAATGTAGGGGCTAGGCATAGTGGTGTACACCTTTAATCTCAGCACTTGGGAGGCTGAGGTATGAAGATGGCTTTGAGTTCAAGGCCAGCCTGTGACTACATAGTGAATTCCAGGTCACCCTGAGCTGGAGAGACCCTACTTGAAAATCAAAAAAAAAACCTAAATAAGTAAGACTAGTTAATCAGTTGTCTTTCCTTTACAGTGAACCACAAAGTCCCATAGCCAGGCCTGTAATCTTACCTACTCAGACTGAGGCAGGAGGGTATTTGCAAGCAGACAGAGATAACAAGAGAAACAGAAAGAATAGGTATGCCAGAGCCTCTGGCAGCTGCAGAACTCCAGGTGTGCACCTGGCTTTATGTGGGTACTGGGGAATTGAACCTGGGTCCTTAGGCTTTGCAGGAAAGTGCCTTAACGATTGAACCATCTATCCAGCCCTCCTTTTTTTTTTTTTTCCCCAATTTCTTTTCCTTTTGGTTTTTTGAGGTAGGGTCTCACTTTAGCCCAGGCTGACCTGGAATTCACTATGTAGTCTCAGGGTGACCTTGAACTCACAGTGATCCTCCTACCTCTGCCTCCCAAGTCCTGGGATTAAAGGCGTGCTTCTGAGATAGTATGGGAACATCAGGGCCTCTTGCCAGTGCAAACAGACTCCAGACGCATGTGCCACTTCATATATCTGGCTTTACACGGGTACTAGGGAATAGAACCTGGAATGACAAGCATTGCAAGCAAACATCTTTAACATCTGAGCTATCTTCCCAGCCCCTACCTGTGTGTGTGTGTGTGGGGGGGAGCAGGGGGCACTGGGGATTAAATCTAGGACCTCGTGCATGCTATGCAAGTGCTCTACCACTAACCTATACCTCCAGCCCTACCTACTAGAATTTGATAAATCAGTGTCTTACTCTGTAGCTCAGGCTGACCTCAAACTTACAGCAATCCTCCTGCCTCAACCTCCCAAGTGCTGAGATTACAGACTTGCACCAACATGATCACCCTTGCCACATTAGTTTTCAAGTAACCTGCCCTCAGACTATGCCATCAGCCCACCTTACCTATTGTCCAAGCAGACCTTCAAGAGGGCAATAGTCTAGCCAGTTTTGATAGGGCTGAAGCCCAGGGGCTAAACGTAGGCCCCACACACATAACATGAACACATTTGTTGATTGAATAAATGAGGTAGAAGCACTCAGTCCACAGCTGAGTCTCAACCTCTAGGATCTGAGAGGTGCATGCCTAGACTCACAGCCCTGCAGCTGCCCACCTTGAGCACCAGTTTGCTGGCAAAGTAGAAGAGGGCAACAACCCGACCCCAGTTGAAGTTGCCATCAGCAAACATTTCAGCTGCCACTCGGAAGAAGACCTCTCGGGGTGAATTTGTGTCCACGTCTGCAATCATCCTATGGGAAAGAGGAGAACCCAGCTGACAGTCAGGTCCAGAGTGAGATTCCCTCCATCAACCACAGAATAAAGAACAAGGCTGGACATGGTGGTGCATGCCTTTGCTCCCAGCACTAGGGAGACAGAAGTAGAAGGATTGAGTTCCAGCTTAGCCTGGGCTAAAGTGAGACCTTACTTTGAGAAAAAAATGAGTGTTGAGTCGGGCATGGTGGCACACACCTTTAATCCCAGCACTTGGGAGGCAGAGGTAGGAGGATTGCCTTGAGTTTGGGGCCACCCTGAGGCTACATAGTGAATTCCACATCAGCCTGGGCTAGAGAGTTCATTTGCAGCAGCTGGAGGCCCTGGCTCTATCTGCCCCCCCTTCAAATAAATAAATAAAAACAAAAAATATTTTTTAAGAGACTGGAGAGATGGCTTAGCAGTTAAGCACTTGCCTGTGAAGCCCAAGTACCCTGGTTCAAGGCTCGATTCCCCAGGACCCACATTATCCAAATGCACATGGGGGCGCAGGCGTCTGGAGTTTGTTTGCAGTGGCTGGAGGCCCTGGTGTGCCCATTCTCTCTCTCTCTCTCTGCCTCTTTGTCACTCTCAAATAAATTAATTAATTTAAAAAATATTTTAAAATAAATATTTTTTAAGAGGCTGGAGAGATGGCTTAGCAGTTAAGGTGCTTGCCTGTGAAGCCTAAGGACCCAGGTTCAATTTCCCAATACCCACATAAGCCACATACACAAGGTGGCTCATGTGTCTGGAGTTCATCTGCAGTGGCTAGAGGCCCTAGTGTGCCCATTCTCTCTCTCCCTCTCTCCCTCTGCCTTTTTCTCTCTTCCTCTCTCAAGTAAATAAACAAATGTTAAAAAAAAATTTTTAGGCCAGGCGTGGTGATGCACGCCTTTAATCCTAGCACTTGAGAGACAGAGGTAGGAGAATTGCCATGAGTTCAAGGCCACCCTGAGACTACATGGTTAATTCCAGGACAGCCTGAGCTAGAGTGAAACCCTACCTCGAAAAACCAAAAAAAAAAATTATTAGAAAACTAAAGTTCAATCCAAAGTGAACTGAGAAGCTAATTGGGAATGGGAAAGAGCCAGGACGGACATCTAGATGAGGAAAATGACTCCAGGGCTGGAGAGATTGCTCAGTGGTTAAAGAAGCATGTTTGTAAAGCCTGATAGCCCATGTTCAGCATGTGTCTGGTGTTCGTTTACTTTGGCAGAAAGAAGGTCCTGCCACGTGACAGTGGCCTGGAGTGCCCACATTCACTGTCTCTAAATAAAATTATTTTTTAAAAAATGACTCCCAGGCTTAGCAGATATGGTGCTTGACTGCAAAATCAAAGGACTTCATTTGTTTCCCGAGGACCTACATAAGCCAGATGCACAATGTGAAACATGTGTCTGGAGTTCATCTGCAGTAGCTGGAGGCCCTGGTGCAACATTTCTCTCCCTCCCCCCCATCTCTTTCTCTCTCTCAAATTAGTAAAAATAAAATATTCAGAAAAAAATAGTTTATAAAAAATGTGACTCCTGGGCTGGAGAGATGGCTTACCGGTTAAGCCCTTGCCTGTGAAGCCTAAGGACCCGGTTCGAGGCTCAATTCCTCAGGTCCCACGTTAGCCAGATGCACAAGGGGGCGCACGCGTCTGGAGTTCGTTTGCAGAGGCTGGAAGCCCTGGCGCGCCCATTCTTTCTCTCTCTATCTGCCTCTTTCTCTCTGTCTGCCACTCTCAAGTAAAAATAAATAAAAATTTAAAAAAAAAAAAGTGACTCCTTCAATGTATGATCAAAGTCCTGGGGGATGAGCTGGGGTATGCCTTAGCACTAAAGTACTTGTTTAGACTCCTCAGTGAGGGGCTGGGCGCCTGACTCAGTGGTAGAGCATCTCCCTAGACTCCACCTGAGAGAGAATGGTGCATGGCTTGGGTGTAGAGATCTGGCTAGGCATGTGCAAAGAGACCCTATCTATGTTCGTTCCCACCTTAACAAAAAGAAAGGTCTTAGTGTAGTGGATAGTTGAAAGGCCCCACACCTAGTTACTATGGGGAACGGGGGGGGGGGGCAGAGACCCCTAATCGGCCTTGACTCAAGAGCCTACCTTTGCAGCTCCATATTGCTGTCCAGCTCATCTCCGATCCGCTTGAGGCACTCGCTTAACTTCTTGGTGGACGCATCCTGGGGTGCCTGCTCCAGGTTCAGCTCGGGTGACTCCCCAGCCATCCTCCCGGCCCGGTCCTGGATGAAACTAGATGCGAATGGAAGTGTGGGAGGCAGAATCAGAAAGGAAGTGTGACTCTTGAACCCCACAGCACCTTAATCGGGCTTCATACTCACCCCTGAAGCAAAACGGCCCCCGTCTTCATGATCTGCTCGGAGCTGGTGGGCCCTGCAGGAGAGAGGGAAAGAGGTGCCCGCACTCCAGGATACCAGGGGTCGCGGGAGTAAGTTAAGAACCCCGAAATGGGACAGGATTGGGGGACCCCGCCTACATACATCGTAGCTCCCTCGGGGACGGAGGCAGGGGAATTGCAAATGCAGGAAGTGGCGCCGGCGACAAGCCCGGGCCTGCCCGGGAGCGAGCGCGCAGAATCCACGCGCGTGGACACCGGAACCCGAACCTCCGCGGACCGAACCCACCCCCGGGTACCGCCCGGAGCACCGAGCCCGGGACCCCGCCTCACCGCCGCCCCCGAGCCTCTCCCCGGACCCGTCCATCACAGCCGCCGCCTCTCGCCGGGTGCGCCCCGGGCGGCTGCGGCGCGCCCCGGTCACGTGACGGCCCGTGAGACGTGCGCGGGTCACGTGGGCGCCCCGCAATATGGCGGCCGCCCCGCAGTGCGCGCCACGTGACGGCGGCAGGCGCCGGGAGGCTGGCTGCGCGGGGAGCTGCGCTCGCGCCGGGCAACGGGCGGTAGCTTTGTCCATTCGTGCCGCGGCGCTCAGCTGCGGTCTGCGGTGCACTTGGGAAGTTGAGTCAGGAGCTCTGCCGTAAGTTCCAAACCAACCAACAGTGAAGTTTGAGACCCGCGTCTCAAAAACAACACAGGGCCGGAGTGGTGGTGCACGCCTTAAATCGCAGTACGTGGGAGACAGAGAGGTAGGAGGATTTCTGCGAGTTCGAGGCCACCCTGAGATTACATAGTGTATTTCAGGTCCAGGTCAGCCTGGGCTAAAGCAAGATCTTACCTCAAAAAGAAAGAAAGAAAGAGAGAGAGAGAGAGAGAGAGAGAGAGACGGAGGGAGGTACAGAGGAAAACACAACAGCTGGATAGTTGGCTCAGTGATTAAAAGCACTTAGCTGCAAAACCTGCTGTCCCCGGTTCGATTCCCTAGCACCTACCTAAAGCCAGATGCAAGAAGTGGCGTAAGCATCATTCCTTGACAGTGGCAGGAGGCCCTGGTGCACCCATCCTCTCGCACATAGGCACAGCGCTTTGAATCCACAACTCTGGAGGCTGAGGCAGGAACATTGCGGTGAGTGCCATGAGTTCAAAGCCAGTCATTAGGGGGCTGGAGAAATGGCTCAGCCGTTAAGGCACTTGCATGCAAAGCCTAAGCACCAGGTTTGATTCCCCTGTACCCACAATGTAAAGCCAGATGTACAAGAGTTTGCAGCTCCTGGAGGCTGTGGTGTGCGTTCCCCTTCTCCCTGCCTCTCTTCTATCTGTTTCCAAATAAGTAGTTTAAAAAAAAACAACAAAAAACAGTCATAGGCTGGAGAGATGGCTTAGTGGTTAAAGAGCTTGCTTGCGAAGCCAAAGGACCCAAGTTTGATTCCCCAGAACCTACATAAGCCAGATGCACACAGTGGCACATGCATCTGGAGTTTGGTTGCAGTGGCTCAAAAGTAAAACAGTTATTACTACATTACTACCATCTCAAGAAAAGCCTAGGAGTGTGGAGGTTGACATTTGTAATCCCAGCACTCAGCAGACTGTGTTAGGAAGATCCCCATTTTGAGACTCTGCCTCAAAAAAAAAAAAACAAGGGCTATGGTTTAATCCCAGCACTTAGGAGGCAGAGGAAGGATAATCACTGTGAGTTGGAAGCCAGCCTGGGACTACAAAGTGGATGCCAGGTCAGCCTGGGCTAGCAAGACTACCTTACAAAAAAAAAAAAAAAAAAGGCTGAGAAGATGGCTCAGCAGTTAAATGTTCTTGCTTGCAGAGTTCAGTTCCCTAGTACCCATGTAAAGGTAGATGCAGAAAGTGGTGCTTATGTCTGAAGTTTGTTTTTTTAGCCTAATGTGCCCATTCCCCTCTCTCTTTAGGCAAGAGTGAGAAAGAAACAGGAAAGGAAGAGAGGAGGGGAGGTAGGTAGGAAGGAAGGAACTAGAGGAGCAGATTCTGATTATGGGTTGGCATTAGGTGACAGAGGGCTCCAGTACATTACAAGGAGGCATTTGCTGTCCTCAGAAGGGCTGGAAAGGTTCTGAGAAGCAAAGGACAGGGTCATATGGGAGTGTCAGGAAGCTTCTTGTTTGAGTCCTCTGTTGAAGGAGTCCTCAAAACACCCATGATTTATAAGGCTTCTCGCTGCTGTAATTAATTTTATTTTATGTGCAATGTTTAAAAAAAAATGATTGGTTGGGCTGGAGAGATGGCTTAGTGGTTAAACGCTTGCCTGTGAAGCCTAAGGACCCCGGTTCGAGGCTCGGTCCCACGTTAGCCAGATGCACAAGGGGGCGCACGCGTCGGGAGTTCATTTGCACAGGCTGGAAGCCCTGGCGTGCCCATTCTCTCTCTCTCTCCCTCTGTCTTTCTCTCTCTGTCTGTCGCTCTCAAATAAATAAATAAATAATTTAAAAAAAATTTTTAAAATGATTGGTCATTTTCTTTTTTTTTTTTTTTTTTGGTTTTTTGAGGTAGGGTCTCACTCTAGCCCAGGATGACCTGGAATTCACTATGGATTCTCAGGGTGGCTTCAAACTCATGGCAATCCTCCTACCTCTGCCTCCTGAGTGCTGGGATTAAAGGCATGCGCCACCACGCCCGGCTGGTTGGTCATTTTCACTTGCTAAAATTTTTCATGAACACCATGTCAATTCCCCACAAACTAGCACTCTGACACATGTCACATAATAAACACCTGACTAACTGTTGGAGTACCACAAAGCCCATGACCAGCCTCTAAGTCTCATAGATGTCTACTCAAAAGCCATATTTACTATCTACCTTGGGGCTTCAAAGATTTTCCTTTTACTTGAAATCTGAAGAAAAGAGATTACTAGCTGGGTATGTGGATTTGAGGCCAGCCTGAGACTACATAATGAATGCCAGTTCTGCCTGTGCTAGAGCAAGACCCTACCTTGAACCCCCCTCCAAAAAAAAAAAAAAGTGTTTTAACTTTACACCACAGTAACTCAAACCTTTATAAAATGTGGAAATTGGGCTGGGGAAATGGCTTAGCAGTTAAAGTGTTTGCCTGTGAAGCCTAAGGATCTGGGTTTGATTCCACAGGACTCACTTAAACCAGATACACAAGGAGGCTCATGCATCTGGAGTTCGTTTGCAGTGGCTAGAGGCCCTGGTATGCCCAGTCTCTTTTTCTATCTCTTTCAAATAAATAATATTAAAATGTGGAAATCTCAGCTGGGCATGGTAGTGTATGGTAGTTTGAATGTATGTTGCTCATAGACTCAGGTGTTTTATTGAAGTTATAATTTGGGGACTGGAGCAATTAAGGTGTAGGCCCGCAAAGACTAAGGACCCAGGTTCAATTCCCCAATATCCATGTAAGCCAGATGCACAAGGTGGAGCATGCATCTGGAGGTAGTTTGAGTGCTCTGGTGTACCCATTCTCTATCTGCCCCCACCCCCAGTAAAGAAGTTTGTAACTTGGGAGCCGGGCGTGGTGGCGCACGCCTTTAATCCCAGCACTCAGGAGGCAGAGGTAGGAGGATTGCCATGAGTTCAAGGCCACCCTGAGATGACAGAGTTAATTCCAGGTCAGCCTGGACCAGAGTGAGACCCTGCCTCGAAAAACCAAAAAAAAAAAAAAAAAGAAGAAGAAGTTTGTAACTTGGGTCTCCAGCAGCCTGGCTGGAGGTGTCATTGGGAGTGGATCCTGGGGTCCAGCCCTAAGGTATGTTTTGAGGCAAATCTGATTTCTAGTGCAGCAGTGTGCAGAGAGGTTTGAGCTCTTCCTGGGTCTCTGCTTGCTGCCAGTTTGTACCTGTTACTTTTTCTTTTCTTTTTTTTTCCCCAAGGTAGGGTCTCACTGTAGGTCAGGCTGACCTGGAATTCACTATGTAGTTTCAGGGTAGCCTCAAATTTATGGCAGTCCTCCTACCTCTGCTTCCCCAGTGCTGGGATTAAAAGATGTGTGCCACCACGCCCAGCTTTGTGCTTGTTACTTCTGGTGTTTGCTGCCTGGTGACAGTTTCTCTCTGCTTGGATGTCTGGAAGCAGCTTCTTCTGTCACTGATGGAGCCCTCCCACTGAATCTTGGGAGGCAAAAGTAGAAAGATGCTGTGAGTTTGAGGCTAGCCTGGAACTACAGAATGAGTTCTAGGTCATCCTGGACTATAGTGGAGAGGTAGTTTAATGGTAAAGGTACGTGTCTGTGAAGCCTAAGGACCTATCTAGATGCACAAGGTGGTGCAAGCGTCTGGAATTCATTTGCAGTAGCTAGAGGCTCTGGTGCATCCATTCTCTCTCTGTCTCTCTTTGCCCTACTCTCTTTCAAATGAACAAATAAAATTTTAAGGCCGGGCATGGTGGCACATGCCTTTAATCCCAGCACTCGGGAGGCAGAGGTAGGAGGATCGCCGTGAGTTCGAGGCCACCCTGAGAATACAGAGTGAATTTCAGGACAGCCTGGGCCAGAGTGAGACCCCACCTTGAAAAACAAAAAACAAAACAAAACAAAACAAAACAAAACAAAATTAAAATTCCCAAAAAATAAGCCAGGCATGGTAGCACACGCCTTTAATCCCAGCACTCAGGAGGCAAAGGTAGGAGGATTGCCCTGAGTTGAAGGCCACCCTGAGACTACATAGTTAATTCCAGGTCAGTCTGAGCCATAGTGAGACCCAACCTCAAAACAAAACCAAAAATAAATAAATAAATTAAATTAAATTAAAAAATATATGTGGGCTAGAAATATTGCTAAGTGGTCAAGGTGATTGCCTGTAATGTTCAAGGACCTGAGTTCAACTCCCTGGTACCCACGTGGTGCCAGATGCATAGGATGGTGCATGTGTCTGGAGTTCATCTGCAGTGGCTATAGGCTCTGGTGTGCCCATTCCAACCCCCACCCATTTTTCTCTCATTCTCTCTCAAATAAATAATTAAATGAAATATTTTTTTTTAAAAAAGTGAAACTCAAGCAGGGTATGGTGGCGCACGTCTTTAATTCCAGCACTGGGAGGCAGAGGTAGGAGGATCGCCGTGAGTGAATTCCAGGTCAGCCTGAACTAGAGTGAAACCCTACCTTAAGAAAACAAAACAAAAAAGTGAAACTCTGTGAGAGCAAAGACAACAGAGTGAACCTACTGCAGAGGTGAGGTACTGACTAATGCTAATTACTCTCATTTTTTTTTTTTCCCTTGGTTTTTCGAGGTAGGGTTTCACTCTAGTCCAGGCTGACCTGGAATTCACTATGTACTCAGGGTGGCCTCGAACTCACAGTGATCCTCCACCTCTGCCCCCCCAAGTGCTGGGATTAAAGGCATATGCCACCATGCCTGGCTCTCATTCTATATTTTATTTTACTTTATTATTTATTTATTTTTGGCTTTTCAAGGTAGGGTTTCACTCTAGCTCAGGCTGACCTGGAATTCACTATGCAATCTCAGGGTGGCCTCAAACTCATGGTGATCCTTCTACTTCTACCTCCCAAGGGCTGGGATTAAAGGTGTGCACCACCATGCTCTCTCATTCTTTATTTTGTGAATGAAGAGACTGAGGCTGAGAGGGCATGGAGAACGGAATAGTCAGGGGCCTATCACCCCCTCACTGTTCCCTGCTCACATCACACAGACTGCCTGCTCCATGGGTCAGAGCACCAGTGTAAGGTTCGGGAGTGACAGAGACCACTCTGAGACAAAGGTGGAAGCTTTTATTCAGGAAAAGCACAAGCTGCCAGGACGGACTCTCAAGAGCAGAGCACAGCCAATTTTGAGATTCCAGATAGTGTGCTATATAGAGTTCTTCAGTTGGGGGAAGGTGATGAAGGGAAAATAACCCATTTGTTCTTTACCTTAGCCATAGCTGAAGTGGGAGACCAGAACAGTGACCAAGTGGGAGATAAGGGGGTGGGGGAAACCTAGACCTGGGGCATTGTTAGGCAAGGAAGGGAAAATGGCTAGGCAGTTTCTTGAGGAATGTGGATGACCCACTTCCTTGTATCTGTCACCATCATGCTGTCTTTGGTGACTCCACTTTGGGAAGCCCATCTTGACCTAACACCCAGGGCAAGAAACCAGTGTCAAACAAAGGAGAAAGATGGAGACAGACAGAGCTGGCCTGGGTCCAGGATTGGCCTGGAGATTTTGGTCACCATACATTTCATTTTACTTCAAGGTCACTTCACAAAGGAGTACCCTGACTATTGCTAACATGTGTGAGTTTGAAGACAGTAATTGAGTCGTGCCTGGTAGCACACACCTTTAATCCCAGCATTGGGGAAGCAGAGGTAGGTGGACTGCTAGAGTTCAAGGCCACCTTGTGAATTCCAGGTCAGACTGGGTTACAGTGAGAATCTTACCGCGGGGTAGGGGTGGGGAACACAAAAAATCATAATTACAGACCCGATGAACTGTGAGAACAAACAAAAGTGGGTGGCATTCAGGAGCCCAGAACGAGCATGTTTGCCAAGGTGGGAAATTAGGCTGGTTTTCAAAACTCACTCACTCCAAAGCAGTTGCAGCCAATCCCCAAGGAGCCCATAGCAGGACACTGGGTCAGCTAGTGCTGTCTATACCAGGAGGAACATCAGTGCTTGTCCTGAGGGAAGGTGACTCCAACAATCTTCCGCACTTCATCAAGGATTTCAGCCAAGAGCTCACTCTCCGCCAGAGGAATCACAGGACTCTCCTTCAGGCCTGGGAGGAGAGAGTGTACCTTTTTTTCATACTCCATACATCTGATAGCAAAAGAACTACAATTCCCAGAAGGCTCAGAGGCACAGACATAAGTGTTTTGGGAAGGTGATATCCCTTGTCATCCTGGGAGATATAGTTCCAGATATCTGCTTGGTCCCCAACATTCCGCCACCAAGACTGTTCCAGACTACCCAGCCTCCACACCTCACCTTTACGCAGGCACTCGCGGACATGGTTGGCCTCATAACTCATTCCTGCTCCATTTATGAAGTTGTAGTCCTTCCCAAACTGGGGCAACGGGAACTCTTTGCATTCACTGTTCACCACCAGCTCTGTTGGACACCAGAATTTGTTAAGCTACAGGGAGAAAAAAAAATACACAAAGTAAGCTGGCTGTGGTGGCACATGACTTTAATCCCAGCACTTGGGAGGCAGAGAGAGGAGGATCGCTGTGAGTTCGAGGCCACCTTGAGACTACATAGTATATTCCAGGTCAGCCTGAGCTAGAGTTAGACCCTACTGCAAGATTCAGGAGTGACCAAAGACCACGGAGACCACTCTGAGGCAAAGATGGAAGTGTTTATTCAGAGGGAAAACACGAGCTACCAGGACTGACTCAGGAGTGGAGCAATCAGTCTAGGGTTACAGCTAGGGGGTTTTATAGGCTCTTCAGTTGGGGATGGTGAGGAAGGGAAGGAATTTCTTGGTTGGGGCAGTAAATCTCTGTTCTCTACATTAGCCATAGGCTGAGACCAGAAGTGACCTAGTGAGAGAGAAGGGGGCAGTAAATCTAGACCTGGAGCCTTGTTAGGCAGGGGAGGAATAATGGCTGGACAATTTCTTGAGGAATGTGGATGACTCCTCTGTCGCCCTCCTGCTGTCTGTCTTCCAAAATGACTCCATTTTGTCCTGACATAGCACCTACCTCAAAAAAAAAAAAAAAAAAAGAGAGAGAGAGAGAGAGAGACAAGAAGCACAAAGGGGCACATGCATCTGGAGTTTGTTTGCCCTAGAGCACCCATTTTGTCTGTCTCCTATCTCTCTATGCTTGAGAATAAATTTTAAAAAATATTTTTTAGGAGCTGGAGAGATGGCTTAGGGGTCAAGACACGTGCCTGTGAAGCCTAAGGACTCAAGCTTGGGCTGGAGAGATGGCTTAGCGGTTAAGCGCTTGCCTGTGAAGCCTAAGGACCCTGGTTCGAGGCTTGGATCCCCAGGTCCCACGTTAGCCAGATGCACAAGGGGGCGCACGCGTCTGGAGTTCGTTGGCAGAGGCTGGAAGCCCTGGCGCGCCCATTCCCTCTCTCTCCCTCTATCTGTCTTTCTCTCTGTGTCTGTCGCTCTCAAATAAATGAATAAATAAATAAATTAAAAAAAAAAAGGACTCAAGCTTGATTCCCCAGTATCTACATAAGCCAGATGTGTGTGTGTGTGTGTGTGTGTATGATATAGGGGTGGAGAGATGGTTCAGCATTTAAGGCACTTGCATGCAGAGCCTAATGAGCCAAGTTCAATTCCCCAGTACCCATATAAAGGAAGAAGTACAAAGTAGCACATACATCTGGAGTCTGTTTGCCATGGCTGTCTGCCTGTCTCTCTCTCTCTCTCTCTCGTTCTCTCTGCTTACAAATAAATAAATATTTTTTTAAGTGAGAACTAGGGGCTGGAGAGATGGCTTAGCCATTAAGGTGCTTGCCTGCAAAGCCAAAGGACCTCAGTTCGATTCCCTAGGACCCATGTAAGCCAGATGCACAAGGTAGTGTATGTGTTGCAGTGGCTGGAAGCCCTGGTGCGCCCATTCTCTCTCTTGCTCTGCCTCTTTCCCTCTCTCAAATAAATAAAAATGAATTTTTTTTTAAAGTGATGCCAGAGCCAGGCGTGGTGGTGCACGCCATTAATCCCAGCACCCGGGAGGCAGAGGTAGGAGAATTGCCATGAGTTCGAGGCCACCCTGAGAATACAGAGTGAATTTCAGATCAGCCTGGGCTAGAGTGAGACTCTACCTCGAAAAATCAAAAAAACAGAAAACAAGTGATGCCAGGCGTGGTGGCTCACGCCTTGAATCCTAGCACTTAGGAGTCAGAGGTAAGAGGATCACTGTGAGTTTGAGACCACCAGGTCAGCAGCCTGGGCTAGAGTGAGACCTTACCTCAAAAAACCAAAATAAAAAGAGAGCACTAGCCAGGCATGGTAGTGCATGCTTTTAATCCCAGCACTTGGAAGGCAGAGATAGGAGGATAACTGTGAGTTCGAAACCACCCTGAGACTACATCGTGAATTCTAGGCCAGCCTGGACTAGAGTAAGAGACCCTACCTTGAAGGAAAAAAAAGAGAGAGAGAGAGAGAGAAAGTGAGCACTAAGTCCTTACCTCCTAACAAGGCAGTCCAGGGCACCTGAGGGCTAAGGGTTTGCTTACATCTATCTGTGAGGTTTGGGTCATGTTGACTTCTGGCGAAGGGGAGAGTGTGCTGCCGTTACACTCAGTTTTTGTCAGGTGTCTTCCCAGAAGCAAACCTTTGTGTAACCCACTACTTGATGACCAGACAGTCACTGTGCCTAGTGAGGAGGGCTTACCTGCCTCAACCTCCTGAGTTCAGGGGTCACAGGGCAGCTGCCATCACTCTCAGCTCTCATCCAGCCCTTCCTAGCTGGTAGCACGCCAGGAACCTCAAATGTACCCATGCCAATTCTAGGTCACAATGCAGGTATGTAGAATTTTTTTTTTCCAAGGAAGAGTCTCACTGTAGCCCAGGCTGACCTAGAACTCACTCTGTTGCCCCAGGCTGGCCTCAAACTCACAGCAAGTCTCCTAAGTGCTGGGACTAACAGTATGTGGCATCATGCCTGCTTAGGCCACAATGGAAACAGAATCATGACAGCCCTGTTTCCTCATGGGACATGAGACCAGCGTGGTTGTGTCGTCTCAGGATGCAGGGCAAGAGCTGGAAAGATGGCTTGGTGGTTAATGCGCTTGCTTGCAAAGCCTGCCAACCTGGGCTCCCTTCCCTAGTACACAAGTAAAGACAGATGGACAAAACAGTGCATGCAGCTGGAGTTCATTTGCAGTGGCAGGAAGCCCAAGAGTGCCCATTGTGTGTCTGTCTGTCTGTCTGTCTGTCTGTCTGTCTGTCTCTCTCTCTCTCTCTCTTTCTCTCTCTCTCTCCGTTCCTCCCTCCCTCCCTCCCTCTGGTCTCTGCTCTGTGTGTCTCTCACAAACAAATAAATACTTTACTTTTTTTTCCTGGGTTTTCAAAGTAGTATTCCCACTACCTTGTTACCTTTTTCTTTGTCTCTGTTTTTTTTGTTGTTGTTTTTGTTTTTCAAGGTAGGGTCTCACTCTAGCCCAAGCTGACCTGGAATTCACTCTGAATTCTCAGGGTGGCCTCGAACTCACGGCAATCCTCCTACCTCTGTCTCCCAGTGCTGGGATTAAAGGTGTGCACCACCACACCCGGCCTCTCTCTTTTTTTTTAACTTTTTTTTTTGTTTATTTTTATTTATTTGAAAGCAATGGACAGAGAGAGAGAAAGAGGCAGATAGAGAGAGAATGGGCACGCCAGGGCCTCTGGCCACTGCAAAAGAACTCCAGACACGTGCGCCCCCTTGTGCATCTGGCTAACATGGGTCTTGGAGAATCGAGCCTTAAACCGGGGTCCTTAGGCTTCACAGGCAAGCGCTTAACCACGAAGCTATCTCTCCAGTCTCCTGCTTTTTTTTTTTTTTTACTTTATTTTTATTTATTTGAGAGAGAGAGAGAATGGGTGCACCAGGGCCTTCAGCCACTGCAAATGAACTCCAGATGCTGTGCCCCCTTGTGCATCTGGCTTACCTGGTTCCAAGGGAATGAACAGAGCTCCTTTGGCTTTGCAGGCAAGTGCCTTAACCACTAAGCCTTCTCTCCAGCCCTGTTTTTTTTTTTTTTTTTCTTGTTTGTTTGTTTTTTGAGGTACAGTCTCACTCTAGCCCAGGCTGACCTGGAATTCACTATGTTGTCTCAGACTGGCCTTGAACTCATGGCAGTCCTCCCACCTCAGCCTCCCAAGTGCTGGGATTAAAGGTTTGCACCACCGTATCTGCCTTTTTTCTTTAAATATTTTTTATGTATTTATTTATTTGACAGAGAAAGAGGGAGAGAGAGAGAGAGAAAGAGAGAGAGGGCATGCCAGGGCCTCCAGCCACTGCAGACGAACTCCAGAGACGTGCACCCCCTTGTGCAACTGGCTAACGTGGGTCCTGGAAATCGAACCCGGGTCCTTTGGCGTTGCAGGCAAATGCTTTAACTATTAACCCATCCCTCCAGCCCTCTTTTTAATATTTTATTTTAGGGAGAGATGGGTGTAGATAGAGACACAAAGAGAGAGAGGATGAGTGCTCCAGGGCCTCTAGCCATTGCAGACAAACTCCAGATGCATGCACCACTCTGTGCATCTGGCTTTTATAGGGGCACTGGGGAATCAAACCTGGGTCCTTTGGCTTTGCAGGAAAGGACCTTAACTGCTAAGCCATCTCCAGCCCTGTCTTTTTTAAAGATATTTTTTCTTATTATTAGCAAGCAGAGAAAGAGAGAGAGAAAGAATGGGTGTACCAGGGCCTCCAGTTGCTGCAAGCAAATTCCATGTGCCACTTTGTTTTTCTGGCTTTATATGGATACTGGAGAATCAAACCTGGGTTGTTAGGCTCTGCAGGTAAGCACCTGAATGGCTGAGCCATCTCTCAAGTCTTAACTCAGCATTTTTGATAAGTTGGTCAAGAAACCACCCCTGACAACAGGTATGGTAAGGAGGTGAGAGGAATAATTCACTCCCTTAATAAGACAACATTCTTAAACCCTCAGAAGTCCAGCCCTCCATGTAGTTGCTCAGGTCCTCACAGAGAATGTTGGAGTTTGGAATCAAAGTGTCCACAGACACAGAAATGAGATCATCAGAGGGCTCATTCTCTCTTGGAGGAGGAGTACCTTCGTCTGAGACCTGGTGATTTTTATTGTGAGCCAAGACAAAGAAAAATGTTTGTGTGTGAGGTAAAATCCAAAGAAGTTATACCTTAAGCAAGACCGGAGCTGTGCCCTGAGCAAAACAGGGTGTAAGAGCTCAATCATAAATCACTGCTTTATATGTTACTTAGGAGGAAGTTCAACACAAGAATGTACTTAGGTGGTTTGCCACCAAGCAACTCTAATGATTCTCTTTGTATGCTTGAGAATTCTTTGGTCTCCTGAATTTCAACTTCCTTCCCGCTCAGTTAATTCCTGAGTTCTGGGATTAAATGTGTGCGCCCCCATGCCCGGCTTGTTTTGATTTTTGAGGTCAGGTCTCACCACCTGGAATTCACTACTTTGGGGTGGCCTGGAACTCACAGCAATCCTACCTCTGCCTCTCAAGTGCTGGGATAAAGGAGTGCTCCACCATGCCTGTCCATGTACTTAAGTTTTCACAGCCACTATACAAACAGCAGTAAGAAACTGCAGCACTGCCATATCCAGCTTACACCCGACCTGTAAGCACAGGCATGGCCAGAATGGGTAATCTTCATGGGCAGATGTGTTTGAACATAAGGTCCCCAGATGGTAGTGCCGTTTTGGGATGCTGAACCTTTTGGACACAAGGCTTAGCTGAAGGAAATGGGTCATGGGAGGGGAAGCTTGGAGGTTGTCTTCACTTCCCGGGCTGACCTGGGTCCTCTGCTTCCTTGTTCCTCATGATGCGAACAAGCCATACCATCCACAACTACTGCCACAGACTAAACCACTCCAGCCACCAAACCTTTCCTGCCATGCTGGACTGATATCCCTGCTGAACCATGAGCCAAAATAAACTTCACCTCCCTTATGTGGCTTCTGTCTGGTTTGTGGTTACAATGATGAGGAAAGTTATCTAATGAGGCAGTTTAAGGGTAACAGGGCCCCCCCCCAAAAAAATACAAGACAAACATGTCCTTGAGTTTATGAGGGGAATTTAGTTCTTTTTCTTTTTTTTAAAATTTTTTATTTATTTATTTATTTGAGAGCGACAGACACAGAGAGAAAGACAGATAGAGGGACAGAGAGAGAATGGGCGCGCCAGGGCTTCCAGCCTCTGCAAACGAACTCCAGATGTGTGTGCCCCCTTGTGCATCTGGCTAACGTGGGACCTGGAGAACCGAGCCTCGAACCGGGGTCCTTAGGCTTCACAGGCAAGCGCTTAACCGCTAAGCCATCTCTCCAGCCCTCTTTTTCTTTTTTAAAAAATATTTTTTATTAAAAAAAAATAAAAAATATTTATTTATTTATTTGAGACAGGCAGAGAGAGAGAAAGAGAGAGAATGGGAACACCAGGGCCTTCAGCCATTGCAATCCAACTCCATGACCTTGTGTGTCTGGCTTACATGGGTCCTGGGGAATCTAACCTGGGCTCTTTGGCTTTGCAGGCAAATGCCTTAACTGCTAAGCCATCTCTCCAGAGCTCTCTTTTTCTCTAAATGAGTTTTTACAGTCCCCCCATCTTGCTGGAGGCCAGAAATACCAGAAGAATCTGGTCTTACCTTATTTCTTCTTCCCTAAAGGTGTATGCTCGCTTTCTTTCCTTTCCTTTCCTTTCTTTCCTTTCCTTCCTTCCTCCCTCCTTCTCTCTCTCTCTCTCTCTCTCTCTCTCTCTCTTTCTTTCTTTCATACTTTTACTTATTTATCTGCAAGGAAAGAGAGACGGAGAATATCAGTGCTAGGGCCTCTTGCCATTGTAAACAAACTCCAGGTGCATGTGATACTTTGGGCATCTGGCTTCATGTGGGTACTGGGGAACTGAACTCCTGCCATCAGGCTTTGGAAGCAAATGCCTTGAACCAACCACTGAGCCATCTCTCCAGTCCTTGTTTCTACCTTTTTTTGTTGTTGTTGTTTTATGGTTTTTCAAGGTAGGATCTCACTCTAGCCCACACTGATCTGGAATTCACTATGTAATCTCAGGCTGGCCTTGAACTCATGGTAATCCTCCTACCTCTGCCTCCTGAGTGCTGGGATTAAAGTCATATACCGCTTGTTTCTACCTTTTTTTCCCCTAGCCCCAAGGTTGGGTCTCACTCTAGCCCAGGCTGACCTGGAATTCACTCTGTATTCTCAGAGTGGCCTTGAACTCACAGCGATCCTCCTACCTCTGCCTCCTGAATACTGGGATTAAAGGCATGCACCACCACACCTGGCTTGCTTCTACCTTTTAATAAAGTTACCAACTCTGCTTCCCAATTAGCTCAACCCAAATTTCATTTTAGCATTGGAATTCCCCTGGGTAGGGGCTAAATGCCCTGGTTTGATTCCCCGGTACCCACTTAAAGCCAGATACACAACGTGACCCTTGTGTCTGGAGTTCATTTTAAGTGGCTCGAGGCCCTGGTGCTCATACTCATTCTTTCTTTGTCTGCCTCTTTTTATTTTAATATTTTTTGAGGCAAGCCCAACAGACTAGCCTTTTTTTTTTTTTCATTTGAGAGAGAGAGAGAATGGGCGCATAAGGGCTTTCAGCTCTTGCAAACAAACTCCAGACACTTGAGCCCCCTTGTGCATATTGTGCATATGTGAAACACTGCATGCTTGCGTCACTGTGCATCTGGTTTATGTGGGACCTGGAAATTAGACTATGAGTTCTTAGGCTTTGCAGGCAAGTGCCTTAACGGTTAAGTCATCTCTCCAGCCCCTGGTCTTTTTTTTTTTAGGTAGGGTTGCACTCAAGGTCAGGCTAGAACCTGGAATTCACTATGTAGTCTCATAATTATACCCCTACCTCTGCCTCCCAAGTGCTGGGATTAAAGGCATGTGCCACCATGCCTGGCCCCGGTCGTTTTTTTTTTTTTTTTTTATTTTTTTATTTTTTTTATTTTTTTTTTTAAGGTAGGGTCTCACTCTGGTCCAGGCTGACCTGGAATTAACTCTGTAGTCTCAGGGTGGCCTCGAACTCATGGCGATCCTCCTACCTCTGCCTCCCGAGTGCTGGGATTAAAGGCGTGCGCCACCTTTTTTTTTTTTTTTTTAATGCAAGACTAAGAGAGAGAGAGAGAATTGGCCAGTCAGGGCCTGTAGACACTGCAATTGAACTCCAAACATATGTGACACCTTGTGTGCACGTGCAGTCTTGCACACTTGCATCACCTTGTGTATCTGGCTTACATGGGACCTGAAGAGTTGAACATGGGTCCTCAGGCTTGGCAGGCAAGCACCTTAACTGCTAAGTCATCTCTCCAGCCCTGTCTCTTTTCTTTAAATATTTTATGTATTTATTTTAGAGTGAGGAAGAGAGAGAATGGATGTGCCAGGGCCTCTAGCCACTGCCAACAAACTCCAGACACATGTGCCACCTTGTGCATGTGACTTTACATTGGTACTATCGAACCTGGGTACTTAGGCTTCACAGGCAAGTGCCTTGACCACTAAGCCATCTCTTCAGTCCTCTGTCTGAAATAAATAAATGAACAAAACAATTTCCCTGGGTGTAGGACTCCATAAAGGAACTCCCCAGGCTGCTAGGAAAGAGACTAAAAGAGAAATTCCCATCTAGCTCACCACTGCCAACAGCATGACCCACGAATATAGTGCACCCTCAGGACACCTCCCAACGCCCAAACTGCCCCCCTCCTTCGGTCGGTTGTTAAGGAGTATGGATTCCTTAGCAACAGGGTGAAAAATGACTACCCCAGTTGGCCACTCCCTCTGATAGCTGCTGCATGAGCTTCCCAGAAGCATGTGGGCATGTCACACCTCACCTGGGCCATGCCTTTGGTGCCTCTCACAAAGGCCACATTGGAGAGCTGCATGGAAATGCTACAGGTAAAGGTGCCATGGACCCCTCCTGGGTACTGAAGGAGCACGCTGACAGTGTCATCTACCCCTGCAAGGAAGGGTCCAGTTAGTGGAGGGCTGTGGAACCCTTGAATCTCACTTGGAAAATGTTGGGTCAGAGACTGAACTGTTAATATTATTGATTTGTGGCTTTTCCATTTTGGTTTTGCAAGTGCTGGGATTAAAGGTGTGCACCGTCATGCCTGGCCTTTTTTTTTTTTTTTTTTTTTTTTTTTAAGGCAGGATCTCACTTTAGCTCAGGGTGAACTGGAACTCTAATAATACAAGCTAACCTTAAATTCATATGGAGATCCACTCTTACCTCAGCCTCCTGAATTATATCTCAGGAGAGTTTTTTGTTATTGTTTTCAAGGCGAGGTCTCAATCTAGTTCAGGCTGACCTGGAATTCACTATGTAGTCTCAGGGTGGCCTAGAACTCTCAGCAATCCTCCTACCTCTGCCTCCCAAGTGCTGGGATTAAAGATGTGCACTACCATGCCCGGCCTAAGGAGAGTTTTTGCCAAAGGAAATCAATGAACCAGCAAATTAATGCTAAAAAGAAACTGAGAAAGGCTAGAGAGATGGCTCAGCACTTTAGGCACTTGCCTGGAAAGTCTAAAGGCTCAGGTTCAATTCCCCAGTGCCCATCCATGCAAAGCCATATGCACAGAGTGGCATATATATCTGGAGTTCATTTGCTGCTTCAGGAGTCCCTGGCGCACCCCTTCCCTCTCTCTCTATCTCTTCCTCCTTGCAAGTAGATAAATTAAAAAAAAAAAATGAGGACTTGGGACTATAGATCAGTTGGTAGAGTGCTTACCTAGCAAAGCCCTGGATTGGATCCCAAGCACCTCATAAATCTGGGTGTGGCGGTGCACACTTGTAATACCAGAACTTGTGAGGTGGAGAAAGAAAGATCAGTCACCCTCAGCATTCTGTTCATAACCACTCTGGTCTATATATAAACCTGTCTCACAAAAGAGATTGTTCAGTAGTGAAAGCACTTATTGGCAAAGCCAAATGACCTAGGCTTGATTTCCCCAGTTACCCATGTAAAGCCAGATGCAAGAGGTGGTGCATATATCTGAGTTTGCAATGGCTAGAGGCCCTGGCATGCCCATTCTCAACTCTCTCTCTCTCACTCTCTCTCTCTCTGTCCCTTTTTCTCCCTCTCACTCAAATAAATAGATAAAACATTAATTAAAAAAAAAAGAGCAGGGCATGGTGACACACTCCTTTAATCCCAGCACTTAGGAGGCTGAGGTAGGAGTATCACAGTGAGTTCAAGACCAGACCCAGGGCTACAAAGTGAGTTCCAGTTCAGCTTGGGCCAGACTGAGATCTTCGGCAGGGGGAGGAGAAGGGGACAAAGGGAAGGTAACTGTTTGGGGAGTGGTTCATTATATAGCAGTATTTCACCAAGACAACTTCAAAAACTAACAGGAAGCTGGGCGTGTTGGTGCACACCTTTGATCCCAGCACTAGGGAGGCTGAGGTAGGAGGATTGCTGAGAGTTCAAGGCCACCCTGAGACTACACACTGAATTCCAGGTCACCGTGAGCTAGAGTGAAGCCCTACCTCGGGTGGCAAAAAAACAATACAAACTAATAATAGTTTATATTTAACTATTGACCATTTGTCTCCACAGTTACTTCCTTAACTTCTACAACAGTCCTATTATTGACATTTTATTAGTTAAGTAATTAACACTCAGGCATGGAGTATAAGATCAATGCACAGCCTATGGAGATGACCTGGGTAGTTGATGGCATTGTGGGGTCAGTTATGGAGAGGATTAAGTAGTCCCATCCACTCACCTCAGATGGTGTCATTTGAACTACATCTCCCAGGATGCAACGGGGATCCATGACCAAATATGGTTGTGCCGCTGGAGATTTGGGGTCTTTCTTTTGGCGTCTAGTCCCTGCACCCATATATCTTGATTCTGTTGAGCCAGAAAACCTGACAGCACCACCCTGCCTCCATCGCCAGCCCATCCTCCAGAGTACCTGTTTCATGGAGCCTTCCGACGGCTGAAATTTTCTCTGGCTTCTGCCCACCGAAGACCAAGGAGATGAACTGGACACAGTAGATGCCCAAATCCAGTAGGCTGCCACCAGCCTGGGCCCAGTCTGTGGCCCGGGAGACGTGGCCACACATATCAAATCCAAATTCTGCATGGGCCACACGTAGGTCCCCCACAGTTCCCTGGGCCAAAACTGACCACAGAGCATCCATGGCAGGAAAAAACCGGGACCACAAGCCCTGTGGATCAGAGGGGACAAGGTGAGTCCTCAGAAGAGGACAGGTCAGGACCCAGGAGGTATCAGTCCCAACTTCTTTCGGGATCCCTGCCTTGATGGTTCTGTATTGCTCCCCATTCATCAAAGTGTGCTCTCTTTCTTCTCAGTCTGTAGTCGCCATTCTGGCCTCCTGGAGTCTCTCCTTTTACCTTCCTATGGGTTCCTGTCTCCCTGATCAACTTGTGTCCTCAACCTACACAAGTTTTGGATTTTGGGAGGTTTTCTGTTTGTTTTTGTTTTTCTGAGGTAGGGCCTCTCTCTAGCCCAGGCTGACCTGGAATTCACTATTAATTCTCAGTGGCCTTGAATTAAGTGATCCTCTTACCTCAGCCTCCCAAGTGCTGGAATTAAAGGTGTGTGCCACTACAACTGACTTTATTATTGTTTTGCAAGACAGTCTTTCCTAGTTTCCTTTTGTTTAGGCTGGCCTTGAACTCACTATGTGCCCAAGGATGACCTTGAACAACTCCTGATCCTCCTGCCTTTGCCACCAGAGTACTGGGATTACAGACATGAACACCCATGATTCCTCAAGATGTCCAAAAGAGACTTGATTGAGGTTATAGGGTGTTTTTTTAGGTTTTTAAAATCTTTTTAATTTATTTGAGATTGAGAGAGAATGGGCACACCACGGCTTTCAGCTGCTGCAAATGAACTCTAGAGGTGTGCACCCCCCCTTGTGTGCATGTGTGACATTGCATGCTTGTACCACTGTGTGTCAGTTTTTTCATGGAGAGAGAATGGATGAGTCAGGGCCTCTAGCGACTGCAAACAAACTCCAGACACATGAGCTACCATGTCCATCTGGCTTACGTGGATACAGGGGAATTGAACCTGGATCCTTAGGCTTCTTAGACAAGTGCCTTAACTGCTAAGCCAGCTCTCCAGCCCCAGTTTGTTAGTTTTAAGGTAAGATCTCAAGCTGGGTGTGGTGGTACACACCTTTAATCCCAGCACTCATGAGGCAGAGGTAAGGGGATCACCATGAATTCGAGGTCACCCTGAGACTACATAGTGATTTCCAAGTCAGCCTAGGCTAAAGTAAAGCCCTACCTCAAAAAACAAACAAACAAACAAACAAAAAAACCCAGGCATAGTGGCACACACATCTGAAGTGTGTTTGCAGTGGCTGTAGGCCCTGGCATGTCCATTCCCTCTGTCTCTCTTTTCACCATTTTTCTCTACTTCCATATAAATAAATAAAGAGAAGGGAAAAAAAAAGTCAGCCTGGGCTACAGTGAGACCCTACCTCAAAAAAAACCAAAAGCAAAAAAAAAAAAAACCTACACTACATTTATAAAAGAAATGTGATGGCTAAAGTAATGATAGGAGGTGGGAGAGTGGTTAAGAGCGTTTGACACTTAAGCATGAGGTCTTCTTGAGTCTGATACCACCAAGTTCGACCTCCCAGCTGTCAAGTCAAAAGCTGGACATGGGCTGAAGAGATGGCTTAGCAGTTAAGGTACTTGACTGCAAAGCCCAAGGACCCCAGTTCAATTCCCCAGGACCCACAGAAGCCAGATGCACAAGGGGGTGCATGCATCTAGAGTTAGTTTGCAGTGGCTACAAGCCCTGGTGTGCCCATTTTCTCTCTCTCCTTGCCTATTTCAATCTCTCTCTCAAATAAATAAAATAAGTAAATAAAATATTTTATAAAAAGAAAAAGCTGGGCATGATCAGACACATCTGTACCACCAGTCTGGGGTGGGGGATGGAAAGACTGGAGAATTGCTGATGGACATCTCTGAGTCAAAGGAAATATGGAAATGAGCAATAAGAGGTTCTGCTATGGCCTCCAACCACACACGTGAACATGGGGCAAGAGCATCTGCATACACACATGTATAATGCTATACATCACATGCACCACATACACCATACCACACAAATACCCAATACACACACACATGTGCAAAAAAAAAAAGTCAATGTTAGAGTTAAAACAGATCTGGGGACTGGAAAGATAGCTCAGCAGTTAAGGTGCTTGCTTGCAAAGCCTAAGGACTGGGGTTCAGTTTTGTTTTTCAAGGTAGGGTCTCTCTCTAGCCAAGACTGACCTGGAATTCACTATGTAGTCTCAGGGTGGCCTTGAACTCACTGCAGTCCTCTTACCTCTGCCTCCCTAGTGCTGAGATTAAAGGCATGCACCACCATGCTCAGCTTTGTAGTTTTTTGCAGTGGCTAAAGGCTTTGGCACACCCATTCTGTATCTGCCTCTCTCTCAAATAAATTAACAAGACAAAACACAGATCTGTCTGGAATTGAGCAGAGAAGCCAAAAGGCTTGGATGCCAAGCTAACTAGATAGATAAGAGGAAGGAGAGGGCTCTGGGATAAATAACAAAGCCTGACTGCCTCAGTAAGCTCTGACTGGCCCCCTTGGAACCTCCCTTACAAGACACCTTGGGATATACTGCCTTGCTGTTGTTTGGCACCAGCTATGGCAGACTGTGATGTCCAACCTCTCCAATGCCATCTTTTTTTGTTGCCCCCTTAGGTAGCTCAGGTTGACCTGGAATTTACTATGTTGTCTCAGGGTGGCCTTGAACTCATGGCAATCCTCCTACCTCTGTCTTCCAAGTGCTGGCATTAAAGGCGTGCGCCACCACACCTGGCTCTGCATATTTCTCTTTACAACATAAGACATCAGTGACAGAGGAAGACAATTACTCTTTACTAAATATCTGCCATGTACCAGACTTAAGATTAGGAATCATTGGTACCACACCCAGCTCAATGCAATATTTTTTCTGATTGGACTGGAGGTCCGCTCCTTGGGAGGGAATATATCCCTGATACCAAAAACCTACAACAGGTATAGCTGTGAGCCCTAGGGGTGTAACATCTGCTGCTGTCTGGCTAAATGTATATATTATGCTCATTAAACTTCCCAGTAAGCACCTCTCTTTAACGTTCATACCCATACATTAATGCTACTCTCACTTTTAGTTAGAGAACCTTCTCTTTGCAGATGGCAGTGACCTTGGGATGACTCAGAAGGCTGAGAAGAAGTGACAGAGGAGTGCTTAGCACTGCAAGATCTCTATCACACTTTCCAAGGCTCAGGGTCCATTGCGGAAGAGATGGCAGAAAGAATGTAAGAGCCAAAGGTAGGA
Source organism: Jaculus jaculus (assembly GCF_020740685.1). Lineage (NCBI taxonomy): Eukaryota > Metazoa > Chordata > Mammalia > Rodentia > Dipodidae > Jaculus > Jaculus jaculus. The sequence continues at coordinate 21,608,485 of NC_059115.1, forward strand.
CTCCTTACAACGTGCTCCTCCAGACACAAAATGGCCTGGATATCCATGACCTCACAGTGCCTGACACTACCTACGCAAGACCATCAGAATAGGAGGAAAAGGTGATGTCATCAAAATAAAAGAGAGACTGATAGAGACGGGGAGGGGAAAGTGGGGCTGGGCATGGTGGCGCACGCCTTTAATCCCAGCACTCAGGAGACAGAGGTAGGAGGATCACAGTGAGTTAAAGGGCACCCTGAAACTCCATAGTGAATTCCAGGTCAGCCTGGGCTAGAGCAAGACACTACCTCAAAAAAAAAAAAAGAAAAGAAAAAGGGGGGGAGACAGGGGAGGGAGGGCATTACCATAGGATATTGTTTACAATCATGGAAGTTGTTAATTAAAAAATATAAATTTTAAAAAAAGTATGGCTAGCAAACTAATTTTTTTAAATATTTTTTGTTCATTTTTTATTTATTTATTTGAGAGTGACAGACACAGGGAGAAAGACAGATAGAAGGAGAGAGAGAGGATGGGCACGCCAGGGCTTCCAGCCGCTGCAAACGAACTCCAGACGCGTGCGCCCCCTTGTGCATCTGGCTAACGTGGGACCTGGGGAACCGAGCCTCGAACCGGGGTCCTTAGGCTTCACAGGCAAGCGCTTAACCACTAAGCCATCTCTCCAGCCCAAACTAATTTTTTTAAAACAAAGAAAGAATAGGGTGGAGATAGAGCTGGGGTCATGGCTTAGCAGTTAAAGGCACTTGTTTGCAAATCCTGCTGGCCTGAGTTCAGTTCCCCAGTACCCACATAAAGCCAGGTGCGCAATGTGGCTTATGCATCTGGATTTTGATTACAGAGGTAAGAGGCCCTATCACGCCCATGTGCACACATTTTCTCTCAAGTAAACAAAATACCGTTATGTCAACCTTCAGCATCCATACACACATGCATGTGCACTTGCACACATACACCCACACATATGAGCATGCATGCACATATCCATGTATATACACATGGAAAAAAATGCCCATGTGTGTTGCTGTCAAGTTCGCATTACTGGTAGAAATCACCCAGCCAAGAGCAGCTTGTGGGGGAAAAAAGAGGTTTAATTAGGCTTACAGGCTCGAGGAGGAAGCACTATGATGCCAGGGAAAATGATGGCATGATCAGAGGGTGGACAACATCAGGTGGACAACAGGGACAGGAGAGTGTGCCAAACACTGGCAAGGGGAAACTGGCTCTAATACCCATAAGCCCGCCCTCAACAATACACTCCCTCCAGGAGGGGTTAATTCTCAACTCCATCAGCTGGAAACCTAGCATTCAGAACACCTAAATTTATGGGAGACACCTGAATCAAACCACCACATTCCACACCTGACTCCCATAAACTGATAACCATCATGATATAAAATGCAGTACATTCATCCAACTTTAAAAATCTCCATAGTTTTTATCAATCCCAATGATGTTCAAACATCCCCATCGCCCAAGATCTATTAACTGAGCCATAATACACACACACACACAAAAAAAAAATCTCAAAAAAAACATAATGGCACAGACAAACATTCACATGGCAAAAGATGGTATTGGGCATAGCAAAGAAGTACTCAAGCAATACATGATTTAAACAGGGCAAACACCAAACTCTGTAGCTCCAAGTCCAGCAACTGTAGCCCGTGACAAGTCTCCAAGTCCAATAATTCTAACTGGCAACAAGTCTCTGGAGTTTCAATTCTGCCCCTCCAGGTAGGGTACTCACAGTGCTGGAAAACTTCATCCATATTTTTTTTTTCCCCAAGGTAGGGTCTCAGTGTTGCCCAGGCTGACCTGGAATTCACTATGTAGTCTCAGGGTGGCCTTGAACTCCTTCTTCTGCCTCCCAAGTGCTGGGATTAAAGGCATGTACCACCACACCCAGCTTTCATCCATTTCTTAAAAAAATAAAACCAATTTTTAAAAAGGTGGAATGCAAGGCTCACGGTCTAATACGAAAAGAGGTGGCGGAAAGAATGTAAGAGCCAAAGGAAGGGTAGGATTCCTTACAACGTGCTCCCCCCAGACACAAAATGGCCTGGATATCCATGACCTCACAGTGCCTGCCACTACCTACACAAGACCATCATAAGAGGAGGGAAAGATCATGACATCAAACTAAAAGAAAGACTGATTGAGGGGGGAGGGGATATGATGGAGAATGGAGTTTCAAAGGGAAAAGTGTGGGGGGGAGGATATTACCATGGAATCATGAAAGTTGTTAATAAAAATTTGAAAAAAATTTTTAAAAAGTGGAATGCCAGGAGTGGTGGTGTAACCCTTTAATATCAGCATTTGGGAGACTAAGGTAGGAGGATCACTGTGAGTTTGAGGGCAGCCTGAGACTACACAGTGAATTCCAGGTCAGCCTGGTCTAGAGAGAGACCCTACCTCAAAACAACAACAACAACAAAAAGATCCACAGTGGAAAGAGGAAGTGATAAACCCAGAATGCTGACACTACAGAACACAGTAGGAACGCAGGGCACAGGAACCATGTCAAATCTTGATAATGCACCTCTTGGACATGCAGAACTTTGTACCCCACACACATACAATAACCAAACAGGACATGGAGGCCGGAGGTGCATATGTAGCTCAGTAGGTAGAGGGCTTGCTCTAGCACATGGAAGCCCTAGGTTCCATCCAACCCTACCATCAAGTAATCCAGGTGTGGAGCATTACCTGTAAACCCAGCACTCTGGAGGATCAGAAGTTCAAGGTCACCCTTGGCTACACATGGTGTTCAAGGCCAGCTTGGGCTACAGCGTGACTTCCAGGTCAGCCTGAGCTAGAGACCTTTTCTGGTAAATAACAAAATACAAAATAAAACAATACTTGTCCTTCAGTGAATGTTACCTCCCCTGTGTTCTGTGGGAAAAGTAGCTCTTAGTATCTTCTGAGAAAAAAAGGCTTTTTGTATCTCAAGTATTAACTTTTCCTGGGAAAGGGAACTAAAAAGACATGAGTTATGATTCGTTCTTTCTTTTTTAGGTTTCTAGAACGTCCAGTGACTTCCAGATAACAGCAGCCTGTGCATCAAAAAAGCTAAGCACTGAAAATTTGTAACTATGCTGGTGTTGCTGGTCCACCTACGCCTCCCCCACAACTCCCTACATGACTCCCATGCCTGCAACCCCTAAACAATATGGTCTTTGTGGCTTCTGTCTTCTTTAGTTTGTTTACTTCTCTTTGTTTTAAAACTATTTTTATTTACTTGAAAGAGGCAGAGAGAACGAGGCAGAGACCATGGACATGCCAGGGCCTTTTGCCACTGCAAACAAACTTCAGATGCATGGGCTGCTTTATGCCTCTGGCTTTACATGGGTACTGGGACCTGGGTGTCAAGCACCTTTAACTGCTGAGCCATATCTCCAGCCATGCCCCTCCCCTCACTTGCTTTCTAATTTTTTTTTTTCAAGGTAGGGTCCCACTCTAGCCCAGGCTGACCTGAAATTGAGTATGTAGTCTCATGGTGGCTTCAAACTCAAGAGCAATCCAGATCCTCCTCCCAAGTGCTGGGATTAAAGGTGTGTACCACCACACCTGACTCTAATTTTTTTTTTTTTTAGGAAAAGGAGATTTATTCAGTATGGCCATGTTGGGAAAAGGAATAAATAAAACAGCCCTGTGACCCCCAAGTCCATCTTTGGGGTCCTGACATGAGGTTCAAGTTTAAATAGAAGACAAGAAGTGTGTATAGCTGAGTGGTCCCCATCAAAGTGTGGCCCATCACTGACCCATCATTGTCTCAGCTCCCCTTTCTCCTATGAGGTTGGTCTGACAAGTTGTCAGAACTGTGTGAAATCTCTTCCCAGAGACAAGTTCCTCTCTGGCTGGTACCAGCTTGGCCTTGTTCTCCCAGCATGAGATAACTGGGGAGATTCCAACTTTTTGAGGTCCTGGATCTCTCCTTAGAATGGCTTCCTTCCAGCCAGGTGCTTAGACTGGTACAGCAGTTAAAGCTGTGGCTTGTCTGAGCAATGAGGAGAGGATAGGCTTGGGAGTCCGGCTCCTGACCCTGGGAGCACATGCCTCCTGTCTTGCACCAGGCCAAATGGATCTCCCTTTCCTGGCTTCTTTCTGCTTAAACCCATTTTTTTTTCTTTCTTTCTTTTATTTTGGTTTCTTGAGGTAGGGTCTTGCTGTAGCCCAGGGTGACTTGGACTTCACTATGTGGTCTCAGGCGTGTGCCAGCATGAAATCTTTTTTTAAAAGATAGTTTATTTGTTTACTTGAAAGAGAGAAAGGGGCAGGGAGAAACAGAGAGGGTGCGCCAGGGCCTCCAGCCACTGCAAACAAATTCCAGATGCATACGCCCCCTTGTGCATCTGGCTTATGTGGGTCCTGGATAATTGAACCAGGATCCTTTGTTTGCAGGCAAATGCCTTAACTGCTAATCCATCTCTACAGCCCCTAAATAAATCTTTTTTTCCTTACAGCCCCTAAATAAATCTTTTTTCCTCACCCCAACAACCTGACATTGAGCCATTGGCCTCTTCAAGTAAGGCATAAGTAAGTAACTTTGATCTGAGGTTTGACAGATGTTAAATCCAACTACATCTTGAAAATACACAGATCCTGGTCCCTTTTTTGTGTCCATCTTGATTATGGACAAATTCTGACCTTCTGTTCATCCAAAAATGTCCTCTGGGGGACTTCTGGTTAAGATGGCTGTGTAGGAACCACGCCAAAGCAGCCTGGGAAGAAAAAGCCAAAAAAAAAAAACCAAAAAAAAAACCCGAGCAAAATATACTCTTTTACTAAAAAGTGAATTGTATAAGAAATTACCAATGGGGGGGGGGAGGGTATTACCATGGGATATTTTTTATAATCATGGAAAATATTAACAAAAATTGAGAAAAAAATTACCAATGGCAGCAGAGAAGTAGGAGAGGTCAGAGCGTCCAGAGCCCACAAAGCAGGCAGAAGCAGCTCTGGCAGTGGAAGCACCCGGTCCGCGTGGCTCTAGCCATAAGGCTGCGCCTGAGCTGCATGCAGGAAAAGCCAGGCGAGGAAGATTCTCCACTCACACCGGCCTCTGCGCAACCTCAAGGAACGTGAAGGGAGGACAACAGGAAAGAATGGGACAGCAGCTCTTGAGGAAGATGATTGTGAGGACTCAGCCACCATTCACTGCCTCCCCTCCCCCACTGCCAGTGTAAGTGCCAGAAAGCACTAGAGACCTGGGTAAGGGAGCTCACCTACACAGCACCCAACAGGCGATCAGAGCAGTGATCCAGCAACCCAGCCAGCCAACCTGAGCCCACAGCACAGCAAAGAGGGACCCAAGCAGGAGCACAGCATAATTGAGACCAAAATCATTCCAAAAGGTAACTGGGATTACACCAGGGAAGTGTCTCACTTGGTCACAAGATGACTTGGAACCCTCAACAGACCAGAAATCTTAGCCTCCTAGTTGACAGGATTAAGGGTATGGAGCAACACACATCCTAAGGGACTGTGACTTTGAGGATCTGGTAGTCATAATACCCACTTTTGCATAAATACTCTGTGCTTTTTTCACTGAATGTGTACATTGTTTAGTTAAATTTTAGAATCTACCTGTACTTTGTTCCACTCAGCTTCTTGAATACTCTCATAGCAAGCAAACCCAACATCTAGAGTCACTTTTGTAGTTACTCTGAGAGCATTAAGAGCCACACATAGCATCTTAAGCTCCTACCCTGAAGATATATAACATTAGATTGATTGATACATCTAATAATACTGCAGCTAATTAGAAAATCCAAGCATTAAGTTAATCCAAGATACAAAAATATGTACATTATAACATAAGAAACACAAAAAATCCGGACAATACAAATCCACCAAAAAGGATTAATGCATCAGAAATGACCTCCAGTGCTACTGATTTAGAGGAAATGCCTGAGAAAGATTTCAAAAGAATGATTATATGTATGTTCAAGGAAATCAAAGGAATGAAAGAGGAATTCAAAGGACTCAAAGAAGACACAGGAAACCAATTTAATGAAATGAGGGGGTCAATACAAGACATAAATAAGGAAATGGAAATAATAAAAACCAGTCAGAATTACTAGCAATGAAGAACAGAGGCAATGAAATTAAAAAAAAAAAAAAAACTGCAGAAAATCTCACCAGTAGAATGGATGAAGGAGAGGACAACATATCTAAGCTAGAAGACCAGGTGGCAGATCTAATACACTCCAACAAAGAGAAAGACAAACTAATAGAAAAGTATGAATGGGAATTTCAAAATATTCAAGACACTATGAAAAGATCAAACATAAGAATTCAGGGTATAGTAGAAGAAGGAGAAGTTCACTCCAAAGGCATAGTAGGCGTTTTCAGCAAAATCTTAGAGAAAACTTCCCCCAACTTGGGAAAGAGATGCCAATGCAGATACAGGAAGCCTTCAGGATACCAAAAATACAAAACCTGGAAAGAACCTCTCCTCACCATATTTAAACTATCAAACATACAAACCAAAGAAAATATACTGAAAGCAGTTAAACAGAAAAATCAAGTCACATACAAAGGCAAGCATATCAGGATCATAGCAGATTACTCAACACAAACTTTAAAAGCCAGAAGGGCTTGAAACAATATATTCCAAGTTCTGAAAGATAACAACTGTCAACCAAGGTTACTTTGTCCTACAAAGCTATCCATTCAGATAGATGGATAAATGACATTCCACAACAAAAGCAGGCTCAAGGAATATTTGAAGACAAAACCAGCTCTACAGAAAATACTTGAAAGGATCCTCCATGCTGAAGAGAAAGAAAAGCACACATATAAGGAACCTGGAAAAATCAAACTGTACTCAAATACTAGTTAATACCAGAAAGCAAAGGTAAAACTGGAAGAACTACAAAACAAGAAAAATGGCAAAAATAAATACACCCCGTTCAATCGTAACTCTTAATATCAACTGCCTCAATGCTCCAACCAAAACTATAGGTTTGCAGACTGGGTTAAAAAGGAGGATCCGGGCTGGAAAGATGGCTTAGCAGTTAAGCGCTTGCCTGTGAAGCCTAAGGACCCCGGTTTGAGGCTCGGTTCCCCAGGTCCCACATTAGCCGGATGCACAAGGGGGCGCATGCGTCTGGAGTTCATTTGCAGAGGCTGGAAGCCCTGGCGTGTCCATTCTCTCTCTCCCTCTATCTGTCTTTCTGTGTCTGTCGCTCTCAAATAAATAAATTAATTAATTAAAAAAAAAAGGAGGATCCTTCAATTTGTTGCCTCCAAGAAACTCACCTTTCTACAAAGGATGAACACTATCTTAGGGTAAAAGGCTGGAAAATGGTGTTTCAAGCAAATGAGCCCAGAAAACAAGCAGGGGTTGCTATCCTAATATCTGACAAGGTAGATTTCAGTCCAACATTAGGAAAGATAAGGAAGGTCACTTTATATTGATTAAAGGAACATTCCAGCAGGTTGACAATACAATCCTAAACATGCACCGAACATGGGGACTCCCAACTTCCTCAAACAAATGCTATTAGAAATAAGGTCACAGATAACACCAAACACAGTAGTTATGGGTGACTTCAACACCCCACTCTCATCAATTGACAGGTCATCCAGCAAAAAAATAAACACAGATGCATCTGGAATAAATGAGATCATAGAAACGGACCTAACGGATATTTACAGAACATTTCATCCAAATGCTGCAGAATATACATCCTTTTCAGCCGAACATGGAACATTCTCTAAAATAGACCATATATTAGGACACAAAACAAATCTCAACATATCCAGAAAAATTGAAATAATTTCTTGTACTCTAACTGATCACAATGGGATCAAACTACAAATCAATAGCAAGAAAAGATAGATCATGGAAACTAAACAATACACTACTAAATGATGAATGGGTCAATGAAGAAGTCAAGAAAGCAATCAAAAAATTCATAGAGTCAAATGACAATGAGAACACAACATACCAAAACCTTTGGGACACAATGAAGGCAGTCCTAAGAGGGACATATATAGATTTAAGCTACTACATTAAGAAATTAGAAAGGTCACAAGTAAACAACTTAATGCTTCACCTTAAAGCCTTGGAAAAACAAGAACAAGGCAAACTAAAAATTAATAGATGGGAAGAAATAAAGATTAGGGAGCTGGGCGTGGTGGCACACACCTTTAATCCCAGCAAACGGGAGGCAGAGGTAGGAGGATCACCGTGAGTTCAAGGCCACCCTGAGTCTACATAGAGAATTCCAGTTCAGCCTGAGCCAAAGTAAGACACTACCTTGAAAAAAACAGCAATAAAAGATTATTTTAAATAAATTAAAAAAAAAAGGAGGATCCTTCAATTTGTTGCCTCCAAGAAATAAGCAATAAAAAAAAAAACAGGTTGGGTCATGATATGCAGAGACATTTATCCTACCCATAACTGAGGCCTAACTCCACAATGCATGACACATATACCTCAACAAGGAGGTGCCAAGGGAAGTGGGTAAGTCATGGGTGAACCTAATAATGGTACCAAACTGACTGTATTTGCTGAATACAAAACTAATTAATAAAAAAATTAAAAATTAACAAAAAGTCCTACAGACACTGGGAATAGAAGGAACATATCTCAACATAATAAAAGCTATTTATGACAAGCTTACATCCAACATATTACTAAATGGGGAAAAAGTGGAAGTTTTTCCACTAAAATCAGAAACAAGACAAGGGTGTCCACTGTCCCCACTTTTATTTAATATAGTACTGTAAGTCTTAACCATAGCAATAAGGCAAGAGACACACATAAAAGGGATACAAATTGGAAAGGAAGAGATGAAATTATCATTATTTGCACATGACATGATTCTGTACATAAGGATCCTGAAAACTCTACCAGCAAACTGTTAGAGCTGATAAACACCTATAGCCAAGTAGCAGGATACAAAATAAACACACAGAAATCAGTAGCCTTCCTATATACTAACAATAAACACACAGAGAATGAAATCAGAGAATCACTCCCATTCAGAATTGTATATATATAAAAAAAAAAAGTACCTTTGAATAAACCTAACCAAGGAAGTGAAGGATCTCTACAATGAAAACTTTAAAACGCTCAAGCAAGAAATTGCAGAAGACCCTAGGAAATAGAAAGACATCTCTTGGGCCGGGCGTGGTGGCGCACGCCTTTAATCCCAGCACTTGGGAGGCAGAGGTAGGAGGATTGCCATGAGTTCAAGGCCACCCTGAGATGACAGAGTTAATTCCAGGTCAGCCTGGACCAGAGTGAGACCCTACCTCGAAAAACAAAACAAAACAAAAAAAAAAAAAAAAAAAAAGAAAGACATCTCTTGTTCTTGGGCCGAAAGAATCAATATTGCTAAAATGGCAATCTTATCAAAGCAATCTACACATTTAATGCAATCTCCATGAAAATTCCAATGGCATTCTTCACACAAGTGAAAAAACAATCCAAAAATTCATTTGGAAGCATATAAAACCTTGAATATCTGAAACAGTTTTGAGCAACAAAAATAAGGCTAGTGGTATCACCATACCTGATTTTAACCTATACTACAGAGCCATAGTAACAAAAACAGTATGGCACAAGGGCAGATATAGCAGCTATGCATCTCATAGAGGATTAATATCTAGGATATACCAAGAACTCAAAAAATTAAATAAGAAATCAAACAACCCAGTTTAAAAATGGGCTATGGAACTAAATAGAGACTTCTCAAAAGAAGAAACACAGATGGCATATAATCATCTAAAAAAAAGTTCAACATCCCTAGTCATCAGAGAAATGCAGATTCAAACTACGTTGAGATTCCATCTCACTCCTTTCAGATTGGCAACCATCATGAAAACAAATGATCATAACTGCTGGTGAGAATGCTGAAAAAGAGGAACCCTTTTTCTACACTGTTGGTGGGAATGCAATCTGGTCCAGTCATTGTGGAAATCAGTGTGGAGGTTCCCGAGACAGCTAAAAATAGATCTACCATATGACCCAGCTATACCTCTCCTAGGCATATACCCTAAGGACTCGTCTCACTACCTTAGAGATACTTTCCCAACCATGTTTATTGCCATTCTATTCACAATAGCTAGGAAATGGAACCAGCCTTGATGTCCCTCAACTGATGAGTGGATAATGAAGATATGGCACATTTATACAATGGAGTTCTACTCAGTGGTAAAGAAAAATGAAGTTATGAAATTTGCAGGAAAATGGATTCATCTGGAAAGGATTATACTAAGTGAGATAACCCAGGCCCAGAAAACCAAACGTTGCATGTCCTCTCTTATATGTGGATCATAGCTACAAATGATTGGGTGACTTCTGTGTGAGTAGGAAGAAAACTCAGTAGCAGAGGCTAGTAAGGTAAAAAGGAGATATAAAGGGAATATAAAGGGAGGGCGAGGGGAACTAATAGGATGGTATTGTATATATGTAAGTAGAAGAATAGGTTAATGGGGTGAAAAGGCCTAAGTGAGGTCAGGGGAAGAGATTGAGTAAAGAAAAGGTGGAGGCAGGGCTAATCAAAATCTAAGGATATAAATAAATCATATGGAAACCTACTTTTTTTTTTTCCTGGTTGTTATTGTTTGAAGTTTATTTATTTATTTTTCATTTTTATTTTTTTAATTTTTATTAACATTTTCCATGATTATAAAATATATCCCATGGTAATTCCCTCCCTCCCCACCCCCACACTTTCCCATTTGAAATTCCATTCTCCATCATATTACCTCCCCATTACATTCATTGTAATTACATATGTACAATATCAACCTATTAAGTATCCTCTTCCCTTCCTTTCTCTACCCTTTATGTCTCCTTTTTAACTTACTGAAACCTACTTTTTTAGACAATGGAACACTCAGGAGGCATAGATTGTTACTAGAAAATTGCAGTGCCAGGAATGGGATACCTTCCTGTGAGTTGTTGGCCAGGGAGGTCCCTGATGCCCTCAAAACATTATAGGCCATTCATTGCCAAGGCCCTTGGTTTCCCACCAGGAATACATGGTAAGACCCTATTGCTGAATACTCCACATACTTGGGCTGCAAGGTCACTGAGAAACCCTGCTGTAGCTGAGCTGAAAACCTCCTCCATGTAGAGCAGCTGACAGAAACCTGGAAAAAAGCTACAGTGCATGCAGTTCAATGGGAGAGAGAGAAATCACCAGTGAAGATACCCTACAGTGGACACTGCAAGCCTTATATTTGGCCAGTCAGGCCAAATGAGCCAATAGGTGCAATAGTGACACGACTATTATGGGGGAAACCAACTGCCCTTTAATTTGACTGGAGTCCTCCTCCATGGGAGGGAATACATCTCTGATACTGAAAACCTACAACAGGGGTAGTCATGAGCCCTAGGGGTGTAACGTCTGCTGCTGTTTGGCTAAATGTGTATACTATGCTCACCAAACTGCACAATAAGCACTTCTCTTAATGTTCATACCGATACATTAATTCTACTCTCACTTTTGGCTACAGAACCTTCTCTTTTCAGATGGCAGTGACCTTGGGATGACTCAGAAGGCACCAAGGTGCTGAGAAGAATTGACGGAGGAATGCTCAGCATTGAAATATCTCAATCACACCTTTCATGGCTCAGGGTCCATTGCGGAAAAGGTGGCAGAAAGAAGTAAGAGCCAAAGGAAGGGTAGGACTCCTTACAACATGCTAAATGGCCTGGATATCCATGACCTCACAGTGCCTGACACTACCTACTCAAGACCATCATAATAGAAAGAAAAGATCATGACATCAAAATAAAAGAGAGACTGGTTGAGAGGAGGTGGGTATAATGATGGAGAGTGGAGTTTCAAAGGGGAAAGTGGTGAAGGGAGGAAATTATGGGGTATTTTTTACAATTATGGAAGTTGTCAAAATTGGAGTGGGGCTGATGGGATGGCTCAGCGGTTCAGGCACTTGACTGCAAAGCCTAAGGACCAGAGTTCAATTCCCATGTAAATCAGATGTACAAGGTGGCACATGTGTCTGGAGTTTATTTGCAGTGCCTAGAGGTCCTGGCATGCCCTCTGGGACTGGAGTGATGGCTTAGCGGCTAAGGTGCTTACCCGGTAAACCTAAGGACCTAGGTTCAATTCCCCAGTACACACATTAGCTAGATGCACAAGGTGGCTCATGGTCTGAAGTTTGTTTGCAGTGGCTAAAGGCTCTGGTGTGCCCATTCTCTCTATCTGCCTCTCTCAAACAAGTAAATCAAATATTTAAAAATGTCCTCTGGCAAACGTGTTTAGTACTACCAGGTGTGCCTGGTGGTCCTAATTGGATGTTAGAAGGGTCCCTTAGGGCTCACCTCCATAAGGAAGAGACCTCGCGCTCTGGCCTCAGCAGCCATCTCCCGAACTTCTGCAGCATTCACGCCCATGGGTTTCTCACACAGGACAGCCTTGCCTGCTGCCAGGCAGAGGAGCACCGTGGCCTTATGCTGGGGGTGCTGGGTGCCAATGTAGGCAACATCTGGGGAAGAAGGAAGGAAGGCAATAGTTCAGCAGCCCATCCACACTGAGAGGCGCTACTCCCAGTGTCTAGGGAAAACAAATAGACATCACCCTAGTCCTCCCATTGGGAAGGAACTACTCAGCGCTTGGAGGCTGAGGCAGGAGCATCACCAGTTTTGAGGCCACATAGTGAGATCCTGTTTTAAAAAGCCACAGAGATACACCAGGCATGGTGGAGGGCACCTTTATTCCCAGAACTCACAGGCAGAGGTAGGAGGATTGCTGTGAGTTCAAGGCCAGCCTAGTGCCTCAGAATGAGTTCCAGGTCAGCATAGGCTAGAATGATATTCTACCTCCAAAAAATTCAAATAAACAAAAACAAACAAACACAGAGATGGGAAAGGGAGGGGTGCTAGAAATATAGCTTAGTGATAGAGCACTTGCCTAGCATGTCCAAGGCCCTAGGTTTCATCCCCAGTACTGAAAACAAGCAATCCCTCACCAGGTTCCCTTGGCTTCTTTAGAAATTTAGGCCTTCAGCTGGGCATGGTGATGCAAGCCTTTGATCCCAGCACTCGGGAGGCAGTGGTAGGAGGATCGCCATGAGTTTGAGGCTACCCTGACACTACATAGTTAATTCCAGGTCAGGCTGGACCAGAGTGAGACCCTACCTCAAAAAAAAAAAAAAAAATAGGCCTTGGTCTTAATACGGAGGCCTGATCCCTAATAATAATTTAATATCTATGAACCAGGGGCTGGAGAGATTGCTCAGTGGTTAAGGCACTTGCTTGTGATCTCACAACCTGGGTTCAATTTCCCAGTACCCATGTAATGACAGATGCACAAAGTGGCACATGTATCTGGAGTTCATTTGTGGTGGCAAAAGACCATTCTATCTCCCTCTCTCTCCTTGCAAATATATAAAATATGTTTTAAAAACCTACTAACTAGCTGGATGTGGTGACCCATGCCTTTAATCTCAGCTCTCCAAAGGCCAAGGTAGGAGGGTTATTGTGAGTTTGAGGCCAGCCTGAGACTACATAGTGAATTCCAGGTCAGTCTGGGCTAGAGCAAGACCCTACCTTGAACTCTGCGTTCCCCCACCCACCCACCACACACAAATGTCCACGAACCAATCTCTGGGCAAGTATCTTCTTGTAATTGCTTCCCTCAGCCCAGGTCTTTTCAGAGTCCAGAGAAAGTGAGAACTGAGCACAGTTAGGGAGCAGTGCCCTGGTCACTCACCCACATTTGGGTCCTTGGCCAGCTCCTCATAGGAGGCATATGCTTTAGGGATGTTGTATTTCTGTGCAAACTCCTTTGCCCGACTCAAGTCCCTGGCAGCCACAGCAACCACCTGGAAGGGGCACTGGGGTCAGTCCGTAAAGTGTTGGCTATGGTGGAAGATGGGGATGTGAGATAGGTGAGGGGACTGGAGTAGGAAGATGATGGTTTCTTCCAAAATGGATAGATGACACTGCTGGGGGTGGAGGCGGGGGGAGGGGTGGGCACTGGGATTATAGGAAAGCCAGATTTCTGCTGAATATCAAGGTTTATTCTTTTTTTTTTTTTTTCCAAGGTAGGGTTTCACTGTGGTCCAGGCTGACCTGGAATTCACTATGTAGTCTCACGGTGGCCTTGAACTCAAGGCAATCCTCCTACCTCTGTCTCCCGGGTGCTGGGGTTAAAGGTGTCTGCCACTAGGCAGAGGCTTATTTTATATATATCTATATATATATATATAGATATATATAAAATATATATATAGGGCTGGAGATATGGCTTAGCGGTTAAGCGCTTGCCTGTGAAGCCTAAAGACCCCGGTTCGAGGCTCGGTTCCCCAGGTCCCACGTTAGCCAGATGCACAAGGGGGGCGCACGTGTCTGGAGTTCGTTTGCAGAGGCTGGAGGCCCTGGTGCACCTATTCTCTCTCTCCCTCTATCTGTCTTTCTCTCTGTGTCTGTCGCTCTCAAATAAATAAATTAATTAATTTATATATGTGTGTGTGTGTGTGTGTGTGTGTGTGTGTGTGTATTTTCTTTTAATTTATTTGAGAGAAAGTCAGATTATATAATTTCTTCGGCCCTCAAAGCATATTCTTATAATACTTGGGGCTAGAGACAAAGGTCAAGATCAGCCTGAGGGCTGGAGAGGTTTAGCGTTTAGATACTTGCCTGCAAAGCCAAAGGACCCAGGTTCGATTCCCCAGAATGCACAAAATGCGCACACGAGGTGGTGCATGTGTCTGGAGTTCCTTTGCAGTGGCTGGATGTCCTGACTTACCCATTCTCTCTCTCTCCCTCTCTCAAACAAACAAATATGTATATATGTAAAAAAAAAAAAAAAAAAAAAAAGCAGCCTGAGCTGGGCTGCATGGCGAAACTGTCTCAAGAAAAGGGGGTGCAGTTGGAGAGATGGCTCAAGTATTAACCCCCTTGTCTGCGGAGTCTAAGGATCCAGGTTCGATTCTCCAGTATCCACGTAAGCCAGATGCACAAGTTGTGCATGTGTCTGGAGTTCGTTTGCAGTGGCTAGAGGCCCCGAAGCGCCCATTCTCTCTCTGCTCTCTCTCATAAATAAATACATGAAGCCGGGCGTGACGGTGCGAGTCTTTAATCCCAGCACTGGGGAGGTAGAGGTAGGAGGATCGCTGTGAGTTACAGGTCACCCTGAGACTACACAGTGAATTCCAGGTCAACGTAAGACCCTACCTCGAAAACCCAAAACAAACAAACAAACAAACAAACAAATAAACAAACAAATAAATAAAATATTGTGTTTAAAGTGAAATCTAGGCGAAAAAAACCCTGAAAACAGGACGTAGGTCAGCAGGGGAACAGCTCTCCTTTATGGCCCTGGGCACTAGTAGACTGAAGTGACCCTCCCTCGGACTGCACTCCCCCTCCACCAGGGACCACTCGGGTGCCCCCCGGGTCGCGAGCGCGGAACACCTGGTGCTCGGAGCGAGGCAGCGAGCTCAGCACGGAGGCGAAGTCTGTGGCGATGAGACCCGCAGACACGATGCCCCAGCGCAGCGCCATCCTCCACCGCGAGTCCCCAGTCCAGTGCGTGCGGCAGGTCTGCGGGCCCGACTCCGCGCCCCGGCAGATCCCCCACGGGGCGAGCCCGGCAGTTGACGCCGCCTTCCGAGAGGAGGGCCCGCCCCTCCCCTTTAATGTCAACTTGGTAGGGATCTTGGCTCTAAGCTGTGACTCTTAAGTGGTTTCAGTGGCTCTCTCCCTCCTTTTTCTTTCTTCTTACTTTCTTTCCTTCCTCTCTCTCTCTTTTCTGTTTTTTCGAGGTAGGGTCTCACTTTAGCCCAGGCTGGCCTGGAATTCAGTATGCAGTCTCAGGGTGGCCTCAAACTCAGGGTGATCCTCCTACCTCTGCCTCCCAAAATGCTGGGATTATAAGGCGTGCACCACCACATACAGCTTTATTCTGTTTTGTGGAGGCAATAAGTCAATCCACAGACCAGGCTGGCCTGGAACATACTTTGCATATCAGGTGGGCCTTGAAGTTCCAGCAATTCTCCTGCCTCAGTCTCCTAAATGATGAGATTACAGACACACACCACTGTGTGGGAGTTCCAGCTCTCTCTCTCTTTTTCCCCCCGAAATTAAGGTCTCTCTCTAGCCTAGAACACACCATGTAGTCTCAGGGTGGTCTTGGTGATCCTCTTGCCTCTGCCTCCTGAGTGCTGGAATTAAAGATGTGCACCACCGTGCCTGGCTCAGCTCTTGGTTTTGAAACCGGGTCTTGCTATGGATTCCAGGATGGTCTTTTTTGGTCTTTTTTGAGGAAGGGTCTCACTCTAGCCGTTGACCTGGAATTCACTCTGTACTCTCAGGGTGACCTCAAACTCACAGTGATCCTTCTACCTCTGCCTCCCTAGTGCTGGGATTAAAGGTGTGTGCCACCACACCTAGCTGGTCTTGAACTCTTCTTGATCCTCCTGTCTCCATCTCCCAAGCAGCTAAATTGGGCAAGCCCTGGGCCACCACGATGTTAGGTAGTCCTGCTTACTATGGGGCCTACCCCATAGTTGCAGGCTGTCACATGTCTCCCTGTCTCTTTTGCCCAGGACTGGCCCAGGCAGGATGTCTTTTGAGTCTTTAAAATGATTAACTAAACCAGACATGGTGGCGCATGCCTTTAATCCCAGCACTCAGGAGGCAGAGGTAGGAGGAGCACCATGAGTTTAAAGGCCACCCTGAGGCTGCACAGTGAATTCCAGGTCAGCCTGGGTTAGAGTGAAACCCTACCTCGAAAAAACAAAACAACAGAAAAAAGATTAAACTCTGTGAACTGTTATGTAAAATATAAGAACTTATTCTCAACTGTCTACCGGTCAGCCAAGTTCACCCTCACGAAAATATCTGGTTTCCTTGACCTCGTAGGCATTTAAGACTGACTTAGTTTTCAGTCTTACGGGAACTGCTGGATGAAAGCATGATTATAATACACTCGGTGTAACATATCACCTGTTGCAGTCAGGTTCGTGTTGCTGGCAGAAAACACCTGACCAAGAGCAGCTTGTGGGGGGACAAAGTTTATTTTGGATTACAGACTCAAGGGGAAGCTCCATGATGGCAGGGGAAAATGATGGCATGAGCAGATGGTGGACATCACCTCCTGACCAACATCAGATGGACAACAGCAAGAAAAGTGTGTACCAAACACTAGCAAGGGGAAACTGGCTCTAAGCCCATAAGCCCACCCCCAACAATACACTGCCTCCAGGAGGATTCAATTCCCAATTTGCCACCCACTGGGGACCTAACATTCAGAATACCTGAGTTTTGGGGGACACTTGAATCAAGCCATCACATCACCTTTTTTGGTTTTTCAAAGTAGGGTCTCACTCTAGCCCAGCTGACCTGGAATTTACTACATAGTCTCAGACTGGCCTCGAACTCACAGCAGTTCTACTGCCTCCCAAGTGCTGGGATTAAATGAATGTGCCACCATGACCTGCAAGTATCACCTTTATGAAGAAAAAAAAATTTTTCCCCTGCTACTGGAACAGAACCCAGAGCCTCTCACTAACTAGGCAAGCAACCTATAGCTGAGTAACACCCTCAGCCCCTTGTTGCGGGTTCGAGGCAGGAGTTCTACCTCTAAGCCAAGCCCCCAGGCCCTTACTGTGGAGCTGTACTGCTGACAAAAGCCTCCAGCCCGTCAGAGGGAGTTCTAGGCAGGTACTCCAAGGCTGAGCCACACAAACACACCCACAACTCTTTTATTTATTTATTTAATTTTGCTTTTCGAGGTAGCGTCTCACTCTAGCCCAGGCTAACCTGGAATTCACTATGTACTCTCAGGGTGGCCTCAAACTCATAGTGATCTTCTTACATCTGCCTCCCAAGTGCTGGGATTTAAGGTTTGTGCCACCATGCCTGGCTACTTCATTAAAAAAAAAAAAAAATCATCTGGGCATGGTGACACACTCCTTTAATCCCAGCACTTGGGAGGCCAAAGGACTCAGGTTCAATTCTCCAGTACCCACATAAGCCAGATGCACAAGGTAGTGCATGCACCTGGAGTTTGTCTGCAGTGGCTAGGAGGCCATGGCACACCCATATCCTCTCTGCTGCTTTCTCTCTCTCCCTTAAAATGAGTATTTTTAATACTCATTGGAGAAAAGACGGCCTCCTCAGCAAAAGGTGCTGGGAAAACTGGTTATATATCTGTAGAAGGATGAAAATAGATCCTTCTCTCTCTCCATGCATAAGAATTAAGTCCAAATGTATCAAAGACCTTAATATCAGACCTGAAACTCTGAAACTGCTACAGAAAAAAGTAGAGGAAACTCTTCAACATACTGGTCTTGGTAAAGACTTTCTGAATATAACCCCAGTTGTTCAGGGAATAAAACCACAGATTAACTGTTGGGACCTAATGGATTTACAAACCGTTTGTACGGCAAAAGACACTATGAGGGCTGGAGAGATGGCTTAGCGGTTAAGCGCTTGCCTGTGAAGCCTAAGGACCCCGGTTCGAGGCTCGGTTCCCCAGGTCCCATGTTAGCCAGATGCACAAGGGGGCGCACGCGTCTGGAGTTCATTTGCAGAGGCTAGAAGCCCTGGCGCGCCCATTCTCTCTCTCTCCCTCTATCTGTCTTTCTCTTCGTGTCTGTCGCTCTCAAATAAATAAATAAATAAATAAATAAATAAAAAACATTTCAAAAAAAAAAAAGACACTATGAACAGAGCAAGGATGCAAACTACAGAATGGGAGAAAATCTTTGCTAGCCATACATCTGATTCTGGATTAATATCTAGGATATACAATAACTCAAAAAGTTAAATATAAGAAATCAAACAAGCCAATTAAAAAAATGGGTTATGGAACTAAATAGAGAGTTCTCAAAAGAAGAAATACAGATGGCATATAAGCATCTAAAAAAATGTTCTACATCCCTAGTCATCAGGGAAATGCAGATTAAAACTACCTTGAGATTCTGTCTCACTCCTATCAGATTGGTTACCCTCATGAAAACAAATGACCATAAATGCTAGCAAGGATATGGAAAAAGAGGAACACTTCTACACTGTTGGTGGGAATGCAATCTGGTCCAGCCATTGTGGAGGTTCCTAAGACAGCTAAAAATTGATATGACCCAGCTATAGCCTTCCTAGGCATATATCCTAAGGACTCATCTCATTACCTTAGAAATACTTGCTCAACCATGTTTATTGCCGCTCAGTTCACAATAGCTGGAAAATGAAACCAGCCTAAATGTCCTTCAACTGATCAGTGGATAATGAAGATATGGCACATTTATACAATGGAGTTCTACTCAGTGTTAAAGAAAAATGAAGTTATGAAATTTGCAGGAAAATGGATGGATCTGGAAAGGATTATACTAAGTGAGGTAATCCAGGCCAAGAAAGCCATGCGCCACATATTCTCTCTCATATGTGGATCCTAGCTACAGATGATTGGGCTTCTGTGTGAGAAGGAAAAAACTCAGTAGCAGAGGCCATAAAGGGAAGAGAAAGGAAGGGAGGGGGTACTTAATAGTATGGTATTGTATATATGTAAGTAGAATAATAGATTAGGGGCTGGAGAGATGGTTTAGCGGTTAAGCGCTTGCCTGTGAAGCCTAAGGACCCCGGTTCGAGGCTCGGTTCCCCAGGTCCCACGTTAGCCAGATGCACAAGGGGGCGCACGTGTCTGGAGTTCGTTTGCAGAGGCTGGAGGCCCTGGTGCACCTATTCTCTCTCTCCCTCTATCTGTCTTTCTCTCTGTGTCTGTCGCTCTCAAATAAATAAATTAATTAATATATATATATGTGTGTGTGTGTGTGTGTGTGTGTGTGTGTGTATTTTCTTTTAATTTATTTGAGAGAAAGTCAGATTATATAATTTCTTCGGCCCTCAAAGCATATTCTTATAATACTTGGGGCTAGAGACAGAGGTCAAGATCAGCCTGAGGGCTGGAGAGATGGTTTAGCGGTTAAGATACTTGCCTGCAAAGCCAAAGGACCCAGGTTCGATTCCCCAGAATGCACAAAATGCGCACACGAGGTGATGCATGTGTCTGGAGTTCCTTTGCAGTGGCTGGATGTCCTGACTTACCCATTCTCTCTCTCTCCCTCTCTCAAACAAACAAATATGTATATATGTAAAAAAAAAAAAAAAAAAAAAAAAAAAAAAAAAGCAGCCTGAGCTGGGCTGCATGGCGAAACTGTCTCAAGAAAAGGGGGTGCAGTTGGAGAGATGGCTCAAGTATTAACCCCCTTGTCTGCGGACTCTAAGGATCCAGGTTCGATTCTCCAGTATCCACGTAAGCCAGATGCACAAGGTGTGCATGTGTCTGGAGTTCGTTTGCAGTGGCTAGAGGCCCAGGAGCGCCCATTCTCTCTCTGCTCTCTCTCATAAATAAATAAATGAAGCCGGGCGTGACGGTGCGAGTCTTTAATCCCAGCACTGGGGAGGTAGAGGTAGGAGGATCGCTGTGAGTTACAGGTCACCCTGAGACTACACAGTGAATTCCAGGTCAACGTAAGACCCTACCTCGAACCCAAAATAAACAAACAAACAAACAAATAAACAAACAAAATATTTTGTTTAAAGTGAAATCTAGGCGAAAAAAACCCTGAAAACAGGACGTAGGTCAGCAGGGGAACAGCTGTCCTTTATGGCCCTGGGGACTAGTAGACTGAAGTGACCCTCCCTCGGACTGCACTCCCCCTCCACCAGGGACCACTCGGGTGCCCCCCGGGTCGCGAGCGCGGAACACCTGGTGCTCGGAGCGAGGCAGCGAGCTCAGCACGGAGGCGAAGTCTGTGGCGATGAGACCCGCAGACACGACGCCCCAGCGCAGCGCCATCCTCCACCGCGAGTCCCCAGTCCAGTGCGTGCGGCAGGTCTGCGGGCCCGACTCCGCGCCCCGGCAGATCCCCCACGGGGCGAGCCCGGCAGTTGACGCCGCCTTCCGAGAGGAGGGCCCGCCCCTCCCCTTTAATGTCAACTTGGTAGGGATCTTGGCTCTAAGCTGTGACTCTTAAGTGGTTTCAGTGGCTCTCTCCCTCCTTTTTCTTTCTTCTTACTTTCTTTCCTTCCTCTCTCTCTCTTTTCTGTTTTTTCGAGGTAGGGTCTCACTTTAGCCCAGGCTGGCCTGGAATTCAGTATGCAGTCTCAGGGTGGCCTCAAACTCAGGGTGATCCTCCTACCTCTGCCTCCCAAAATGCTGGGATTATAAGGCGTGCACCACCACATACAGCTTTATTCTGTTTTGTGGAGGCAATAAGTCAATCCACAGACCAGGCTGGCCTGGAACATACTTTGCATATCAGGTGGACCTTGAAGTTCCAGCAATTCTCCTGCCTCAGTCTCCTAAATGATGAGATTACAGACACACACAACTGTGTGGGAGTTCCAGCTCTCTCTTTTTTCCCCCGAAATTAAGGTCTCTCTCTAGCCTAGAACACACCATGTAGTCTCAGGGTGGTCTTGGTGATCCTCTTGCCTCTGCCTCCTGAGTGCTGGAATTAAAGATGTGCACCACCGTGCCTGGCTCAGCTCTTGGTTTTGAAACCGGGTCTTGCTATGGATTCCAGGATGGTCTTTTTTTGTCTTTTTTGAGGAAGGGTCTCACTCTAGCCGTTGACCTGGAATTCACTCTGTACTCTCAGGGTGACCTCAAACTCACAGTGATCCTTCTACCTCTGCCTCCCTAGTGCTGGGATTACAGGTGTGTGCCACCACACCTAGCTGGTCTTGAACTCTTCTTGATCCTCCTGTCTCCATCTCCCAAGCAGCTAAATTGGGCAAGCCCTGGGCCACCACGATGTTAGGTAGTCCTGCTTACTATGGGGCCTACCCCATAGTTGCAGGCTGTCACATGTCTCCCTGTCTCTTTGGCCCAGGACTGGCCCAGGCAGGATGTCTTTTGAGTCTTTAAAATGATTAACTAAACCAGACATGGTGGCGCATGCCTTTAATCCCAGCACTCAGGAGGCAGAGGTAGGAGGAGCACCATGAGTTTAAAGGCCACCCTGAGGCTGCGCAGTGAATTCCAGGTCAGCCTGGGTTAGAGTGAAACCCTACCTCGAAAAAACAAAACAACAGAAAAAAGATTAAACTCTGTGAACTGTTATGTAAAATATAAGAACTTATTCTCAACTGTCTACCGGTCGGCCAAGTTCACCCTCACGAAAATATCTGGTTTCCTTGACCTCGTAGGCATTTAAGACTGACTTAGTTTTCAGTCTTACGGGAACTGCTGGATGAAAGCATGATCATAATACACTCGGTGTAACATATCACCTGTTGCAGTCAGGTTCGTGTTGTTGGCAGAAAACACCTGACCAAGAGCAGCTTGTGGGGGGACAAAGTTTATTTTGGCTTACAGATTCAAGGGGAAGCTCCATGATGGCAGGGGAAAATGATGGCATGAGCAGATGGTGGACATCACCTCCTGACCAACATCAGATGGACAACAGCAAGAAAAGTGTGTACCAAACACTAGCAAGGGGAAACTGGCTCTAAGCCCATAAGCCCACCCCCAACAATACACTGCCTCCAGGAGGATTCAATTCCCAATTTGCCACCCACTGGGGACCTAACATTCAGAATACCTGAGTTTTGGGGGACACTTGAATCAAGCCATCACATCACCTTTTTTGGTTTTTCAAAGTAGGGTCTCACTCTAGCCCAGCTGACCTGGAATTTACTACATAGTCTCAGACTGGCCTCGAACTCACAGCAGTTCTACTGCCTCCCAAGTGCTGGGATTAAATGAATGTGCCACCATGACCTGCAAGTATCACCTTTATGAAGAAAAAAAATTTTTCCCCTGCTACTGGAACAGAACCCAGAGCCTCTCACTAACTAGGCAAGCAACCTATAGCTGAGTAACACCCTCAGCCCCTTGTTGCGGGTTCGAGGCAGGAGTTCTACCTCTAAGCCAAGCCCCCAGGCCCTTACTGTGGAGCTGTACTGCTGACAAAAGCCTCCAGCCCGTCAGAGGGAGTTCTAGGCAGGTACTCCAAGGCTGAGCCACACAAACACACCCACAACTCTTTTATTTATTTATTTAATTTTGCTTTTTGAGGTAGCGTCTCACTCTAGCCCAGGCTAACCTGGAATTCACTATGTACTCTCAGGGTGGCCTCAAACTCATAGTGATCTTCTTACATCTGCCTCCCAAGTGCTGGGATTTAAGGTTTGTGCCACCATGCCTGGCTACTTCATTAAAAAAAAAAAAAAATCGTCTCGGCATGGTGACACACTCCTTTAATCCCAGCACTTGGGAGGCCAAAGGACTCAGGTTCAATTCTCCAGTACCCACATAAGCCAGATGCACAAGGTAGTGCATGCACCTGGAGTTTGTCTGCAGTGGCTAGGAGGCCATGGCACACCCATATCCTCTCTGCTGCTTTCTCTCTCTCCCTTAAAATAAGTATTTTTAATACTCATTGGAGAAAAGACGGCCTCCTCAGCAAAAGGTGCTGGGAAAACTGGTTATATATCTGTAGAAGGATGAAAATAGATCCTTCTCTCTCTCCATGCATAAGAATTAAGTCCAAATGTATCAAAGACCTTAATATCAGACCTGAAGCTCTGAAACTGCTACAGAAAAAAGTAGAGGAAACTCTTCAACATACTGGTCTTGGTAAAGACTTTCTGAATATAACCCCAGTTGTTCAGGGAATAAAACCACAGATTAACTGTTGGGACCTAATGGATTTACAAACCGTTTGTACGGCAAAAGACACTATGAGGGCTGGAGAGATGGCTTAGCGGTTAAGCGCTTGCCTGTGAAGCCTAAGGACCCCGGTTCGAGGCTCGGTTCCCCAGGTCCCATGTTAGCCAGATGCACAAGGGGGCGCACGCGTCTGGAGTTCATTTGCAGAGGCTAGAAGCCCTGGCGCGCCCATTCTCTCTCTCTCCCTCTATCTGTCTTTCTCTTCGTGTCTGTCGCTCTCAAATAAATAAATAAATAAATAAATAAATAAAAAACATTTCAAAAAAAAAAAAGACACTATGAACAGAGCAAGGATGCAAACTACAGAATGGGAGAAAATCTTTGCTAGCCATACATCTGATTCTGGATTAATATCTAGGATATACAATAACTCAAAAAGTTAAATATAAGAAATCAAAAAAGCCAATTAAAAAAATGGGTTATGGAACTAAATAGAGAGTTCTCAAAAGAAGAAATACAGATGGCATATAAGCATCTAAAAAAATGTTCTACATCCCTAGTCATCAGGGAAATGCAGATTAAAACTACCTTGAGATTCTGTCTCACTCCTATCAGATTGGTTACCCTCATGAAAACAAATGACCATAAATGCTAGCAAGGATATGGAAAAAGAGGAACACTTCTACACTGTTGGTGGGAATGCAATCTGGTCCAGCCATTGTGGAGGTTCCTAAGACAGCTAAAAATTGATATGACCCAGCTATAGCCTTCCTAGGCATATATCCTAAGGACTCATCTCATTACCTTAGAAATACTTGCTCAACCATGTTTATTGCCGCTCAGTTCACAATAGCTGGAAAATGAAACCAGCCTAAATGTCCTTCAACTGATCAGTGGATAATGAAGATATGGCACATTTATACAATGGAGTTCTACTCAGTGTTAAAGAAAAATGAAGTTATGAAATTTGCAGGAAAATGGATGGATCTGGAAAGGATTATACTAAGTGAGGTAATCCAGGCCAAGAAAGCCATGCGCCACATATTCTCTCTCATATGTGGATCCTAGCTACAGATGATTGGGCTTCTGTGTGAGAAGGAAAAAACTCAGTAGCAGAGGCCATAAAGGGAAGAGAAAGGAAGGGAGGGGGTACTTAATAGTATGGTATTGTATATATGTAAGTAGAATAATAGATTAGGGGCTGGAGAGATGGTTTAGCGGTTAAGCGCTTGCCTGTGAAGCCTAAGGACCCCGGTTCGAGGCTCGGTTCCCCAGGTCCCACGTTAGCCAGATGCACAAGGGGGCGCACGTGTCTGGAGTTCGTTTGCAGAGGCTGGAGGCCCTGGTGCACCTATTCTCTCTCTCCCTCTATCTGTCTTTCTCTCTGTGTCTGTCGCTCTCAAATAAATAAATTAATTAATATATATATATGTGTGTGTGTGTGTGTGTGTGTGTGTGTGTGTATTTTCTTTTAATTTATTTGAGAGAAAGTCAGATTATATAATTTCTTCGGCCCTCAAAGCATATTCTTATAATACTTGGGGCTAGAGACAAAGGTCAAGATCAGCCTGAGGGCTGGAGATGGTTTAGCGGTTAAGATACTTGCCTGCAAAGCCAAAGGACCCAGGTTCGATTCCCCAGAATGCACAAAATGCGCACACGAGGTGGTGCATGTGTCTGGAGTTCCTTTGCAGTGGCTGGATGTCCTGACTTACCCATTCTCTCTCTCTCCCTCTCTCAAACAAACAAATATGTATATATGTAAAAAAAAAAAAAAAAAAAAAAAAAAAAAAAAAAAAAAAAAGCAGCCTGAGCTGGGCTGCATGGCGAAACTGTCTCAAGAAAAGGGGGTGCAGTTGGAGAGATGGCTCAAGTATTAACCCCCTTGTCTGCGGACTCTAAGGATCCAGGTTCGATTCTCCAGTATCCACGTAAGCCAGATGCACAAGGAGTGCATGTGTCTGGAGTTCGTTTGCAGTGGCTAGAGGCCCCGGAGCGCCCATTCTCTCTCTGCTCTCTCTCATAAATAAATAAATGAAGCCGGGCGTGACGGGGCGAGTCTTTAATCCCAGCGCTGGGGAGGTAGAGGTAGGAGGATCGCTGTGAGTTACAGGTCACCCTGAGACTACACAGTGAATTCCAGGTCAACGTAAGACCCTACCTCGAAAACCCAAAATAAACAAACAAACAAATAAACAAACAAAATATTTTGTTTAAAGTGAAATCTAGGCGAAAAAAACCCTGAAAACAGGACGTAGGTCAGCAGGGGAACAGCTCTCCTTTATGGCCCTGGGCACTAGTAGACTGAAGTGACCCTCCCTCGGACTGCACTCCCCCTCCACCAGGGACCACTCGGGTGCCCCCCGGGTCGCGAGCGCGGAACACCTGGTGCTCGGAGCGAGGCAGCGAGCTCAGCACGGAGGCGAAGTCTGTGGCGATGAGACCCGCAGACACGATGCCCCAGCGCAGCGCCATCCTCCACCGCGAGTCCCCAGTCCAGTGCGCGCGGCAGGTCTGCGTGCCCGACTCCGCGCCCCGGCAGATCCCCCACGGGGCGAGCCCGGCAGTTGACGCCGCCTTCCGAGAGGAGGGCCCGCCCCTCCCCTTTAATGTCAACTTGGTAGGGATCTTGGCTCTAAGCTGTGACTCTTAAGTGGTTTCAGTGGCTCTCTCCCTCCTTTTTCTTTCTTCTTACTTTCTTTCCTTCCTCTCTCTCTCTTTTCTGTTTTTTCGAGGTAGGGTCTCACTTTAGCCCAGGCTGACCTGGAATTCAGTATGCAGTCTCAGGGTGGCCTCAAACTCAGGGTGATCCTCCTACCTCTGCCTCCCAAAATGCTGGGATTATAAGGCGTGCACCACCACATACAGCTTTATTCTGTTTTGTGGAGGCAATAAGTCAATCCACAGACCAGGCTGGCCTGGAACATACTTTGCATATCAGGTGGACCTTGAAGTTCCAGCAATTCTCCTGCCTCAGTCTCCTAAATGATGAGATTACAGACACACACCACTGTGTGGGAGTTCCAGCTCTCTCTTTTTTCCCCCGAAATTAAGGTCTCTCTCTAGCCTAGAACACACCATGTAGTCTCAGGGTGGTCTTGGTGATCCTCTTGCCTCTGCCTCCTGAGTGCTGGAATTAAAGATGTGCACCACCGTGCCTGGCTCAGCTCTTGGTTTTGAAACCGGGTCTTGCTATGGATTCCAGGATGGTCTTTTTTTGTCTTTTTTGAGGAAGGGTCTCACTCTAGCCGTTGACCTGGAATTCACTCTGTAGTCTCAGGGTGACCTCAAACTCACAGTGATCCTTCTACCTCTGCCTCCCTAGTGCTGGGATTAAAGGTGTGTGCCACCACACCTAGCTGGTCTTGAACTCTTCTTGATCCTCCTGTCTCAATCTCCCAAGTAGCTAAATTGGGCAAGCCCTGGGCCACCACGATGTTCGGTAGTCCTGCTTACTATGGGGCCTACCCCATAGTTGCAGGTTGTCACATGTCTCCCTGTCTCTTTTGCCCAGGACTGGCCCAGGCAGGATGTCTTTTGAGTCTTTAAAATGATTAACTAAACCAGACATGGTGGCGCATGCCTTTAATCCCAGCACTCAGGAGGCAGAGGTAGGAGGAGCACCATGAGTTTAAAGGCCACCCTGAGGCTGCACAGTGAATTCCAGGTCAGCCTGGGTTAGAGTGAAACCCTACCTCGAAAAAACAAAACAACAGAAAAAAGATTAAACTCTGTGAACTGTTATGTAAAATATAAGAACTTGAAGTCTTAGCCATAGCAATAAGGCAAGAGACACACATAAAAGGGATACAAATTGGAAAGGAAGAAATCAAGTTATCATTATTTGCAGATGACATGATTCTATACATAAAGGACCCTAAAGACTCTACTAGCAAGCTGTTAGAGCTGATCAAAACCTACAGCAATGTAGCAGGATACAAAATAAATACACAGAAATCAGTAGCCTTCATATATGCTAACAACAAACACACAGAGGATGAAATCAGAGAATCACTCCCATTCACAATTGCATCAAAAAAAATAAAATACCTTGGAATAAACCTAACCAAGGAAGTAAAGAATCTATACAATGAGAACTTTAAAACACTCAAGCGAGAAATTGCAGAAGACACTAGAAAGTGGAGAAACATCCCTTGTTCCTGGCTTGGAAGAATCAATATCGTGAAAATGGCAATCTTACCTAAAGCAATCTACACATTTAATGCAATCCCTATCAAAATTCCAAAGGCTTTCTTCATGGAAATAGAAAAAAACAATCCAAAAATTCATTTGGAATCACAAAAAACCTCGAATATCTAAAATAATACTGAGCAACAAAAGAGAGGCTGGTGGTATCACCATACCTGATTTTAACCTATACTACAGAGCCATAGTAACAAAAACAGCATGGTACTGGCACAAAAACAGACATGTAGATCAGTGGAACAGAATAGAGGACCCAGATGTAAGCCCAAGTAGCTATAGCCACCTGATATTCGATAAAAATGCCAAAAATACTCATTGGAGAAGAGACAGCCTCTTCAGCAAATGGTGTTTTGAAAACTGGATAAATATCTGCAGAAGGATGAAAATAGATTCTTCTCTCTCGCCATGCACAACAATTAAGTCCAAATGGATTAAAGACCTTAACATCAGACCGGAAACTTTGAAACTGCTAGAGGAAAAAGTAGGGGAAACCCTTCAACATATTGGTCTTGGCAAAGACTTTCTGAATACAACCCCAATTGCTCAGGCAATAAAACCACAGATTAACCACTGGGACCTAATGAAATTACAAAGATTTTGCACCGCAAAGGACACAGTGAAAAAAGCAAAGAGGCAACCTACAGAATGGGAAAAAATCTTCGCCAGCTATATATCTGATAGAGGATTAATATCTAGGATATACAAAGAACTCAAAAAGTTAACCAATAAGGAATCAAACAAGCCAATCAAAAAATGGGCTAAGGAGCTAAATAGAGAGTTCTCAAAGGAAGAAATACGAATGGCATATAAGCACCTAAAAAAATGTTCTACGTCACTAGTCATCAGGGAAATGCAGATTAAAACTACATTGAGATTCCATCTCACTCCTGTCAGATTGGCCACCATCATGAAAACAAATGATCATAAATGTTGGCGGGGATGTGGAAAAAAAGGAACCCTTCTGCACTGCTGGTGGGAATGCAATCTGGTCCAGCCATTGTGGAAAACAGTGTGGAGGTTCCTAAAGCAGCTAGAGATTGATCTACCATATGACCCAGCTATAGCACTCCTAGGCATATATCCAAAGGACTCATCTCATTTCCTTAGAAGTACATGCTCAACCATGTTTATTGCTGCTCAATTTATAATAGCTGGGAAATGGAACCAGCCTAGATGTCCCTCAACAGATGAGTGGATAATGAAGATGTGGTACATTTATACAATGGAGTTCTACTCAGCGGTAAAGAAAAATGAAGTTATGAAATTTGCAGAAAAATGGATGGACCTGGAAAGTATTATACTAAGTCAGGTAACCCAGGCCCAGAAAGCCAAGCGCCACATGTTCTCTCTCATATGGGGATCCTAGCTACAGATGACTGGGCTTCTGTGTGAGAATGAAAATACTTAGTAGCAGAGGCCAGTAAGTTGAAAAGGAGACATAAAGGGTGGAGAAAGGAAGGGAGGAGGATACTTAATAGGTTGATATTGTATATATGTAATTACAATGATTGTAATGGGGAGGTAATATGATTGAGAATGGAATTTCAAACGGGAAAGTGTGGGGGTGGGGAGGGAGGGAATTACCATGGGATATATTTTATAATCATGGAAAATGTTAATAAAAATTAAAAAAAATATATATATATAAGAACTTATTCTCAACTGTCTACCGGTCGGCCAAGTTCACCCTCACGAAAATATCTGGTTTCCTTGACCTCGTAGGCATTTAAGACTGACTTAGTTTTCAGTCTTACGGGAACTGCTGGATGAAAGCATGATCATAATACACTCGGTGTAACATATCACCTGTTGCAGTCAGGTTCGTGTTGCTGGCAGAAAACACCTGACCAAGAGCAGCTTGTGGGGGGACAAAGTTTATTTTGGCTTACAGATTCAAGGGGAAGCTCCATGATGGCAGGGGAAAATGATGGCATGAGCAGATGGTGGACATCACCTCCTGACCAACATCAGATGGACAACAGCAAGAAAAGTGTGTACCAAACACTAGCAAGGGGAAACTGGCTCTAAGCCCATAAGCCCACCCCCAACAATACACTGCCTCCAGGAGGATTCAATTCCCAATTTGCCACCCACTGGGGACCTAACATTCAGAATACCTGAGTTTTGGGGGACACTTGAATCAAGCCATCACATCACCTTTTTTGGTTTTTCAAAGTAGGGTCTCACTCTAGCCCAGCTGACCTGGAATTTACTACATAGTCTCAGACTGGCCTCGAACTCACAGCAGTTCTACTGCCTCCCAAGTGCTGGGATTAAATGAATGTGCCACCATGACCTGCAAGTATCACCTTTATGAAGAAAAAAAAATGTTTTCCCCTGCTACTGGAACAGAACCCAGAGCCTCTCACTAACTAGGCAAGCAACCTATAGCTGAGTAACACCCTCAGCCCCTTGTTGCGGGTTCGAGGCAGGAGTTCTACCTCTAAACCAAGCCCCCAGGCCCTTACTGTGGAGCTGTACTGCTGACAAAAGCCTCCAGCCCGTCAGAGGGAGTTCTAGGCAGGTACTCCAAGGCTGAGCCACACAAACACACCCACAACTCTTTTATTTATTTATTTAATTTTGCTTTTCGAGGTAGCGTCTCACTCTAGCCCTGGCTAACCTGGAATTCACTATGTAGTCTCAGGGTGGCCTCAAACTCATAGTGATCTTCTTACATCTGCCTCCCAAGTGCTGGGATTTAAGGTTTGTGCCACCATGCCTGGCTACTTCATTAAAAAAAAAAAAAATCGTCTCGGCATGGTGACACACTCCTTTAATCCCAGCACTTGGGAGGCCAAAGGACTCAGGTTCAATTCTCCAGTACCCACATAAGCCAGATGCACAAGGTAGTGCATGCACCTGGAGTTTGTCTGCAGTGGCTAGGAGGCCATGGCACACCCATATCCTCTCTGCTGCTTTCTCTCTCTCCCTTAAAATAAGTATTTTTAATACTCATTGGAGAAAAGACGGCCTCCTCAGCAAAAGGTGCTGGGAAAACTGGTTATATATCTGTAGAAGGATGAAAATAGATCCTTCTCTCTCTCCATGCATAAGAATTAAGTCCAAATGTATCAAAGACCTTAATATCAGACCTGAAACTCTGAAACTGCTACAGAAAAAAGTAGAGGAAACTCTTCAACATACTGGTCTTGGTAAAGACTTTCTGAATATAACCCCAGTTGTTCAGGGAATAAAACCACAGATTAACTGTTGGGACCTAATGGATTTACAAACCTTTTGTACGGCAAAAGACACTATGAGGGCTGGAGAGATGGCTTAGCGGTTAAGCGCTTGCCTGTGAAGCCTAAGGACCCCGGTTCGAGGCTCGGTTCCCCAGGTCCCATGTTAGCCAGATGCACAAGGGGGCGCACGCGTCTGGAGTTCATTTGCAGAGGCTGGAAGCCCTGGCGCGCCCATTCTCTCTCTCTCCCTCTATCTGTCTTTCTCTTCGTGTCTGTCGCTCTCAAATAAATCAATAAATAAATAAATAAAAAACATTTGAAAAAAAAAAAAAGACACTATGAACAGAGCAAGGATGCAAACTACAGAATGGGAGAAAATCTTTGCTAGCCATACATCTGATTCTGGATTAATATCTAGGATATACAAGAACTCAAAAAGTTAAATATAAGAAATCAAACAAGCCAATTAAAAAAATGGGTTATGGAACTAAATAGAGAGTTCTCAAAAGAAGAAATACAGATGGCATATAAGCATCTAAAAAAATGTTCTACATCCCTAGTCATCAGGGAAATGCAGATTAAAACTACTTTGAGATTCTGTCTCACTCCTATCAGATTGGCTTACCATCATGAAAACAAATGACCATAAATGCTAGCAAGGATATGGAAAAAGAGGAACACTTCTACACTGTTGGTGGGAATGCAATCTGGTCCAGCCATTGTGGAGGTTCCTAAGACAGCTAAAAATTGATATGACCCAGCTATAGCCTTCCTAGGCATATATCCTAAGGACTCATCTCATTACCTTAGAAATACTTGCTCAACCATGTTTATTGCCGCTCAGTTCACAATAGCTGGAAAATGAAACCAGCCTAAATGTCCTTCAACTGATCAGTGGATAATGAAGATATGGCACATTTATACAATGGAGTTCTACTCAGTGTTAAAGAAAAATGAAGTTATGAAATTTGCAGGAAAATGGATGGATCTGGAAAGGATTATACTAAGTGAGGTAATCCAGGCCAAGAAAGCCATGCGCCACATATTCTCTCTCATATGTGGATCCTAGCTACAGATGATTGGGCTTCTGTGTGAGAAGGAAAAAACTCAGTAGCAGAGGCCATAAAGGGAAGAGAAAGGAAGGGAGGGGGTACTTAATAGTATGGTATTGTATATATGTAAGTAGAATAATAGATTAGGGGCTGGAGAGATGGCTTAGCGGTTAAGCGCTTGCCTGTGAAGCCTAAGGACCCCGGTTCGAGGCTCGGTTCCCCAGGTCCCACGTTAGCCAGATGCACAAGGGGGCGCATGCATCTGGAGTTCGTTTGCAGAGGCTAGAAGCCCTGGCGTGCCCATTCTCTCTCTCTCCCTCTATCTGTCTTTCTCTCCGTGTCTGTCGCTCGCAAATAAATAAATTAAAAAAAATTAAAAAAAAAAGAATGATAAAAATGGTAATTAAAAAAAAAAAAGAATAGATTAATGGGGGTAAAATGGTCCAAGTGAGGTCAGAGGAAGAGATCGAGTAAAGGAAATGCAAAGGGAGGGCTAAACAAAATCTAAGAGGATATAAATAAATCATATCGAATCCTACTTTTTTGGATGATGGAACACTCAGGAGCTATAGATTGTTGATAGAAAACTTTCAGAGCCAGGGATGGGATACTTTCCAATGAGTTGTTGTTCAGGGAGGTCCCTGATGTCCCCCAAAACATTATAGACCATTGCTGAGGCCCTTGGTTTCCCACCAGGTATAGATGGTAAGACCCTATTGCTGAACACCCCACATACTTGGGCTGCAAGGCCACTGAGAAATCCTGCTGGAACGGAGATGATGACCTCCTCCAGGTAGACCAGCTGACAGAAAGCTGGAAGAAGCCATTCTGCACGCAGTTCAATGGGAGAAAAAGAAATCACCAGTGAATATACTCAACAATGGACACTCCAAGCTTTATATTTGGCCAGTCAGGCTAAATGAGCCAACGGGTACAATAGTGGCACATCTATCATGGTGGAAACCAACTGCCCTGTAATTGGACTGACTGGAGGCCTGCTCCATGGGAGGGAATACATCCCTGATACTGAAAACTTAAAACAGGGGTAGTCATGAGACCTAGGGGTGTAACGTGTCCTGCTGTCTGGCTAAATGTTTATACTATGTTTATCAAACTGCCCAGTAAGCACTTCTCTTAATGTTCATACCCTTATATTAACGCTGCTCTCAGTTTTGGTAGAGAATCTTCTCTTTTCAGATGGCAGTGACCTTGGGACGACTCAGAAGGTATCATGGTGCTGGAAAGAAGTGACAGGAGTGCTCAGCACTGCAATATTTCTATCACACCTTCCAAGGCTCAGGGTCCATTGTGGAAGAGGTGGTGGAAAAATTTAAGAGCCAAAGGAAGGGTAGGACTCTGCATTGTGCTCCTCCAGACACAAAATGGCCTGGATATGCATGACCTTGCAGTGCCTGACACTACCTACACAAGACTATCATAATAGGAGGAAAAGATCATGACATCAAAATAAAAGAGACTGGTTGAGGGTGAGGGGACATGATGGAGAATGGAGTTTCAAAGGGGAAGTTGGGGAGAAGGGAGGATATTACCATGGGATATTGTTTACAACCATGGAAGTTGTTAACAAAAAATAAATTAATTAAACAAATAAAACCTGGGCTGGAGAGATGGCTTAGCGGTTAAGCGTTTGCCTGTGTAGCCTAAGGACCCCGGTTCGAGGCTTGTTTCCCCAGGACCCACGTTAGCCAGATGCACAAGGGGGCGCACACGTCTGGAGTTCGTTTGCAGTGGCCGGAGGCCCTGGCGCGCCCATTCCCTCTCTCTCTGTCTCTTTCCCTCTCTCTCTGTCACTTTCAAATAAATAAGTACAAATGAACAAAAAAATTATTTAAAAAAATAAAACCTATATAAAAAGTATTTGTTTGAGTTCTGGAGAGATGGATTAGTGGTTAAGGCACTTGCCTGTGAAGCCAAAGCTCTGAAATTTGATTCTGCAGGATCCACGCAAGCCAGATGCACAA
Source organism: Jaculus jaculus (assembly GCF_020740685.1). Lineage (NCBI taxonomy): Eukaryota > Metazoa > Chordata > Mammalia > Rodentia > Dipodidae > Jaculus > Jaculus jaculus. The sequence continues at coordinate 21,642,519 of NC_059115.1, forward strand.
GGGGCATATGCGTCTGGAGTTTGTTTACAGTGGCTAGAGGCCTTGGCTGCCCATTCTCTTTCTGTCTTTCTTCTCTCTCTCTCTATTTGCAAATAAATAAAGACAATAAAAATAAGAAAATATGAAATATATATATTTGGGAGCTGGAGAGATGGCTTAATGGTTAAGGCACACGCCTAAGAAGCCTAAGGACCCAGGTTGAATTCTCCAGGTCCCACATAAGCCAGATACACATGGTGATGCATGCGTCTGGAGTTTATTCGCAGTGGCTTAAGGCCCTGGCACACCCATTTGCACTCTCTCTCTCCCTGTCTCTAAAAAACAAAAATCTTAAATAAATAAATATATATATGTTTGTTTGAAGAAAGGGGAGAGTATGAGCATGCTAGGGCTTCCTAACTCTGCAAACAAACTCCAGACATGTGCCACTTTGTGAATCTGGCTTTACGTGAATACTGCGAAATTGAACCCAGGCAGTAAGGCTTTGCAAGCAAGCACCTTTAACCATGGAGCCATCACTCAAGCCCAATTTTTTTGTTAAGCAGGATCTGGGGAATTGAACTCACATATGCCAGACTTACAAGGTGATGCATGAGCACAAACCTGGGTCCTTAGGCTTCACTGGCAAGTGCCTTAACTGCTATGCCATCTCTCCAGACATTATTATTATTGTTGTTGTTGTTATTTTGTTCATTTTCCAAAGTAGGATCTCATTCTAGCCCAGGCTAATCTGGAATTCACTCTGTAGTCCCAGATTGGCCTTGAACTCCTACTTCTGCCTCCTGAGTGCTGGCATTGAAGGCAAGAACCACCATACCAGGCATCTTACCTGATCTTTAAATGTGTCAAGCAGACAAGGGTAAGGAAAATGCCACTCTTCTCCATGAAGCGGCAGGGAAAAACAGTGTACTACACCCCAAAGCTGTCCATGAAGTTGACCCATAGAAATCAGTAAAAACTAGCCTATATGGTGTTGGAAAGATGGTGCAGGTCTGGCTTTGATCCCCAGGACCCACGGAAAGCCAGATGCACAAAGTGGCACATGTGTCTGAAGTCTGTTTGTAGAGGCTGGAGGCCCTGGTATGCTCGTTCTGTCTGTCTCAATTCTCTCTCTCTTTTCTTACTAATATATAAAAACATATATTAAAAAATAGGCCAGGTGTGGAGGCACGTGCTTTTAATCCCAGCACTCGGGAGGCAGAGGTAGGAGAATTGCCATGAGTTTGAGGCCACTCTGAGACTACACAGTGAATTTCAGGTCAGCTTGAGCTAGAGTGAGATCCTATGTTGAGACACAAAAACAAAACAAAACAAAAGGCCAGGGGTGGTGAGCCAGGTCTTTAATCCCAGTACTTGGGAGGCTGAGGTAGGAGGATGCCCATGAGTTCAAAGCCACCCTGAGACTACAGAGTGAATTCCAGGTCAGCCTGGGTTAGAGCAAGACCCTACCTTGAAAAACCAAAATAAATAAATAAAATAAAACAAAGTTAAATTAAAAGTAAATAAAGAAGGCTGGGAAGATAGCTTGACGATTAAGGTGCTTGTCTGCAAAGCCACAGGACCCAGGTTCGATTCTCCAGGACCCACGTAAGCCAGAAGCACAAAGTGGTGCATGCATATGGAGTTCATTTACAGTGGCTGAAAGCCCTGGGGCATCCATTTTCTCTCTCTCTGCTTATACATAAATAAATATCAAAAAAAGGGGGGGAGGAATGGAGAGATGGTTTAGCAGTTAAGGTGTTTGCCTACAAAGCAAAGGACCCCAGTTCGATTCCCCAGGACCCACATAAGGCAGATGCAAAAGGTGGCATATGTGTCTGGTTGGTTTGCGGTGGCTAGAGGTCCTGGCATGCCCATTTTCTCTCTCTCTCTCTTAAATAAATAAATAGCAGCTGGGTGTGGTGGTACACGCTGTTAATCACAGCACTTGAGAAGCAGAGGTAGGAGGATCACTGTGAGTTTGAGGCATGCCCCCACCCTGAGACTATGTAATGAATTTCAGGTCAGCCTGGAACCTGGAGTGAAACCTTGCCTTGAAAATAACAAAAAAATAAAAATAAATAAATAAAACCCAAACAATAAAAATAAAAAAAAAATAGGAGAACTTGGTTTCCTAAGAATCCTAACACCCTGAGACTACAGGTCAGCTGGGGCTAAAGTAAGTCTTACTCCAAAAAAACAAAAAACATAATAATAAATACAATAAAAAGCCCTTGAATGACCTATAAAACAATGCGAAGATTCAGACGGGTGACAGGCAGGTGGGTCTTCTAAGCACAAACACAAGGTCACAGCAGCTCTTATTTGCACCAGGCTGTATTTGGATGGAACTGGAGCACAGGGCAGGACACAGCAGGGACTGCAGATGAAGATGAGGCCCACCAAACTCCAGGGTCTCGCACACAGGGCTGAGAGACTGGGACCTGGGCGAGGGCTGGGGCCACCCTGGGTACTTTCTGGTGCCATAGGACAGGGTGATGGGAGTCAGGCAGTCAGGGTGAGGTTGTCAAGGCAGTAGCTGAAGCCAAGGATCCAAAGGGGCCCATCGGGCCCCAAGACCTCCAGCCATCTACAGGACACTGAGGTTAGTGTTTCCATAGATAGCAGAAAGTAAGAGTGACCCACAGGATCTGGGAACAGGACTGTGGCACAGTGGAATCTGGGTCAGCTGACAAGCTGGGACAGAAGGCAGGCCTACAGCAAGCACTGACTTCATCCTCTCCAGCCAGCAACTAAGTGGACTAGAGAGAAATCAGGCCCCGTGGAGGGGGACAAAGAACAGAACCAAGACCAGGGGACTAGGAGCTCTGATACCAGCAGATGGGAGGCCTGTGCAGCATGGTGGGGTGTGGCACCTGTCCCCTCTTCCAGGACATCATTCAGGTACCAGCCTCCTCTGGAAGACAGGTCACCAAGCTTCCATTGGCCAGCTTTTTAGGGGCTGGGTTCACTGGCAGGTAGATCATAGCTGCTGAGAATCCACCTGAGGCACCTTGGGGGACTCTTCTGGAACCTTCTTTTCAGAAGCATCCACGTCCTTCTGGTCTCCTGCTGGAGCCGGGACAGGAACATCATCTGCAAAGGAAGAAAGGAAGGCTGATGTGAAACAGGGGAGTTTCCTGACTCACAGGGACCTGGGATTCCTAGCCTTCCTCCCTCACATCCAAGGATCCAGACCTATGCCCTCCTTCCTCAGACACTGGCATCCAGGACCCCACCCTCCTTCAGACCCAGATATCCCTAATGCAGCCATCTGCTCTCAGGCCCAGGGATCCCAAACAATCCATCCCAGCCCTCCCTCAGATCCATGATTATGTGAGTCTCCCTGGACAAAGACAAAGTACCTGTGTCTGCACGGAACTGGAGATGTCCTTCAGCGTTGGAGGGCGGGACATTGCCTTCCAGCTGTTGCTGCTTCCTCTGCTCCATGTGCAGAACAGCCTTCAGGAGAGGGACAGCCGGATAAGAGGTTATTGAGCTGGTGTTCCAACATACTCAGGTCTCAGTCCACAAATGAGATTCCATAGCTACCTGCTAAGTGGCTGCCTCTTCCCCATAGGCCTCAGTTTCTGCCTGTGACAGGGAAGGCTCCATTGAACCCCCTAGCATGGCTTCTAAGCCTGACCCCTCCTTCTTACTGCCCTTATTAAAAATGGCCACCATAGTAGCCAACGATGGGGAAACATCTGCCAGTACTAAAGACGGCGGTTGCATTTCAGAATCTACCACAGGTAGCCCCTCTGAGTCCCAGAGGATGACCTAGGTTCCCCAGATGGTCACCTGCTGCAGCTCTCTCTTCTGGGCCTCCAGGCGGTCCTGGGAGCGCCCCAGAGCTTCTGTTTCCTGGCTGAGGCGCTGGGCCTTGGCATTCAACTCTGCCTCTCGGGCAGCAAGTTCCTCCTCAAAACGTCTCAGCTCTTCCTCCGTGTAGGCCGGGTGCATCTCCACTGTCTACAGGCCAGGGACAGGGATTGTCAAAGGTCAACGGGGAACTTCAGCCAAGACCCTCATGATGGAGAAGGATGTACCAATGGAAGTGAGAAACAGGTGAAAGGCCTGGGCCAAGTGACCTGATATGAAATGAGGTGTGCAGTGCAGTAAATGGAGACAGAATCTGAGTCAGAGACAGGAAGTGGATAGGCAGAGAACCAAGGATAGAGCAAGAGAGACCAAGAAAGGGGGGGGGGGGTTGAGAGAAAGGAGATAGACTGACCCCCCGAACAACGTAACTAGAGGGTAAAGTTTAAGGCCTAAACCTACAGCACGTCCTCACCTCCCATCCTTCCCCAGTGTCCCCAAACTCCTTCCTCTGTGTAGATGCCAAGAATTCCTCCAGGGTCACGAGGCGGTCCTGATTGGTGTCCACCTGAGGAGCCAGAGGAGGATCAGGAACAGAGCCGACTGAGCCCCATGCTCCCTACCCGCGTCTGATCCTCCTCTCACGTTCTTCATTACGTGCTCGCGCATGCGCAGTCGCTCCTCTTCCATCTCCCGCATGTCATCTTCCTCGTTCTTAGGGTCATACACCTTCTCTAGCTGCAGTTCAAGGGAGAAGCATCACATATGGGGAAGCCCAGTCAAACCCCTCACACCCGGCACACCCTAGACTTCAACCGCCAGCAGGCTAGCACGTGGGGTTGGCCACGGCTTCCGGTAACTTGTTTTCCAAGGGGCTGCTGGGAGTGGTAGTTTCCTCTGAACTCCCACTCAGGGAAGACTTGGAAGATCTTGAGGGGCCAGCTTTGTGACCAATATGGTCTACTGTCCCAATACACTCACCTCTTTGGTAAAGAGTGCCTCCAACTCTTGCTCATCAAGCACACCGTCACTGTTAATGTCTGAGGGACAAGATTGCAAAGTATCTTAGAGGAAGGAGGGTAGGATGTATCTGGTCCCAAAGGACAAACTGGTGAGGGAATTCTGGGTGGATGTGGGACATGTTATCAAAGACAGAACTAAAATGGTGGCCTGTAATTTTCTGCATTCTGTTTTTTTGTTTTTTTTTTTTTTTTGAGGTAGGGTCTCACTATAGCCCAGGTAACTATGTAGTTTCAGACTGGCCTTGAACTCACAGCGATCTGCCTAACTCTGCCTCCACAGTGCTGGGATTACAGGTATGCACCACCATGCCCAGCACAATTCATTCTTGAGGGTCTTAAGGATGGAGTAGGAAGCCGGGTGTGGTGGTGCACGCCTTTAATCCCACCACTAAGGAGGCAGAGGTAGAAGGACTGCTGTGAGTTCAAGGCTACCCTGAGACTACAGAGTGAATTCCAGGTCAGCCTGAGTTAGAGTGAGACTTTACCTCAAAAATCAAAAAACAAACAAAAAAAGAATGGAGTAGGGAAGTCAGGCCCACTGTAAAACAGGACTCTATATATAGTGCCTGGGTACAGCGTCAGTCCTTGTCCTCAGGATCCAGGTGTCTTATGACTTCTGCCTCACAGAAAACCTAGCTGCTAGTATTAATGCCTGTGGCTGGAAAGTTCCAAGTGTCATGGGCTACAGTAAAAGATTCTCCATCCTCCCTCTGTCCAGTCCAGAGCAGCTACTGCTGTCTCCATGGATCTGATCTTGGTAGAAGGCCTGCAAATCCAGTGGTTAATTTTCTGCCTTGATTATCTGCTCTTGGCTTCCAAAACTTCCTGTCCACTCGAGCTGACTCAGTCTCCTTTGTCAGTGGCCAGCTCTATTCTCTTTCTGAGCCCTAAGGTATTCGGTACAACCCAGGCTCAGGCCTGGCAGCATCTACTTTACCTCTCTGTTCAGTCAGTATAATCTAGTATGGTGGTTACTAGCCATATGACTTGATTACATTTAAAATGATTAATTAGTGGTTGGAAAAATGGCTTAGTGGTTAAGGTGCTTGCCTGCAAAGCCAAAGGACCAAGGTTCAATACCCCAGGACCCACATAAGCCAGATGCACAAGGTAGTACATGCATCTAGAGTTTGAATGCAGTGGCTGGGAGGCCCTGGTGTACCCATTTAATCTGTCTCTCTCTGCTGGGTATGGTGTTGCACATTTTTTATGCCAGCACTCAGGAGGAAACAACTAGGGCGTGGTGGCAGAGGTAGGAGGACTGCCATGAGTTCAAGGCCACCCTGAGATGACATACTGAATTCCAGATCAGCCTGAGCCAGAGCGAGGCCCTGGCATGCCCATTCTCTCTCTCAAATAAAATAACATAAAATAAAATAAAATAAAATAAAATAAAATAAAATAAAATAAAATAAAATAAAATAAAATAAAGATCTGGGGAGATGGCTTAGCAGTTAAAGGCACTGACTTGCAATCTGATGGCCTGGGTTCTACTTCCTAGTACCCATGTACTAGATGCATCTGGAGTTTGTCTGCAGTGGCAGGAGGTCTTGATGTACCCATTCTTCCCCACCCTCGTTTCTTCCCTCCCTGTCCTGCTCTGCCAGCAAATGAGTAAATATTTTAAAACAAAAGGGGAGACTGGGAAATGTCTCGTGGTTAAAGACACTTGCTTGCACAGCCTGTAGGCGCCAGTTCAATCCCCCAGAACCCACATAAAGCCAGATGCACAATGTGGTGTATGCATATAAAGTTCATTTGCAGCAACAAGAGGCCTTGGTACACCCATTCTCTCTCTCTTGGGCTAGAGAGATGGCTTAGCGGTTAAGGTGCTTGCCCGTGAAGCCCAAGGACCCATATTCAACTCTCCAGATCCCACATTAGCCAGATGCACAAAGGTAAGGCAAGTGCAAGGTTGGCCATGCCCACTAGGTGGCACAAGTGTGTGGAGTTCGATTTCAGTAGCTGAGGCCCTGATGTGCCAATTCTCTCCCTTAAAAAAAAAAAAAAAAGGTGGGCATGATAGTACATGCCTTAATTCCAGCACTGGGAAAGGAGAGGTAGGAGGATCATTATGAGTTCAAGGCTAGCCTGAGACTACAGAGACAGTTCCAGATCAGCCTGGACTAGAGACCCTACCTTGAAAACAACAAAAACAGCCAGATAGGGTGGCTCAAGCCTTTAATCCCAGCACTTGGGAGGTAAAGGTAGGAGGATCACCCTGAGACTACATAGTGAATTCCAGGTCAGCCTGGGCTAGAGCAAGACACTACCTCAAAAACCCAAACCAAACAAAAAATCCAAAAAACAAATTTAGAGCTGGGTGTAGTAGTACATGCCATTAATCCAGGCACTCCAGAAGCAAAATGGCCTAGATATCTATGACCTCACAGTGCCTGACAATTCCTACACAAGACCATCATAACGGGAAGAAAAGATGATGGCTTCAAAATAAGAGAGAGACTGATTGCAAGGGGGAGGGGACATGATGGAGAGTGGAGTTTCAAAGGGGAATGTGAGAGGAGGGAGGAAATTACCATGGGATATTGTTTACAATTATGGAAATTGCCAATGAAAAAGTAAGTAATCAGGAAAAAAAACAAACCAGGTGTGGTGGTACATGCCTTTAATCCCAGCACTCGAGGGGCAGAGGTAGGAGGCTCACCATGAGTTCAAGGCCAGCCTGAGACTACAGAGTGAATTCCATGTCCACCTGGGTTAGAGTGAGACCCTATCTTGAAAAACGGAAATTAAATAAATAAATAAAGTATCTTTTAAAAGGTTTGTGTGTGTATGCCGGCTGTTGTGGCACGCGACTTTAATCCCAGTTCTGGGAAGATAGAGGTAGAAAGAGGATCAGGTGAGTTCAAAGCCGACCTGAAATTTCATAGTGAATTCCAGGGCAACTTGGGCTATAGCGAGACACTACCTCTAAAAACCAAAGGATAAAAATAAAAATTTTTTCACTTGCCTGTGAAGCCTAAGAACCCTGGTTTGAGGCTTGATTCCCCAGTACCCAAGTAAGCCAGATGCACAAGATGATGCATGCATCTGGAGTTTGTTTGCAGTGGCTGGAGGCCCTGGTGTGCCCATTCTCTCTCTCTCTCTCTCAAATAAATAAATAAGGGGCTGGAGAGATGGCTTAGTGGTTAAGCACTTGCCTGTGAAGCCTAAGGACCCAGGTTCAAGGCTCAATTCCCCAGGACACACATAAGCCAGATGCACCGGGAGTTCCTTTGCAATGGCTAGAGGCCCTGGTGCACCCATTCTCTCTCTCTCTCTCTCTCTCTCTCTCTCCCTCTCTCTGTCTGTTGCTCTCAAATAAATAAATAAATAAGCAAATAAAAATTTTTTAAAAAATGATTTTTTTTTTTTGAGCCGGGCATGGTGGTGCATGCCTTTAATCCCAGCACTCTGGGAGGCAGAGATAAGAGGATCACCGTGAGTTCTAAGCCAGCCTGGGTTACAGCAAGGCCTTACCTTGAAAAAAACAAAATAAAACAAATAAAACTGTTTTTTGGTCTGGGGGAACTTTTCTGCTTGCTTCTGTTTATAGTTTGGGGTAACTTCTCACTTTGATTACATGTATGATTTTTCCTGTGGTATTTCATCTACACATGTGTATTTACCTTACACCCCAGATCTATCATGTGGATGAGTGCTCTCACTAACTCTAGGTTTGCTATCTGTGTAATTTCTTTAAACCTGGGATAACCACGAGTGTATCTTTCTTCATTACTCATTTCTCCTGAGTTTCTTGGTCTCTGCTTTGTTTTTCCTTGAGCCTTACCATTTGCCCTCAACCTTTCCACAGGAAAACACATGGCAGATGCCGTGCAGGTTCCTTCCACGTCTCCTTGCATATACACCGACGTTCTATCTCCCACCTGCTTGTGGCCCTACCTCAGTCTTTCCTTGAAAGCCTCAGTTTAACTCCCTCCACATGCTTGTAGTTCTATTCCAATTTCCCCCCAAAACTTCAATTTCTCTTAAATGAACCTTATAAACTATGTAGTATTTCTACATGAGAGCGTATTTCTTACTTCCCATGTATTTGTGATCCTGCTCTAGCCTCCCTTCCTAGACCCCAATCTCCCTTAAAGAGACTGCACAATTTGTGATTTTCCCCTAAATAAACTTAGAAATTCCTAATTTAACCTTGAGTCTAACTTTATTCTTTTCTTTTTTTTTTTTTTTTTTCCCTGAGGCAGTCTCACTCTAGCTCAGGCTGGCCTGGAATTCACTATATAGTGTCAGGGTGGCCTCGAACTCATGGCTATCCTCCTACCTTGGCCTCCCTAGTGCTGGGATTAAAGGCATGTGTTACCATGCCCGGCTTTATTCTCTATTAAAGGTAGGACAAAACTTGAGGTTCATAAATTCTTTGGATCCTTCTGAACTCCCAAATCCTGCACCACTTGGACACTCCCCACCTTACCATGCAGTATGAAGAAGGTCTTGGGGTTAAATCGGTTGGGGTCCAATCCATCCAGCTCCTCCCACACCTCTTTTAGCTGAGCTTGGCTGCCCTGTGCAGAGACAGATGGGAGGGAGCTCATGAGCAAGAGTTTGAGGGCCATGAAGTCAGGTAGGATAAATCTGGACCTTCATCCAACTCCAACCCATCAAACTACAATTTCCTTCTACCCAGGTGGGGTGGCAAACACCTTTAATCTCAGCACCCGGAAGGCAGAGGTAGGAGGATCACTGAATTCCAGGTCTCTAGGTGGTTTTTAGCCTATGGAAGCAAACGCATTGTGTTTACAAAACACTCTATGATTCTTCTGACACTGTGTTTTGAGAAGAAAGACATCTGGTACCTGATCTATAGCCTCAAAGTAGCAACTTACCTCCTGCTTCTGAGTAAGTTTTTGTATAGGCCATTATTTGTATAAACTCTGCATGAACCCTGTATATACTGACCAACTTTATCTTATAAATCTTATAAAATACTGATTTTGACACCCTTTCCAACTTCAGTTCCTCAACACCAGTCATTCAGGTCCTACAACAAGTTCTGATGGTGCCAACATAAGTCAGCCTAGTGTAGAATTAGATCCTGCCTCAAACAAATACAACTTACAGCTCCCAACAGCCCCTGGACCAGTGATGCACAGCCATTCTAGGCCTCCTGGGAGTTGTAGCTCCTTATGTGCTTTAATCTTTTAAGAAAAATTATTTACTTATTTATTAGAGACAGACAGAGGGAGAGGGAGAATGGGTGTGCCAGAGCCTCTAGCCACTCCAAATGAATTCCAGCTGCATACACCATCATGTGCATCTGGCTTAAATGGGACCTGGAGAATTGAACCTGGGTCCTTAGGCTTTGCAGATTAACCACTAAGCTATCCCTCCCTCCAGCTTGCTTTTTGTTGTTGTTGTTGTTTTTCAAGGTAGAGTCTCACTCTAGCCCAGCCCAGGCTGACCTGGAATTCACTATGTAGTCTCAGATGGCCTCGAACTCATGGCGATCCTCCTACCTCTGCCTCCCAAGTACTGGGATTAAAAACATGTGACAACACAATCAGCTTTAATTTTTGAGGTAGGGTCTTGATCAAGCCCAGGCTGACTTGGAATTTACCATAGTCTCTGGGTGACCTTGAGCTCATGTCAAACCTGCCTCTGCCTTCCTATTTCTGGGAAATTCATGGGCTACTATACACAGCTTTCCTTTTCTTTCTTTTTTTTTTTTTTGTTTGTTTTTGAGATCGGGTCTCACTCTAGCCCAAGCTGAGCTGAAACTCTTTCAGTAGTCCCAAACTGGCCTCAAACTCATCATGATCCTTGTATCTCTACCTGCCAAATGCAGGGATTGAAGGCATGTGCCACCATGCCCAGCGCCCTTGCTTGAACCCTCTTTCTGGGAATTGGACAAGGTAGGGCATACATGGGGAGCCTTACAGGGACGTTGACTTTGGGGTGTTCACGGTGTCGGCGCTGTTGCTCTTCCAGCTTCCTCTCAGCCTCCTTCCGCTGCTCCTCTCCCAGTGACTCCAGGTAACGCCGTCTCTCATGTTCCTTGAGCATCTCGTAGCGTTTGAATTCCTCATGATGAGCCTCATCATACTGAGCAAGGTCTCGGGTGGCCTGCACACAGGCGCTGTGGCTAAGTCACCCAGCCTGACCTCACTTTCTTGGCCTGGGCCTGCCCACCAGACACCGGACACCCTCCACTTGTTTGTTCAAAGCAGTAGTGATTGTGAAAGAGCAGCTTGGACGTCAACTTTTCAAGTCCTTGACTTGCTTAAGGTCTCAGGGATAAGGAGACATGCGGATGAATAAGGAAAGCGACACAGCTTGGGTGGTCAAGGATGGGAGATCTCAGCCGGCGTGTTGGTGCATGCTCATAAGGCAGAGGGAGGAGGATCGTTACGAGTTCAAGGCCAGCTGTCTTAGTTGCATTGGCCACTGAAATAAGTGACCACAAACTTAATGTAGTAAAGTGAAGCCACTTTACAACCTTATAGTATAGAGGCCAGAGGTGTGACCTTAGCTCAGGATAATCATCTTGACTTCAGATCCTCAATTTAACTATACTTGCCAAGTCCCTTTCTACCACTGAGTCACACGCCCCCAGGCCCTCACTGTGGATTCTAGGCAGAAGCTCTACCACTGAGCCATCCTCTCAGCTCCTCACTATGGATTACAGGCAGGAACTCTATCACTGAATTTCATCCCAAGCCCCATACAAAGTCCTTTTGGCCATGCCTGGTGACACTGTCACTGGTTCTGGAGTTAGGACAGATACCTTAAGAAGACACACGGTCCCAGACAGGCATGGTGACACAGGCCTTTAGCCTGTGCTACAGTGAGACCCTACCTCAAAAGGAACCCCCCCCCCAAAGAAGACACAGGGTCCCACCACGAGGACATGGAGGGGGTGACCCCCACTAAGCCATATGAGCCAGACAAAGCAGAGAGGGACACAGCCAAGTCTGAGGAGCCACAGCCTGAACTGCCAATACACTGCTTTCCTGTGGAGAAGCGGGAAGGAGTACAGAACCCACCCAGCCCATGCAGCAGCCACCCTCCTTCCCCAAGAACACCAGGATGCAGGGAGAGCAGCTATGGAGTCCAGGCCGGGTTCCCTCCTCCCCCTCTGCCCAGAACCTCAGCCCTCACTGTACCGTCTGGATCAAGAGCTCTAGATCTCGAGCCTCAAACGTGTGCTGGTTCTGAGGGTCCAGGTGTTCAAACTGCTTCAGGAGGTTTAGGTGATCCACCTGTACGTCTAAAGGAGAAGTCAAACAAAGCAATGCATATGTGGCCACTCAGTCTGAATCTCCATCTCAGGACATAGAAGCTCCAAGGGAAGCTGGGGAGGGCTTGGAGGAGACCCAGCTGGACCTGGGGCAATCTCAGAGGGCATTCTGTATGGGGTGATCCCACCACTGACTCTGATACTTGAAACAACAATAATCATGACAGTATCCAATGCATGGAATGCTGGGCATACACCAGGTCTTGATCTGGACACTCTCCCAACCAAATACTAGCCAGGCCCAACCCTGCTAAGCTTCCAAGATCAGAAAGAACAGAATGGGTGCGTTCACTCAGCGTGGCAGGGATATAGCGTGATCTTCACACTCTAAACAAACTCCCTGATTTGTCACTACAATCTGAGGATGCAGTTATTTGTTATTATTTCTTTGAGATAGAGAATGGATGCAAGGCCTCTTGCTGCTGCAAACAAACCCCAGATGAATGTGCCACTTTGTGCTTCTGGCTTTATGTGGATACTGGAGAACTGAACTTGGGGCTGGAAGGCTTTGCAAAAAGCACCCTTAACTGCCAAGCCACAACCTCCAGCCCTGACATGGGGTTTCTTTTTTTTTTTTTTTTTTAATTTTTTATTTATTTATTTGAGAGCGACAGACATAGAAAGACAGATAGAGGGAGAGAGAGAATGGGCGCGCCAGGGCTTCCAGCCACTGCAAACGAACTCCAGACGCGTGCGCCCCCTTGTGCATCTGGCTAACGTGGGACCTGGAGAACCGAGCCTCGAACCGGGTTCCTTAGGCTTCACAGGCAAGCGCTTAACCGCTAAGCCATCTCTCCAGCCCCCGGCATGGGGTTTCTATGGTTATCCTTGATCTAAGTGTTTTGCCACTCTAGGTGCATGCACATGTGTGTGCAGTCCCGAGGCAGATGTCCTGTGTCTCCTTAATTGCTCTCCACCTTACAGGTGAATATTGCCACATACAGGAACTCAGGTCCTCATGCTTGGGTGGCAATCACTTTACCAACTGAGCCATTTCCTTACCCCTATTTTCACTTTATTTATTTATTTATTTATTTATTTATTTATTTATTTATTTATTTATTTGAGGTAGGGTCCCACTTTAGCTCAGGCTGACCTGGAAAACACTCTGTAGTCTCAGGCTGGCCTCAAATTCACAATGATCCTTAATACCTCGGCCTCCCAAATGCTGGGATTAAGGGTGTGTGCCACCATGTCTGGCTGCTTTACTTTTGATATTAACACAGAATCTCACTAAATTGCCCAAGCCTTTGAGCTTAATCACTAGTTCAGGCTTTGATTGAACTTGCCATCCTTTTGCCTCAGCCTTTCAAGTATCTGGGATGACAGGCATTGGCCATTATGCCCACCTAAATTTTTCTACCTGGTACTGGCAGGAGGCGTGTCCTAGCAGATACCAGCATTTATCACAAAGGTGCAATAATAAAACATCATGAACATTAAAAGGGACAAAAGAGGCTGGAGAGATGGCTCAGTGGTTAAGGTGCTTGACTGCAAAGTCTAACAACTTGGGTTCAATTCCCCAGTACCCACATAAAGCCAGATGAATAGTGGCACATGCTCCCTGACCAGCCAGTCTCCCTAATTGTGGAGCTCTGGGCCAGTGAGAAACCTGTGGAAAAGGAGGTGAATGGTGTTCCTGAGGAAGATACCGGACATTGATCCCTGGCCTCCATATGTGCACAAAACAAACTGAATAAACAAATAGGTATATTACAGATGAGATCATTATATTTAAATGTAGGTATTTGAAAGAAACATTAGCCACATGCAATCCCAGCACTTGGGAGGTGGTGACAGGATAATTGAGTTCAAGGCCAAGACAGGTGTGGTGGTGCAAACCTTTTATCCCAGCACTGGGGAAGCTGAGTTGGAGGCCAGCCTGGGCTACCAAGTGAGTACCAAGTCAACCTGGCTTGGAGTCAGATCCTACATAGGGGTGTGAGGGGGATAAAAACAATTCAAAAAAGAAAGAGCTGAGTTTGGTGACATACACCTTTAATCTCAGCATCTGGGGAGGCAGAGATAGGAGGATCACCATGAGTTTAGGGCCACCCTGAGAGTACATAATGAATTCAAGGTCAGCCTGGGCTAGAGCAAGACCCTACTTCAAAAAAAGGGGGGGGGTGCTGGAGAGATGGCTTAGCAGTTAAGGTATGTGCCTGCAAAGCCAAAGGACCTTGGTTTGATTCCCCATGACCCATGTAAGCCAGATGTACAAGGCTGTGCATGTGTCTGGAGTTTGTTGCAATGGCTGGAGGTCCTGGCACACCATTCTTTCCCTCTCACATACATAAATGAAAAAAAAAAAAATTAAAGCAAATAAGTAAATAAAGTCAGGCCGGCATGATCCCAGCACTCCAAGGCTCAGCTGGGAGGATTGCTGTCAAAGTCAGCCTGAAGGTACAGAGTGAGTTCTAGGTCACTTGAGCTAATGTGACAATGTGCCTCAACACAAAACAAAACAAAAACCCACCACAGTAATGTCCCTGTGAAATTGTGCCAAGAAGGAAAAAGCCCAATCAATGACTTGGAGAGATGGCTCAGCAGTTAAATGCACTTGTTTGTAAAAGGCCTGAGGCCCCAGGGTTCCATTACAATCATCTACATAAAGCAGGATGCAAAGTGGTTCACATATCTGTTGTTATGTTTGCCACAGCAAGAGACCCTGCTAGGCACCAAATTAAATTAAATTTTATTTTTAAAAATTTTTTAAATTATTTATTTATTTATTTATTTGAGAGCAACAGACACAGAGAGAAAGACAGAGAGAGAGAGAGAGAGAGAGAGAGAGAGAGAGAATGGGTGCGCCAGGGCTTCCAGCCTCTGCAAAGGAACTCCAGACGCGTGCGCCCCCTTGTGCATCTGGCTAACGTGGGACCTGGGGAACCGAGCCTCAAACCGGGGTCCTTAGGCTTCACAGGCAAGCGGTTAACCGCTAAGCCATCTCTCCAGCCCAAATTAGATTTTAAAAAGAAGCCAGATGTGGTGGCACAGGCCTTTAATCCCAGCACTCGGGAGGCAGATATAGGAGGATCACTGGGTGTTCCAAGCCAGCCTGAGAGTACAGCATGAGCTCCAGGTCAGCCTGGGCTAGAGTGAGACCCTACCTCGAAAAATAGCAAACAAACATCAAAGGGGATGCCCATGCCCCACAGCTGCTTCACATGGAAGGTGAGGTTTATGGGCGGGGGATGTAGGCCCAATGGAGAGACCTGAGGGCAAGAGGACTGCTAGGTCTGGATCACTTTGCCATTGATTGATGACCCTGGTGATGTGAAAAGGTTGGCAAGGGCTGGAGAGATGGCTTAGTGGTTAAGCGCTGGCCTGTGAAGCCTAAGGACCCTGGTTCGATGCTCGATGCCCCAGGACTCACATTAGCCAGATGCACAAGGGGGCGCACACGTCTGGAGTTCATTTGCAGAGGCTGGAAGCCCTGGCGCGCCCATTCTCTCTCTCTCTCTGTCGCTCTCAAATAAATAAAAATAAACAAAAAAATAAAATAAAGAATTGTCTTCTAAAAAAAAAATGGTTGGCAAGTGGACAAGGGTAGTTGAGAATTCTTTTTTTATTTTTTTGAGGGAGGGTTTGACTGTAGCCCAGGCTGACCTGGAATTCACTCTACTCTCAGTCTCATTACAGCGATCCTCCTGCCTGCTCCTCCCAAGTGCTGGGATTAAAGGCATGCTCCACCACACCCAGCTTTGTGGAGAATTCTTTTGCTTTATAAGGAAAGGTGGTAACAAGTTCACGATTAGAGACAACTTTTCCACAATCGAGGTGAGCCTCTAAGTAAGTAAATAGATAGTGGTGTTTTTACAGAGGAAATAAGCCTTATGGGCTGAATTGGACTAAGGTCCCAGAGCGGCCACAGTAGCAGAAATTAGTCCATCTCCATGTTAGGCTGACTGACATTCCCCTTTCTGAGGCACCTGGATTATTATATATATATTTTTTTTTTTTTTGAGCATGCACTCAATTTTATTTGTAGCAGCTAGAGGCCCTAGCGTGCCTTTTCTTCTCTATCTCTCCCTCCTTCCCTCTCACCTCTTTCTCCCTGCTTGCAAATAAATAAACTTAAAATTTTAATTTATCCACCCACATTTATCATCCACAGCTCAGCTGTTTCTTTGGCTATTTTTCTGAGACAGGAGTTCAACATTAGCCCAGGCTGTCCTCCAACTCTCAATCCCTGCCTCGGCCTTACAAGTGCTAGGTCACAGTGATGGGTGACACACCCAGGCACATGTTTCTTTCTAATGAATTAACCATTACATTTCCAAATCTCTGAAAATGGCCACCAGACCATAGAAAGACATTTCTTTAGGCTCCTGCTTGACACCCAACAGCTTCACCCAACTGCCGGCCTTGAATTAGGATTTTTTTAATGGATTTTTTTTTTTAAGGAGACAAAGGTTTTGTTGAATTTCTAAGTGATGAAATTAAAGGAGAAAAAATTCAGAAGCATGAATCTCTCCCAAAGATGTCTGGAGGTTGGGAGCTGGAAGCGAATGGGACAGAAGCTAAATTAGTGCAGAAAGTTGCTGGCCTGTCACTTTCAACATTCACAACATCCTGCCAACATGTGGCAGCGAGGAAGAGCCTTCACAAGGGCAGAGGCTGAAGAGCAGGAGCCTGAACTGATGTCAACTCCCAGTTTTGCGACTGAAGTTCTAAAGAATGGTGCAAAGGCCCTTGTACTGGACTGTCACTATCCGGAAGATGAGATTGGACAAGAGGAGGCCGAGAGTGACATTTTCTCTGTCAAGGAAGTTAGCTAGCTTTTAGGCTACTGGTGACTCTTACTGGAAGCATACTAACTACACATTCAAAGCTGATTCCCTGGACTGGGCTCTGTATGACCACCTAATGGATTTCCTTGTGAATCAAGGGGCAGACCACACTTTCCCTGATGAGTTAGAAGAGCTCAGCACAGCCCTGGAGCATCAAGAATACCTTACCTTTCTGGAGGACCCCAAAAGTTTTATCAAGGGCCAGCAGAACTGTTGGAGACACTGAAGCCCTTACTTTTTTTTTTTTTTTTTTTTTTTTTGAGGTAGGGTCTCACTCTAGCCCAGGCTGACCTGGAATTCACCATGGAATCTCAGGGTAGTCTCTAACTCACAGCAATCATTCTACCTCTGCCTCCCAAGCGCTGACTTAAAGGCGTGTGCCACCGTGCCCGGCTGAAGACCTTACTTTTATGACAAGCTTTAGGCCAGTGAACAAAACCTACCCTGACATCAGTATGTGCCCTGAAATGGTCATCATCCTACTATCCTACTATTGTGGAGAAAAAAAAATACAGCTGCTCCTATGCTCCCATTACTATTTGGGATTTTTTTTCCTGTACAAATCTATTTCTAGATTTTTATATAACATAATGATGGACAATAAAGTTGGTTCTATCTCCTCCAAAAACAAAGACCCACAAAAATAAACAAACAAATAAAACGGGTGTAGAGAGATGCTTCGGCAGGTAAAGCACTGGCCTGTAACACCTGACGGCCATGTCAATTCCCTAGTGCCCATGTAAAGCCAGATGCACCAAGTGGCAATGCTTCTACAGCCTGTTTGCAGGGACAGAAGGCCCTAGTATGCCCATTCCCCCTCTCCCTCCCTAGCTCTGTTTCTTTAGCTGGGTGTAGTGGCACACGCCTTTAATCCCAGCACTGGGGAGGCTGAGGTAGGAGGATCGCTTTGAGTTCAAGACCAGCATGAGCTACACAGTGAATATGACAGAATTAAGTTCCAGGCCAGCCTGGGCTAAAGTGAGACCCTACCTCAAAAAATTAAAAAATAAAAATAAAAATAAAGACAGGGAGGGAGAGGTGACTTAGCAGTTAAGGCAGTTTCCTGTGAGGCTTAATGACCAAGGTTCAATTTCCTAGTACCCACGTAAAGTCAGATATGCAAGGTGGCATATGCATCTGGCGTTCATTTGCAATGGCTAGACTCCATGGCATGTCCATTCTCTCTCTCCCAAATATATTTACATATATTTTCTTTCTTTTTCTTTTTCTTTTTCGGTTTTTTGAGGTAGGCTCTCACCCTGGTCCAGGCGACCTGGAATTCACTATGTAGTCTCAGGGTGGTCTCGAATTCATGGCAATCCTACCTCTGCCTCCCCAGTGCTGGGATTAAAGGCATGTGCCACCACACCTGGCTCCAAATAAGTAAAACGTTTTTAAAAATAAAATAGGAAAAAGTGAAGAATTTTAACAAAGTATGTTCAGGGTTGATAAAGGGGAAATAAACACAGAAAGTAACTTGAAAAAATAAAATTAAAATTAAAAAATAAAATGAAATAGGGCTGGAGAGATGGCTTAGTGTTTAAGTGCTTGCCTGTGAAGCCTAAGGAACCTGGTTCAAGGCTCGATCCCAAAGGACTCATATAAGCCAGATGCACAAGGTGGTCCATGCATCTGGAGTTCATTTGCAGTGGCTGGAGGCCCTGGTACTCACATTCGCTATCTATCTGCCTGCCTGTCTGTCTGTTGCTCTCAAATAAATAAATAAAAATAAAAAATAAAAATAAAACAAAATAGCTGAGCTGAGTGGCACATACCTTTCATCCCAACACTTGGGAGACAGAAGTAGGATTGCTGAGTTGAGACCAGCCTGGGCCTAGAGAGTGAGTTCTGGCTCATCCTGGGCTACCGTGGACCCTGCTTCCAAAAATAAAATAAAATAAAAAAAGTAACAAAAACAACCTAGCCGGCTGTGGTGGTGCATGCCTTTAACCCCAGCACCTGGGAGGCAGAGGTAGGAGGACCACTGTGAGTTCAAGGCCACAACAGTGAATTCTAGGTCAGCCTGTGCTAGAGCGAGACCTTACCTCGCAAAACAAAAATTAAAATTAAAATTGAACAAACAAACCTTTCACCTGCCTGGCACACGGAGGTGGGGTTGCCCTGCCCATGCCCCCACCCCTGCTCACTGGGCTCCTGCTCAGCGTCCATCTTGGCCTTGAGCAGCATCCGTAGCCGAGACACCTCCTGTCTCTTGAGCTCATCCAGCTTGGTGCGGACATGGTGGCTGACGAAGTCCAGCTCTCGGCTCAGCTTCCCACTCTGCCAGGATGGAGGGGGGATACCAGTGCATGAGGCTGGGGCCAGAGGGGGTGTGCTGGGCATCCTCACCCCACGATCTGTCCTTTCTAGTCTTCTTGCCAGCTCTCTGATGCCCGTATCTTCCCTGCTTGCAACTGCAGATTCCACAGGACCGGAATAGAGCCCACCCCTCAGCCTGGCAGTGAAGGCCCTGTCTAGCTGTGAGGGTCCAGGTTCCAGCACACGTTGAATCATATGTCCCGCTGCAGCAGCAATAACTGGGCATAGGCTCCCACACTTACAAGGTTGCTTCCTACCACACAGCCTTTGCATACACTGTTTTCCCCATGGGGATGGTACCTCCCTGGGGCATCCTGGAACTTCCCCCCAGCACACACAGACTGGATGCTCAGTACAGCTTCTTCTGTTGGCTACGTCTATTACCAGAATGACTATGTCTGCTTCAGAGTTGACCCCATCCTTCTCCTGCTCACATACTCCCAGGGTCTTCCAGTGTCTCTCAGCTTAGGACCCAAGTCCCTGACTATGTCAGTCATGAGGAGCTGCCGGTGAGTAACTGCAGGGACCAGGAAGCTCAGATTCTGTGTTTGAAATGCCACTCCCAGGCTGGAGATAGCTCAGAGGTTCAGGAGCTTGCCTGCAGAGCCTTATGACCTGGATTTGATTCCCAAATACCCACATAAAGCCACGTGCACAAGGTGGCACATGTATCTGGAGTTCATTTGCAGTGGCTAGAGGCCCTGACATGTCCATTCTCTCTTTATCTGCCTCTTTCTCTCAAATAAGTAAATGAAATATTAAAAAAAAAAAAAAGAAGAAGGGTGAAGAAATGGCTTAGTGGTTAAGACGCTTGCCTGTAAAGCCAAAGGACCTCAGTTCGATTCCCTGGGACCCATGTAAGCCAGATGTAGATGTACAAGATGGCGCATGCATCTGGAGTTTGTTTGTCGTGGCTGGAAGCCCTGGTGTGCCCATTCTCTCTTACTCTCTCTCTCTGCCTCTTTCCCTCTCTCAAATAAAAAAAAAAACAATTTAAAAAAAGAAAAGAAGGGCTGGAGAGATGGCTTAGAGGTTAAGGCACATGCCTGCAAAGCCTAAGGACACAGGTTCGATTCTTCAGGGCCCACATAAGCATGGTGGCGCATGCATCTGGAGTTCTCTATTCATACACCCATCACAGACACACCCATACTGACATGTAGTCACCTTAATCAGGTATATCATTCCCCCAGATGTCTCTTTCATCTGTCAATCTGTCCGAGGTCCCTTTCAAGCTTCTCCAGCACCTACCCTCTGCTCTTTCTGTGACTTCTCAGTACACTGGGACACATGCCTGTTTTTCCCATCCCCAGGGAGCATGGCCCTTGCAGACAGAGCAGGACAAGGTGACTTCACAGTGATAGAGCCCATCAGTACCCACTTGCCCTAGCTGATGTTCACATTAGAGGCATGTCTTCCCTAGAGTGGGGTACAAAGGTCTGGATTCAAATACCAGCCCTGAACCTCTCTGTGACTCAACCTTTCCTGTTCTGGACTCCTCAGAACCTGGGACAATGTCGCTGCTGCCAACACCACTTAGGATGGGCTCATGGCAGGCCTTCTAAGTAACCACATTAGGAGCCAGATTATCCTAATCCCAGCCCTTGAGAGGCAGAGGTAGGAGGATCACCCTGAGTTCAAGGTCACCCTGAGACTATATAGTGAATTCCAGGTCAGCCTGGGCTACAGCAAGACCTTACCTCAAAAAATAAAAATAAGAGCTAGTGGTGCACGCCTTTAATCCCAGCACTTGGGCGGCAGAAATAGGAGGGTCACCATGAGTTTGAGGCCACCCTGAGACTACATAGTAAATTCCAGGTCAGCCTGGGCTAGAGTGAGACCCTACCTCGAAAAACCAAAAAAAAAAAAAACAAAAAAAAAAACAATAAAATAAAATAAAAATAAAGTACCTACATTGGGACTATCATTGACAGGGAAATGGGGCCAAGGCGTGGTGGTGCACGCCTTTAATCCCAGCACTTAGGAGGCAGAGGTAGGAGGATTGCAGTGAGTTCGAGGCCTCCCTGAGACTACATAGTGAATTCCAGGTCAGCCTGGGCTAGAGCGAGACCCTTACCTCAAAAAACAAACAAATGGGCTAGAGAGATGGCTTAGTGGATAAGCGCTTGCCTGTGAAGCCTAAGGACCCCGGTTCGAGGCTCTATTCCCCAGGACCCACATTAGCTAGATGCACAAGGGGGCGCACGCATCTGGAGTTTGTTTGCACTGGCTGGAGGCACTGGTGCGCCCATTCTCTCTTGTGCGCTCTCTCTGTCACTCTCAAATAAATAAAAATAAAAAATATTTAAAAACAAACAAAACAAACAAAAAACACAGGGAAATGTCAAATCACACTATCGGTTCCAGTGAGGGAAACCAAGGCACAGAGAGGAGTGCCATCTCCCAGCTCCAGAAAGATCACACTGCTCAGTGGTCTGATGTTGAGCACACTGGATCACTCCTTGGGCTTCTGTTTCCCCAACTAGACAGTGGTCCTGCTTGTCCATCTTTGGGGGACGATTGAGTTCGGACAGATGACACCCTACAAGGACTAACACTGTCTCTTTACACATGGGAGAACTGAGGAACAACAAAGTGAGATCCCACAGCAGTGAGGGGTAAAGATCAAGACCTGCCCACCTGTGTCCATGTTTAACCACACCACTGGGGTTCCCCAGGCTCCTTCCCAGCTATGTGAGCTATGTGGTTTAGCCCCCATTCTGCCAGCAAGCATGTACGTCTGCACCCCACGCAAAGAGCACCTTGATGTCTTCGGCATTGGCGGACTGTAGCTTCTCCCGGAAGTGCCCATCTGTCTCCAGCACTGTGATGACTTCCTGCAGGTATCGGTGATAATACAGGCCTGTGTCCTGAGAGACAAAAACTGATATAACATGGGGCTAGGGAGATGGCTCAGCAGTTAAAGCCATTTGCTTGCAAGACTGCTGACTAGAGTTGGAACCCGCCTTAGCAACCAGGTGAAGCTGGATGCAAAGTGGGCACATGTCTATAGCTGAAAAGTGTCAGGCTGGGTGTGGTGGCACACCCCTTTAATCCCAGCATTCAGGAGGCAGAGGTAGGAGGATCACTGTGAGTTCGAGGCTGCATTGAGAATACAGAGTGAATTCCAGGTCAGCCTGGACTAGGGTGAGACCCTACCTCAAAAAAACAAAAAATAAAAATAAAAATAGTGTCTACAGCAATGGGAGATGGACTCAGGAGAACCTGGAAGCTCACAAGCAGAAGTATCCAAACATCAAAAGAGATTCTGTGTCAAAATAAAGTGGAGGAAACCAAGCATGGTGGTGCACTCCTTTAGTCCCAGCACACTGGAGGCAGAGGTAGGAGGATCACAGTGAGTTCCAGGCCACCCTGAGACTACATAGTGAATTCCAGATAAGCCTGGGCTAGAGCAAGGCCCAACCTCAAAAAAAACAAAACAAAACAGGCAAACAAACAAAACTTTGGGCTGGAGAGATGGCTAAATAGTTAAGGCCCTTCCCTGCAAAACCTAAGAACCCAAGTTAAATTTCCCAGAATTCACATAAGGCAGATGTATATGGTGGTGCATGCATGTGGAATTCATTTGCAGTGGCCGTGGTGAATCCATTTTTTCTCTCTCATAAATAAATAAGTAAAAATGAAACTTTTTTTTTTTTTTTAAAAAGAGCCTGGCGCAGTGCTGCACACCTTTAATCCCAGCACTAGGGAGGCAGAGGTAGGAGAATAGCCATGAGTTCAAGGCCACCCTGAGACTACATAGTGAATTCCAGGTCAGCCTGAACTAGAGTGAGACCCTACCTTGAAAAACCAAAAATAAATAAAAAATAAAGAAATTTTAAAAAATGGAAGCCGGGCATGATGGCGCATATCTTTAATCCCAGCACTCGTGAGGGACAGGTGGGAGGATCGCTGTGAGTTTGAGGCCACCCTGAGGCTACATAGTGAATTCAGGTAAGCCTGGACTAGAACTCACCTGGATCCTCCTCCTACCTCTGCCTTTCCAGAGCTGGTATTAAAGGTGGTATTAAACAACCTACACACACACACACACACACACACACACACACACAGATAATAATGATAAAAATAAAAAGCTATTTTTTAAATTTAATTTTGGTCTTTCAAGGTAGGGTCTCACTCTAGCCCAGGTGGACCTGAGACTATGTAGTCTCAGGCTGGCCTAAACGCATGGTGAACCTTCTACCTCTGCCATGAACTCCAGATGCATTCAATACCTTGTGTATCTGGCTTATGTGAGCACTGGGGAATCAAACTTGGGTCCTTAGGCTTCACAGGTAAGTGTCTTAAACACTAAGCCATCTCTCCAGTCCCAAAAACCTTTTTACATTAAAAAAGGGGGGGGGGGACTGGATAGATGGCTTAGCAGTTAAAGTACTTGCCTAAGGACCCAGGTTGGATTCCCCAGAACTCACATAAACCAGACGCACATGGTGGAACATGCATCTGGTGTTCCTTTGCAGTAGCTAGAGGCCCCAGCACACCCATTCTCTCTCTCTCAAATAAATAAATAAATAATAATTTTTTTTTCCAAAGGTCTGGAGAGATGGCTCAGAGGTTAAGGAGCTTGCCAGTGAAGCCTAACTACCAGGGTTTAATTCCCCAGTACCCACATGCATGCCCATTCTCTGTCTCTCTAGCCACCCCCTTCCTTGAAAATAAATAAAACAGCCTTCCGTGTCTCCAAGGACTTCACAGAATAGGAAACTTTAACATCCTAGGGGAGGCTATGTCACAGAAGATATTGAAATGACCTGTCTGCAGAGGTACCAACTTGCTCATTACTGGGGAGTTATATGAAGATATAAAGAATAAAAAACAAAGCCACATAGCGGTTAAGCGCTTGCCTGTGAAGCCTAAGGACCCCGGTTCGAGGCTCAGTTCCCCAGGTCCCACGTTAGCCAGATGCACAAGGGGGCGCACGCGTCTGGAGTTCGTTTGCAGAGGCTGGAAGCCCTGGCGCGCCCATTCTCTCTCTTTCTCTCTATCTGTCTTTCTCTCTGTGTCTGTCGCTCTCAAATAAATAAATAAATAAAAATTAAAAAAAAAAAAACAACAAAACAAAGCCACAAATCTGGATGTTGCCAAATCCTCTCTCTTTTTTTGGGGGGTGGGGTGGGGTTGAGGTAGGGTCTCACTCTTTAGCCCAGGCTGGCCTGGAAATTACTATGTAGTCTCAGGGTGGCCTTCAACTCACAGTGATCCTCCTACCTCTGCCTCCCAAGCGCTGGAACTAAAGGTGTGCTCCATCACACCCAGAAGAGAGAGAGAAAGTGTGTGAGAATGGGCACGCCAGGGCCTCTAGCCACTGCAAATGAACTGCAGAGGCATGAGCCACTTTGCACATCTGGATTTATGTGGGTACTGGGGAATGGAACTCGGTTGTTAGGCTTTATGGGCAAGCACTTTAACCATTAAGCCATCTCTACAGCCCTGTGCATTCCACCTCTGGAGGTTGAGGAGATGGCTCAGTGGCTAAAGTCTACCAGCCACCCACAGTGTTCATTTGCAGGGCAAGAGACCCTGGTGGGCATCCACTACACACACACACACACACACACACACACACACACGGACAAATTTTTTTTATTTTTTATTTTTTGGTTTTTCAAGGTAGGGTTCACTCTAACCCAGGCTGACCTGGAATTCACTATGTAGTCTCAGGGTGGCCTTGAACTCATGGCGATCCTCCTACCTCTGACTCCCAAGTGCTGGGATTAAAGGCATGCGCCATAACGCCAGAAATTAAATTTTTTTAAGTTCCTAAAGGTTTCCCAGGGTTTGATAAACACCTGTTGGAATGAATAAGTCTAGCAGTTTCAGGAATCCTTTTTAAATTTAAACTACAGTTCCCATGAGCTCCAAGTAAGAATACCCCAGCGATCCAGCTTTGACTGCCCATGGCACTACTGGGAAATGTAGTTTGTTTTGGGTTCTAGTTTCCCTCTTAGGAAGGTATTTATTTCCACATCTTCAAGAGGCTGGTTTTCCACCAAATCGCTACCGCAAAGGATGGCAAGTAGGTAGCGACAAAATGGGGCAGAGAGGCTCACCTAGAGTTCCACCCACCCCCAAGGGACACCAGTGCAAACGCTTGGCCAGAGCGCAGGCCAGGGTCACTCACCGGGCTCTCCGTGGCAGGGCTGTTCTGGCCGGGTGACCCTCGTTCCAGAGGGACAGCCAGCGCGGCACTCAGCGGCAGCAGGAGAAAGAAGAGCGTTTTGCGGGGCCCAGAGGGAGGCATGGCGGCTGGCCTGTACAGAGATGGAGGATGACTTTTGGTTTCGAGACAAGGTCGCATGAAGCCCAGGCTGGCCTCGAACTCTTGCTTCTACTTCTTCCACCTCTCAAGCTCTAGGATTGCAGGCATGCACCACACTGCACCCGACTAAAGGATGGCCCATCCCCTATGTAAACCAACGAGTATGCATCCTTCGTAATGCCCGCATATCCACAAACGAAGACTCCAAGCCTTTGGTCACCTGGAACCCACGATGCCAAAGCCAGCGTGCCCTTCCTGAATCTCAGGTCCAAAGAATCGTGGTCCGGGCACCCACCACTCCTCCTTCAGAGTAGAGAATCCTTCTCCCTACAACCCAGATTTCAGGCCCTAGGCCTGCGGTACGCCCAGATCCTGGTACCCCACGGCGCCTGGACCCGGAAGCCAGCGCCACGCGCCCCTCACCTCTCCCGGCACAGAGGGCGTTTTCCGGGCCAGGACCTCCGCGGCGGTTCTGGAGCTCTCTCCTAAACCACGCCCCCACCCCGCCCGCATCGCCGAGAACACGCCCCCTAGATGCTGATTGGTCCACGCTGGCTCCGCGCACTTCCGCTTGCGTCTAGCGGGCCTGGGCTCTTTGAGAAGGTGAGGGTTTATTCTCGAAAAATTTCTCAGGTGTCTCACAACCGGGCACTCTCTAAGCAACGCTTCCGGTTTTTTGGGGTGGGGGGGCGGTAATTGAACGACATTCAAAGAAAAGTACAAGTTAAGTGAAAAAGAACAGAGCCGGGGGCTGGAGAGATGGCTTAGTGGTTAAGCGCTTGCCTGTGAAGCCTAAGGACCCCCGTTCGAGGCTCGGTTCCCCAGGTCCCACGTTAACCAGATGCACAAGGGGGCGCACACGTCTGGAGTTCCTTTGCAGAGGCTGGAAGCCCTGGCGCGCCCATTCTCTCTCTCTCTCTCCCTCTATCTGCCTTTCTCTCTGTGTCTGTCGCTCTCAAATAAATAGATAAAAAATAAAAATAAGAAAAAAAAAACAGAGCCGGGTGTGGTGGTGCTCTTGGGGGCAGAGGTAGGAGGATCTCCGTGGATTCGAGACCACCCTGAGACTGCCTCAGGAATTCCAGGTCAGCCTGAGCTTGAGTGAAATCGTATGTCAACAACAACAACAAAATTTTTTTATGATATTGGCTGGAAAGATGGCTCAGCGATTAAAGGCTTTTGCTTGAAAAGCTAAAGCCTGAATGCCCAGGTTTGATTTCCCAGTCAGTACCCACAAAATCCAGATGCACATAGTGGCACGTGCATCTGAAGTTTGTTTGCAGTGGCCAGAGACCCTGGCGGACTCATTCTCTCTCTCTCTCTCGAAAATAAAAATAAAATGTTTAGTGGTTGAGGCGCTTACCTGCAAAGCCTAAGGACCCAGGTTTGACTCCCTAGTACCCACATAAGCTAGATGCACATGGTAGCGCATGTGTCTGGAATTCTTTTGCAATGATTAGAGGCCCTGGTCTGCTCATCCCCTCTCTCCCACTGCCACTGTCTCAATAAATAAAAATTAAAATAGTTTTAAAAATAGCTATAGAAAGCCAGGTATGGTAGCTCAGCCTTTAATCCCAGCACTTGAGAGACAGAGGTAGGAGGTGTCATGAGTTCAAGGCTACCCTGAGACTACATAGTGAATTCCAGGTCAGCTTAGGCTAGAGTGAGACCCTACCTTGAAAATCAACCCCCCCACACACAATAAAGTCATTAAAACAACAACAATAATATGGCTGGGTATGGTGGCACACACCTTTAATCCCAGCACTTGGGAGGCAGATGTAGGAGGATTGCCATGAGTTCAAGGCCATCTTGAGACTACATAGTGAATTCCAGGTCATCCTGGCCTAGTTGAAACCCTACCTCGAAAAACCAATAATAATAATAATAATAATAATAAAGATAAATAATAATAAAAAAAAACAGGAAGTGGTGACTCAAGCCTAATTCCAGCACTCAGGAGGTTGAGGTAGGATTGCAGTGAGTTTGCCAGCCTGGAGCTACAAAGTTCCAAGTCAACCTGGGCTAGGGTGAGAGAGACCCTGCCTAGGGAGAAAAAAAAAAAGGGGGGGGGTCGGGGAACTACAAGTCCCTGGAGGCATAGGAAAAGGAAAAAAAAAAAGAGGACCTCTTTGCTGCTGTGCCTCATGGGAGTTGTAGTTTTCGCATTAATTTCTGCTCCATAGTATTGAAAGACCAATGCTTTTTTTTCTTTTTTCTTTTTTTTTTTTTAAGTAGGGGCTCACTCTTGCTGACCTAGAATTCACTATGTAGTCCCAGGGTAGCCTCGAATTCACCGCGATCTTCCCGAGTGCTGGGATTAAAGGCGTGTACCATCCTGCCCAGATCTCTATATTTCTTTCTTTATTTTTTATTTTCACAATTTTTATTAACATTTTCCATAATTATAAAAAAGATCTCTATATTTCTTATAAGCCTGGTGTATAGAGCTAGTTTGCCAGGTGGCCTCCCCTGGGTTCCTTTAAGGAACCTTCCATGCTATTCCTTTTCAGAACCCCTGGTCTTGGTTCATCCATAGCCTGAGACATTAATTTGATGGACATGGCGTGCGAAGGGCCGGACGCTCCCAGACAAAGGCAAGACCCCCATGGCAATTCCACCACATGCTCAGCCTTTTTTTCTTCCAGGTCTACTTCCCAAGAGACCCAGAGGTTAGGTCCCCAATTCCCAGAGAAAGAATTAAGTATGTTCAAGGCTTAGGCGCAAGGCTGTGAAATCTGAATGTGTATGGCAGGAGAGGAGAGAGAAAACAGGGTTTCTCCAAGATCCCAGATAGCCAGGTGCTATGCTACTGAGGTTTGGGGCCAGGAGTCCCAAGTTCCAATACTTGGGTACAGGACAGCCTTTGATTTTTGTTAGAAAGGACTGGATTTCTGGGCTATTGATAATAATAAAATTTTGACACAGGAGAGGCTACAGGAGTTGGGTTGCCTAAGCCCAGAAGAAAAACGATTAGGATCAGATCTTGGAGGGCAGCCTCTATTTTGGGATGTGGAGTTCAGATCTTGATTTTGCTTCTTTCTTCTCTAGAATGTCTCAAAATAATAATAATAATAATAATAATGATAATGATAATAATAAATAAAATAAAACCATGTGGAAAACAGTAAGAGAAAATAAATAGGCAGAGGTGCGAGAAGGAAGCCATCAACCTTGTGGTTCCAGGAGCGGGTTAGGGACCTGGACCCCTGAGTCCTGTGGCAGGGAAGGAGCAACTGCTGAAGACTCCTAGGTCTGAAACAGGAATGGACTGGGGTCCTGGACCCCTGAGTCCTGAAACACCAAAAACCAGGGGCCCTTTACTTGGGTTCTGGATGGGCGGCCCTAGGAGAAAGAACGTGGGGACCGGAGGGGAAGCTATTAGGCCTCTTCTGTGACGTCACACTGCTCGTAACCACGTTAGGCAGGGGGAGGGGCCGCTGGTCAGAGGAGACTCGCTGCTTGGTTGCTGCCACAGTCTGTATTTCTCTCAGGAGCCAGAAGGATGAACTCTTGGCCCTGAGGCTGCAGAAGCTGGAGCAACAGGTACCGGCAAAATTCTCAACGCCCCATTTCCCTCTTCTAGATCTTTCCAGACCCTACCCCAAGGACTTGCTTTGGGGCCTCACCCCATTAACGGTTCTCTCTAGAAGATGGGAAAATAAGAACTTCTGTCTCTTTCCTCCCCCTCCTTTTTTGGCGGGGGGGGGGGGATGGAATGGGGTTTTGAACCTGGGTCTTACTCTGAAACTGGCCTCCAACTCAAAGGGATGCTCCTACCTCAGCCTCCTGAGTGCTGGGATTAAAGGCCTGAGCCACTATGCCTGGCTTCTCCTACTTCTTTAAAAGTATCCTTATCTACCCTAGGCTGGACTTGAAGTGATCCACCTGCCTCAGCCGCCTTTACAATTGTGAGCCACAGTGTTCAACTTACTTTTTTTTTTTTTTCTTGTTCTAGGGAACAAAAAAAGTAGTTTAACAATTTATTTAGTGAGCTGGGCGTGGTGGCGAACACCTTTAATCCCAGCACTCGGGAGGCAGAGGTAGGAGGATCACCGTGAGTTCGAGGCCACCCTGACCCTACCTCAAAAAAGACAAAAAAAATTATTTAGTGGCAAAAAATTTAGTGGTTACATATTTCTTTGGACAAGAGAACAGACTAATGTTGATTATCAGAAAATTATTTTAGTAGCTGCACTGTTACTTTTCTCAAGGTCAATAATATAACCTAGAAGCAGGACATGGTGGCCCGGACCTTTACTCTTTGCACTGGGGAGACAGAGGTAACAGGATCACCATGAGTTCAAAAACAGCCTAGACTACACAGTGAGTTTCCAGGATAACCTGGGCTACAGTGAGAGTCTATCTAGAACAAACCAAAAAAATGGTTTTTATTTTATTTGTTAATTAATTTTTTGAGGTAGTGTCTCACTCTAGCCCAAGCTGACCTGGAATTCATTATGTAATCTCAGGGTGGACTCGAACTTGCAGTGAGCCACCTACCTCTGCCTCCCAAGTGCTGGGATTAAAGGCATGCACTACCACACCTGGCTTCTTATTTTTTATTTTTTGGTTTTTCGAGGTAGGGTCTTACTCTGCTAGCCCAGGCTGACCTGGAACTCATTTTGTACTCCCAGAATGGACTCAAATTTATGTAGACCACCCACCTCTGCCTCCCAAGTGGTGGGATTACAGGTGTGTGTCACCACTCCTGGTTTAAGGCTGCCTTTTTGAGATAGGGTCCTTACTAGGCTGACCCTGAACTTGCCATCCTCCTGAGTATTTGGAATGATAGACCTGTGACACCAGCCTGGACTGAGACACTTAACTGCTTTTTTTGGTTTGTTTGTTTGGGTTTTTTTCGAGTTAGGGTTGCCCTCTGGCCTAGGCCGACCTGAAATTCACTATGTGGGAGACTAAAATTTCTTTTTAAAAAATATTTATTTAAGAGAGAGAAAGAGACAGAGAGAGAGAGAATGGGCATGCCAGGGCCTCCAGCCACTGCAAACGAACTCCAGACGCATGTGACCCCTTGTGCATCTAGCTTACATGGGTCCTAGAGACTCAAACTGGGCTCCTTTGGCTTTGCAAGGAAATGCCTTAGCCACTAAGCCATCTTTCCAGCCCTGACACTAAAATTTCTTAGGACTCTGAACCACCCCCCCCCCTTTTTTTTTAAGATTTAGAGAGACTTTATTAGTTTAAGAGGAGGAAAAATGAAGAAGTACAGAGGGAGTAAAATCCCCCATCCATCCTTCTAATTTCTCTACCCCATGCCCATCTCTGGTTCCTGCAGCAACAGTTATTTGAGAAGAAACAGAGGCGGAAGCGCCAAGAGCCCCTCATGGCTCAAGCCAATACCGATGCTCCGAGGAGGCCGCGGAGGCCTCGGCGCAGGGAGGAGCGCATCCGGAAAGACCATGGTGAGGAGTAGGCGCAGCACCCTTGGTGGGAGAGAATGTCCATGGAGCTCCAGACAGGGTCTAGTGGAGTCTAGGGACTGGCTCCATGTGTGTGAGGTCTTGATAGAGGATGGAGTGGTTTGATTTGAGAATGGAGAGGCGGGGTCTAGTAACATGTAGATTTGGGGTCTTGGGCTGGTACTTCATAGAGAACCCAAGTGGCACCCGCTTGAAAGCCAGGCCTATGGTCATTTCTGCAGGGAGTCTACATAGTAGCCAGACCTCGGGGACAATGGGATGGGACCTAGTAACAACAGAGTTGGTAGCTTGGGCAAGTACTCAGTGGAGGTTGGGGTGTGGCTTGAGAGTCAGGCCTATAGGTACTTGATACAGAACTGGGCAGAGCTGGTTTGAGAGGTGGGCCTGCAGAGGGTCGGAGGGACTTCGTGGGCCAAGCCTTTAATCCTCAGCACTCAGAAGGGAGAATTGCTGAGTTTGAGGCCAGCCTGAAACTACATAGTGAATTCCAGGTTAGCATGAGCTAGAGTGAGACCCTACCTCGAAAAACAAACCAACAAACAAAAAGAGGGCCGGCAGTCTTGTTCTAGGGTCTTGGTTGAGGATTGAAGCAGGGCTTCATTGAGTCCTGTGGAGGATAAAGGGGCGGGGCTCAGTGGCTCTATAGGCATGGAGCCTATTTGGGAGTCCTGCTTATGGGGATGCTGAAGCAGTGCCCTTGAGCATACAGGGGACTGTGACAGTATAATGAGGCTTGATGCAATTGGAAGGCTAGGCCAAGAGAATCTGTTGGTTGGGTTTCTCAGAGCACAGTATGGAATCTGAAGGACACATGGGCTGCGCAGAGTGAGGAGTCCATAGAGCAGGGAATGTCATTTTTTTTTTTTTTTTTTTGAGGTAGAGTTTCACTCTAGTCCAGGCTACCTGAAATTCATTATGTAGTCTTACGGTGGCCTAGAATTTATGATGATCCTCCTACCTCTGCCTCCCAAGTGCAGGATTAAAGGCATGCATCACTATGCCCGGCTTCAATTTTCTTTTTGTAGTGCTTGAACTCCAAATCTAGAACTTTGCCACTGCAAATGAACTACAGATGCATGATCCACCTTGTGCAGCTAGCATATGTGGGTACTGAGGAATTGAACCTGGGTCCTTAGGCTTCACTGGCAAGCGGCTTACCTCTAAGCCATCTCTACAGACCCTCCTCAACCCTTTTGTATGTATTTTGTGATTTTTGTTTTGTTTTGTTTTGCTTTTTTGAAATAAAGTCTCAAACTGTAGCCAGGCTACCAGGAATGGGCTTGAAATAATCTTTTTATTTTTATTTATGAGAGAGAGAGAGAGAATAGGTATGCCAGGGCCTCAAGCCACTGCAAACAAACTACAGATGCATACACCACCATGTGCATTTGGCTTATGTGGGTTCTGGGGAATCGAACCTTGGTCCTTAGGCTTTGAAGGCAAGTGCCTTAACTACTAAGGCATCTCTCAGCCTTTGAAGTAATCTTTCTGTCTCAGCGTCCCAAGTGTTGTATTACAGGTGTAGGCCAGTAGGCCCAGTTGTTTAGATCATTCTAACAGGCTTCTCCACCTCTTTTCCCAGGCCCAAGGAACCCTTTTCTCCAGGAAAATGTACCACAGGCACATCTGCCTTCTAGGAACGAAAGGGCCCTGGTCCCCTTGAACTATGTTGGGGATGGCAGTGGCGAGGGGGTCCAACTGCAGCTGCCTACAGGAGCAGGTAATCTCAAATCCTATACTCCAAAGCCAGTTGTGTTAATCCCAGCACTTGGGGGGCAGAGGTAGAAGGATCACTGAGTTAGAGGCCATCCTGAGACTATATAGTGAATTCCAGGTCAGCCTGGACTAGAGCGAGTCCCTACCACGAAAAAATTCCTATACTCCAGAACTGCAACCCTTGGAACCCTGGAAACTGGGCCCAATATTTACCTTCCTAGGGGGTTCAGGATTATACCCCTCCACCCACACGCAGCCCTGAGCCCTCACCTCCATGGATTCTAGTGTGTAGCCCTTCCTTCCCCAGCAAATAATCAGGAAGCCTGCTCTGCAGTCGGTCATCTACAGTGGCTCCGAGACAATCCAGATTCAGAAGTGGAAGACGTCTCCAAGGAGGATGTTTCTGTTGCCTCACCATGTTATAGCGCAACTCAAAGCAGAGATTGGTTAACACCCTTGGTGCCTGGTAAGTTTGGGAATATGGGAGTGAATTATTGAGATATAAATTCTCTACCACATAAATCACCTACTCAAGTTGTCAGACTCATGTTTTACTATATTCAGGTGTATAGCCAATCAATCAATTGAAATTCTTTCATTTTTATTTGCAAGGAGAGGAAAGATGGGTGCTCCATGGCCTCTTGCCACTGCAAACAAACTCCAGCATGTACCACTTTGTGCATCTGGGTTTACCTGGCGTGGTGGTTTGAGTCAGGTGTTCCCCATAAACTTAGGTGGTCTGAGAATGCTAGGTTCCCAGCTGATGGCAATTTGGGAATTAAAGCCTCCTGGAGTTGGGGGTGGGCTTATGGGTGTTATAGCCAGCTTCCTCGTGCCAATGTTTGGCACATTTTCCTGTTGCTGTTGTCCACCCTCTGCTCATGTCATCGTTTTCCCCTGCCATCATGGAGCTTCCCCTCAAGTCTGTAATCCAAAATAAATCCTTTACCCCACAATCTGCTCTGGTTGGTGTTTTCTGCCAGCACTGTGAACCTGACTGCAACATATGTGTATGGGGAATTGACATCAGGCCAGCAGGCTTTGCAAGTAAGAGCCTTTAATCATTGAGCTCTCTCTCCACCTCTAAATATTTAAAAAAATAATTTATTTGCAAGCAAAGAGAGAAGGAGAGAGAGAGAATGGGTATGCTAGGGTGTCTAGCCATTGCAAACAAACTGCAGATGCATGTGCCACCTTGTGCATCTGGCTTTACGTGGGCACTAGGGAATCAAACATCAAATCCAGGTCATTAGGCTTTGCAGGCAAACACCTTAACCATAGAGCAATTTCTCCAGCCCCCTAAATTTTTAGTTAATTTATTTTGTGGCTTTAAGAATTAAAAAAAAAAAAAAAGATAAAGCCAGGTGTGGTGGTGCATGCCTTTAATCACAGCACGTGATATAAAATGCAGTGCATTCATCCAACTTTAAAATTCCCCATAGCTTTTATCAATTCCAATGATGTTCATACATTCCCATAGTCTAAAATATTTTAACTGAGCCATGATACCAAAAAGAAAAAAAAAAAAACTCAAAAAACCCATAATGACACAAAATAAACATTCACACCGCAAAACATGGCATTGGTCATAGCAAAGAAATACTCAAGGGCTGGAGAGATGGCTTAGCGGTTAAGAGCTTGCCTGTGAAGCCTAAGGACCCTGATTCAAGGCTTGATTCCCCAGGACCCACATTAGCCAGATGCACAAGGGGGCGCATGCGTTTGGAGTTCACTTGCAGTGGCTGAAGGCCCTGGCGTGCCCATTCTCTCTCTCTCTCTCTCTTTCGGTCTGCCCCTTTCTTTCTCTGTCTGTTGCTCTCAAATAAAAAATAAAATAAAAACAAAAAAATTTAAAAAAGAAATAGAAATACTCAAGTAATACATTATTTAAAACAACCAGGGCAAAATATCAAGCCGTGTAGCTCTAAGTCCAACAACTCTAGTTACTGACAAATCCCCAAGTCTGCTAATCCTAACCAGCAACAAGTGTCTGGTATTCCAATTCCACATCCCTTGCTAGGCTACTCACAGTCCTGGAAAACTTCATCGGGCTGGCAGCTTTCCTTAGTAGCTATCTCATACTCTCAGCATCTCCACTGGGTCTTCACTGCAATCCATGACTCAACCTCACGGCTCCATTGGATCTCCATGCAGGCATCCAGCAAACCTGCTTCACACTGCCCATGGCCATTTCCAAAACAAAAGACCATGTTGCAAACTCAATGACCCTCTCTTTCCTGCATTTCTTATACTCCACAATACCAGGTAGGGTGCCAATTTGTTAAGGGGAGAATAAAGCAGGCTTTGAAGAACAGGACACTCCTTGAGCACTCAGGCCCCTTCAAAAGAGTGTACATTTTTTCCTGTTGCCCCAGAGCAGGTCAGCTAGCCCAGTCTCAAAGGTTGTAATCTCTCAATTGCAACTGAATGGGCAACAGTTCACCCAAAGATTTTTTTTTTTCTGTGCCATATCCCTCTGCTCACACCAGTTCATTTCTACACAAAGCAACCCTGCACAACTTCTCAGGACGTAGGCATAACAGCAAGCTTTCCACACAAACTGCTAGCGCAGTGCAGGCAAAGCTACTTTTCATCCTCATAAGCCAAACCTCACAGTCCATAGTTCTTACTGTATTCAGGCCTTTCAACTCTGACCAGAATAGTCCATCAAGCTGTACTTACAGCACTGCAAGGCATCTCTTAGGCCAAGGTTTCAAGTCCTTCCACATTCCTCTTGAAAATCAGCTCCAAAAGGCCAAAACTTTCAGGTGTCTATCAGCAATTCCACTCCTCGGTACCACTTTACTGTTGCAGTCAGGTGCGCATTGCTAGTAGAAAGCACCCAACCAAGAACAGCTTGTGGGAAAAAGATTTGTTTTGGCTCACAGACTCAAGGGGAAGCACCATGATGGCAGGGGAAAACGGTGGCATGAGCAGTGGTGGGTGGACATCACCCCCTGGGCCACGTAAGGAGGCCAACAGGAACAAGAGAGGTACAAGGATCACTGTGAATTTGAGGCCACCCTGAGACTACATAGTGAATTCCAGATCATCCTGGGCTAGAGTGAGACTCTACCTTGAAAAACAAAAATAAATAAATAAAATTATATATATATATATATATATATATATATATATATATATATATATACACACATGCATATATATATAAAATTATATATATATATATATATATATATATAGAGAGAGAGAGAGAGAGAGAGAGAGAAGAGAGAGAGAGAGAAGAGAGGGAGGGAGGGAGGGAGATGGAGGGAGGGAGGGAGGGAACGCGAGCGACGAGAGAGTGTGTGTGTGTGGTTGGGTAGGTGGGTAATGTTGAGGCTAGGGATGCATCTCTGTAGTAGGGTAGTAAGCATCTAGCATGAGCAAAGGCCAGCATTTAATTTCAACAGCCCTCGTAGACCGCATGTGCATAACAACATAGAAGGCAGGGAATGTGCCAAGTTTGGGAGAGCAAGTCGGGGCTAAGAACCAACCCAAAAGTCCTAGCCTTATCTAGCTAACACTCATGAGCTTGTCACAATCTCTTGGCACCTACCTGTCCTACACTTTCACTGCTTCTTCTGTTCCTTAGGGACCAGTGCAGAGGAGGGTGAACCCCTGAATGCTGTGCATAAACACGAGGAACCTAGTCTGGATCCAATCCTTGAAATAAGTCCTGATGAGGGACATGGAAACACGGCTTCCTGCGAGGTGGAAGGAGGCACAGTGAAGCCGAAGCATGTAGGAATAGGAGGGTGACCTCTGACACTGGGGGAGGGTGGCCCCCCGGAAAGGCATTTTGCTTCACCCTGGTGGAGCAGAGTAGCAAGAAAAGCCTGGTGAAAGCAAGGCTTGGTGGTGCATGTGTGTAATACCAGCAGTCAGGAGTCTAAAGCGGAGAATTATTTCAAGGCCAGCTTGGGGTATATAGGGAGGCCCTGGCTGGGGAAGGGGGAGAAAGGAGGAGGAAGGAGATGTGAATGTACTTCAGAGATGACTGGGCAGTGGTAGGGTAGGCTCATTTGGTACTAACTGTCCTATTGGTGCAGATAAAATAGCTGGGCAGATCTTTTTTTTTTCTCTTGAGGTAGGGTCTCCCTGTAGCTCAGGTTAACCTGCAATTCACTATGTAGTCTTAGCATGGCCTCAAACGTACTGTGATCCTCCTACATCTGTCTCATGAGTGCTGGGATTAAAGGTGTGCACCACCATGCCCAGTTTACTGTGTTTTGGTTTTTATTTATTTATATTGGTTTTCCAAGGTAGGATCTCACTCTGGCCCAGGCTGACCTGGAACTATGTAGTCTCAGGGTGGCCTGGAGCTCATGGAGATCCTCCTACCTCTGCTTCACCAGTGCTGGGATTAATGACATATGCCACCGTGCCCGGCTGTGTTTTGCTTTTTAAAGCAATGCTTGGGATTCAACTTGGACCTTCTGCATTTTCAACAAGTGCTGTATAGCAGAGCCATGCCCCAGCCCCTCACTGTGGGTTTTAGGCAGAAACACTACTGCCAAACCATATCCCCAGCTTGCCCAGGCTTATTTTGTATGCTGTGTGCACCACACCAGTTTTTGCTTCTTGGGTAGTGCTCTCAGTCATTGGGATCTCCAGTATTAGTAAGGTTTCAAGGAAAGAAATGTTGTGGACTTGCCTGGGTGGGCTGGCTGACATGCTTGACCAGTAAGCAGAAGCCATGTCATCAAGGCATAATCTAGAGCTAGAGTATTAGTTGGCAAGGCTGTTCCTGGCTGCCTCTCAAGTTGTCATTTTGGCATTAGGACAAAGATGTGAACAAGGAGAAAGAGGCTACAGCTAAGGAGGAGGCTTCGAAAGAAACTAAGAAAGAGGCTTGGCAAGAAGCTTTCGAGTCTGCAATGGCTGAGGCCCCAGCAGCAGTCCAGGGCGACATGGCCATGGTGGCCAACGTCGAGGAAGGCAGGGGCAGCGCTGACATCCACAATACGTACGACATGACCTGCTCTCAGCCCCTCTCCCCTGGCCCTCTACTGGGCCAGGATCTGCAGGCTTACGTGCTGCTGCCTACGCAGTTGGACCACACCTTACAGTGCCGCATAGTCCGAAACAAGCATGGTGTGGACAAGGGCATGTTCCCTTCCTACTTCCTCTACCTGGAGACACCGGATGGTGGGATGGTAGGATCCAGCCCCTGGAGGTGGGGCGGGTTGGCCTTACATCTGGGTGGCAAGGGAGCTAGGACCCTGTTCCTCCTTCCAGAGACAAGTCCTTCTAAGCAAAATTAAGTTTCTGCAGCTGGATATGGTATAGTTCTGTAATCTTAGAATTAGGATGGAGGGTTCAGAAAGATCAGGAGATAAAGATTAGCTTTTACTACACAGGGAGTTCCAAGCCAGGAATAGCAAAGGCCCTACCCTATCCTGTAACCAAGCCCTGTCCATTCCAGAGCTATGCAGGCCTCTTTTCAAAGCCAGGCCAGCATCGGGCATGGTGGCACATGCCTTTAATCCCAACACTTGGAAGGGAGGTAGGAGGACCTCATGAGTTCAAGGCTAGCCTGGTGCTACAGAGTAAATTTTAGGTCAGCCTGAGACCTGACCTGGAAAAATACAAAACCAAAACCAAAAAAGAAAAGTCAGACCAGGATCTCTGAGGTCCAAAACAGGCCCATTGTACCCCCTCTTGAGATATACAGGTCTTTTGCCAGGTATGGCGGCTATATACCTTTGATCCCAATACTTGGGAAGCTGAGGTAGGAGGACTGCCTGTGAGTTCAAGGCTACCCTAAGACTACATAGCCCAGGTCAGCCTGGGCTAGAGTGACCCTACCTTGACCAAAAAATAAAAAGATACACAGGTCTCTTTTTTAGTTTTTCAAGGTAGGGTTTCACTCTAGCTCAGGCTGACCTCATATTCACTATGTAGTCTCAGGGTGGCCTCAAACTCAGGGAGGTCTCCTACATCTGCCTCCCGGGGTTCTGGAATTAAAGGCATACACCAACCATGTCCAGTCTCTTTGACACCTTACTGAGACTTCTTTAGCAAAGCCCAACCCAATCTTTTTTTAATTTATTTATTTGCAAGCAAGAGAGAGAGAGAAAGTGAGAGAGAGAGAGAGACACTGTATGGGTGTGTCAGGGCGTCTGTCCAGCCACTACAAATGAACTCCAGATGCATGTACCACACTGTGCATCTGGCTTTATGTGGGTGCTGGGGAACTGAACCCTTGTCATCAGGCTTTGTAGGCAAATGCCTTAACTGCTAAACCATCTTTTCAGCTCCCAACCCAATCTTGAGATAAGCCCCTCTCCTAATATTTTCCATTATAGACCTATGCCAAACCACAGTTTTTTCTCTGTCTGATTAATCCTTCCCTGGGGGCCTCCTCCATTTCTGCCAGGAAGAGGCTTTGCTCCTACTCAGAGGCAGATCTGCTTTTCCTAAAGAAATAAAGTGAAGCTCTTCCTTCTCTACATCCAGACCCCTCCTGAGCTCAGCCCCATCCCACATCCCCTGGCTGAAGGAAAAAGGGCCCCACCCATGGTTTCCTTCATGAGAAGTGTTCCCAGAAAGCTTTTGGAATCAATGAAGTATTAAATGTGTCCTCTAGCTGGGCGTGGTGGTGCACACCTTTAATTCCAGCACTCAGGAGGCAGAGGTAGGAGGATCACGACCACCCTAAGACTACATATGAATTCCACATCAGCCTGGGCTAGAGTTAGACCCTACCTCAACCCCCCCCCCCAAAAAAAAATTCCTCTGTGATGACATGTGCCATCCCTTATCTCTGGGTTCCTAGTGATAGCCAGAGAACAGAAATATATGATTTCTATTGTTCCATCCACAGCACTTCCTGTTGGCTGCACGAAAGAGGAAAAGGAGTACAACCTCTAACTATCTCATCTCCTTGGACCCCCATAATGTGTCTCGGAGCAGAGGCAACTATGTAGGCAAACTCAGGTAGGCAGAGCCCTGATGTTTGGTCGGCAGGAGGCTTGGGTACATTTCCCAGAGGCCCCATGGGACACATGGCACTTGCGTTAGGGCCTGTCGGGTTTTGTAGTTTGGCAAGTTGTATTTCCCATAGGGTTGGGATGGGAAAAGCTGAAAGCTTTGGATACTGTGAAAGTGGAGGGAATATGGTTTTTACTTGAAGAATTGATTTGGGAGCTGGGCGTGGCGTTGCATACCTTTAATCCCAGCACTGGGGAGGCAGAAGTAGGAGAATCACTGTGATTTCCAGGCCCCCCTGAGACTATGCAGTGAATTCCAGGTCAGTGTGAGCTAGAATGAAACCCTACCTCAAAAAAAAAATTATAAATAAAAAGTAGGCAGAGGTAAGAGGAGTGTCGAGAGTTTGAGGCCAGCCTGGGACTGCACGGTGAATCTCAGGTTAGCCTGGGCTAGTGTAAGACCCTAACTCAAAAAATAAAAAAAAAAGGCACAAGGTGACACATGCATCTGGAGTTTGTTTCCAGTGGCTGGAAGCACTGGTGTGCCTATTCTCTCTCTCAAAAAAAAAAATAATAATAATAATTTTTTTGTTGTTTTTGTTTTTCGAGGTAGGGTCTCACTCTAGCTCAGACAGACCTGGAATTCACTATGTATTCTCAGGGTGGCCTTAAACTCACAGCAATCCTCCTACCTTTGCCTCCCAAGTGCTGGGATTAAAGGCATGAGCCACCATGCCTGGCTCAGAATATTTTTTTTTTAAGTAACAATAGCCAAGCATGGTGGCACACAGCTTTAATCCCAGTACTTAGAATAAATTCGAGGCCAGCCTGGGACTAGAGTGAGTTCCAGGTAACGTTGGGCCAAAGGGAGACCTGCCTCAAAAACCACCCCTCACAACAAAAAGTAGCATCATTATTATTATTGTTGTTGATATTATTATCTACTGCTCTCCTGGACTAGGTCCAATGTCTTGGGCACAAAGTTTACCATCTTTAACAATGGGATGAATCCAGAGCAGAGATACTCCTTCCGAGAGAGTGCCCCGATCAGAGAGGAGCTGGGAGTTGTATGTTATGTAAGTGTCACTGAGGTGGGGGTGGAGGTGTTGAGTGGAGCCAATGTATAGGGAAGAGGAAAGAGCTGGACCCACTGGAATATAATCTAATCTTCCCAGGACACCAACATTTTTGGGTTGTGGGGTCCTCGGAAAATGACTGTGATCCTCCCAGGAATGAACAGCCAGAAACAGAGAATGAGTTTCCAGCCACTAAATGTGAGTACTTGATGTTGCGAATTTCTGGGCTAAAGGAGGAGGGATTGGGGACCCCATTATGGAAGATCTCAGGGGAGGTGGGACCAATGTTATACAGGTCACAGGCAAAAGTTGAAGGACTTTGCTATATTCTAGTCTCAGCAAATAAAGGCTAGAGCCCCAAAACTTGTGTCTGGCCTCAAGCTGGGCAGATGATTTATCCATTAAAGGTCCTTGTTTGCAAAGCCTGATAGCCTGGGTTCAAATCCCAGTACCCATATCAAGCCAGATGCAAAATGGTGCATGCATCTGAAGTTCATTTGCCGTAGCAAGAGGCCCGGATGGATTCTTTTTCTCTGATTGCAAATAAATAAATTACTTATTTATTTTAGAGAGAGAGAATTGGCACACCAGGGCCCCAGCCACTGAAACCGAACTCCAGATCTTGCATCACCTGCTGGGCATGTGTGACCTTGCGCTTGCCTCACCTTTGTGCATCAGGCTAAAGTGGGATCTGGAGAATTGAATATGGGTCCTTAAAGCGCTTTAACTGCTAAGCCATCTCTCCAGCCCAATAAATTACTTTCTAAAATATTTTATTTATTTATTAGAGAGAATGGGAGAGTATCAGGACCTCTAGCCACTGCAAATGACCTCTAGATGTATGTACCACCATGTGTACCTGGCTTTACATGGGTACTAGGGAATGAAACCTGGGTCCTTTGGCTTTGTTGGCAAACAACCTTCACTGCTAAGCCATCTCTCTAACCCAATAAATATTAAAAATAATAACAAGGCACATGCCTTTAATCCCAGCGCTTGTGAATTAGAGGGAGGAGAATTGCTGTGAATTCAAGGTCAGTCTGAGACTATATAGTGGATTCCAGGTCAGCCTGGGCTAGTGAGACCCTACCTAGAAAAACCAAAAAACCCCACAAAACAATTAAAAATAAAGTCAAGCTGGGTATGGTGGTGCACACCTCTAATCCCAGCACTCGGGAGGCAGAGATAGGAGGATAGCTGACAGTTCGAGGCCACCCTGAGACTACATAGTGAATTCCAGGTCAGCCTGAGCCAGAGTGAGACCCTACCTCGAAAAACCAGAAAAACAAAAACAAAACATAAAATAAAGTCAGCTTGAGCTACATAAAGGGTATGGAGCCAAATTTAGTTAATTTAGTGACTCAGTCTCAAAGTAAATCTAGTGTTGCAAACCTTTTATCCCAGTACTCGGAAGGTAGAGGTAGGAGGATCACTGAGAGTTTGAGGCTAGCCTGAGACTACTTAGTGAATTCCAGGTCAACCTGGACTAGAGTGAGACCCTACCTTGAAACCCCTCCCTCCCAAATAATATGTGGTTGAGATGTGGCTCAGTGGTTAGGCCTTGCCTACCATGCACAATGGGCCCCTGGTTCTGTCCCCAATAGGTAGGTAGGTAGATGACAGGTAGACATTCTGTATCTGTACAAAAACGGGGGTTCTGGTAGGCTATCAAACTATGCCCCTCTTACACTTTCAAGTATCAGGACACTCTACTGGGTCACCTTGAAAGAGGCAAGCAGCACCAGCTCATCGTGCTGCACAACAAGGCTCCGCTGTGGAGCGAGTATACTGGTGCCTATGTGCTTGATTTTCACGGCCGCGTTACTCAGGCCTCTGTCAAGAACTTCCAGATCACGAGCCGGAATGACCGTGAGCTCTTGGGGACTCGCAGATGGGGGGCTGGAGGGTGGATGGCTATTAGTATGTGTGAGGGTGTTGTGCTACTGCATTTCTCATTAACCCTTGGGTGGTTCCATAGATGTCTTGGGGTCACAATGCTTTTTGGGAAATGTAGTTTTGTGGCCTTTGGGGAGGATCTCCTAGTTCAGTAAGGTTGTCTGCTGCTCGGCCTCATAGAGGTAGGGCCATAATGGGCCTAACAAAAGCTTAGTTCTTGAACTCTTCTTTAGCGAACTACCTGGTGCTCCAGTTTGGCCGAGTAGCTCCAAACACGTTCACAATGGATTTCCGGTACCCGCTTTGCCCACTCCAAGCCTTCGCCATCTGCTTATCCAGTTTGGATAGGAAACTGGCGTGTGAGTAACTGAATAAAACATTATCCCTCACAAACTTCTGTTCTATGGATTTGGTGAAAGGTTCCCACCATGCCTCCTATTCTTCCTCCCTCCCCTTTGGCTAAGTACTTTATAGAGGGCAGTCTGGGCTACTTGGAAACCTCATAACAAAACATCCAAAAACAAAATACAACGTAGAAAGCAAGTGGAAAAATGCACAGGCAAATAAATTCTCTCCCTTCCCAGCCAGGATAAGAAGTGGAAAGGCATGCCAACAAGGGATAGGGGAGAAAGCAAAACCAGGTGAAGAGAGGGGTAAAGGGATTTCCGCACACATACATGTCAGGCCCATTTATGAATTAAACATCCAATTAGGATGAACCTAATGATTTGACCCAGAACTCAAGGCTGATTCAGGAGGGGTCAGCACACGTAGGTTGCTAAGCTTGAAGAAGCAAGAAACTGCTACTGGAGAGTGGGTAAGACTGGGTTAGATTTGGGTTCTAGTCCTGCCAAGTCAGGCAAGGTGGCATCCATGTTCTCTTTGGGCCTCTGTCCCTGACTGTGAAAAAGCTGTCTCGCTCTTGTTCCTCCTTCACCAGGGTCTCTAACCACTCTTATCAGACACTCGTACCACTTTTTGTATCCAGATTATGTTTGTGTGGTTTGGGAATTGAACCTAGGGCTCAGGCTTTGCAAGCAAGTGCCTCAGCAATTAAGCTGAGCCATTTTTCTAGTCTGTCAGTTTCAATCCCCTAAGGACCCTACAGTCCCATAAGGTTTGTACTTAATACCTGGACCTGACTTGGACACAGGGCTAATTAATGTGAAATCAGGTATGGAGGTTTGAGGAACTGAGCAGCAGAGAATTTACAGACAAAACTGCTTCTTAAGCACCTGGGAAGCAATGGCTGGAACCTACCTAACCTCTTCTTTGCAGGGATCAGAGTCAAGCTTCC
Organism: Jaculus jaculus; assembly: GCF_020740685.1. Lineage (NCBI taxonomy): Eukaryota > Metazoa > Chordata > Mammalia > Rodentia > Dipodidae > Jaculus > Jaculus jaculus. Next base: position 21,686,356 of record NC_059115.1, read on the forward strand.
AGGTCCTAGGGGACAGAATTATTGCAGGCTTAAATAGCAGGGGTGCCAGGCATGGTGACGCACACCTTTAATCCCAGCACTTGGGAGGCTGAGGTAGGATTGCTGTGAGTTTGAGGCCACTCTGAGACTACATAGTGAATTCCAGGTCAGCCTGGGCTACAGCCAGACCATACTTTGAAAATCAAACAGACAAAAATAAATAAATAAACAGGGCTGAAGAAATGGCTTAGCAGTTAAGGTGCCAAAGGACCTTGGTCCAATTTCCCAGAATCTACATACGCCAGATGCACAAGGGGGCGCATGCATCTGGAGTTCATTTGCAGTGGCTGGAGGCCCTGGTGTGCCCATTCTCTTTATTTTCTCAAATAATTTTTTTTTTTTTTTAAGAGAGAAAGAGACAGAGACAGAACGGCACACCAGGGCCTCCAGCCACTGCAAACGAACTCCAGATGCATGCGCCCCCTTGTGCATCTGGCTAACGTGGGTCCTGGGGAGTTGAGCCTCGAACTAGGGTTCTTAGGCTTCACAGGCAAGCGCCTAACCACTAAGCCATCTCTCCAGCCCTCAAATAAATTTTTTTTTTAAAGTTTAAAAAAAAATAGCAGGGGTGACTGCTATCCTTCAAGATACTGTCAGTACAGAGGCTGCTCACTACAAATCAAAGCTTTATTATAAACCAGCGCCACAGTTAATAAATAACACAACCACTTGGCCTTAACCCCGCTTCCCACTAAGACCCAAGCCAAGAACAAGTGGGGTTTCACAAGAAGGGGAAGAAGGTGTGGCCACAACAGGGATCAAGGGTGTGGCCTGGGCTGGGTCTTCCAAGGGCAGGGAGGAGGAAGGCTTAGGGACCAGAGGAGGGAGTGGATTTCCCAGGCGTGCCCAGGCTCTGGCCCTGGAGGCAGGGGTGAAACAAGGGCCCAGCAACTCCTGGGCCTGGGCGATGCGCCGGGCAAAGCGACTTCGATCACGGGCAAGCTGTTCCCAGGGGCCCCGACGTGCTGCCTGGGCTGGCCCTGCCCAGACAGCCAGCAAATGGACAGTGACCTTCTCAGAGAAGCGTACCTGGAGACATAGCAGAGGCACAATGGAGACACAGGGATGTAAACAGGGATGTTGGAGGGAGAGAAGGAAAAATTAGTTATAAAATATTTTAAAGCAAAAGAAATTTTAGTATGTAAACAATGCTTGGCATTTGCAGTGTGCCATGCTGCAGTTCCCTGTGACTCATTGAGGGCTCAGAAGGCTTCCTGGGTAGCTGTGAGCCACAGCTACTACCTTCTCCCACAGGGCTACACCTCTTACAGAGGATTGCATGGGCGTGTACACAAGCCTCCCAGCAGAGCTACCATGCAACTCTCTGCAACAGACAGGAGACAAGTCCCTGTCTCTACCATCCCCCACACACTCTCAGCCTCTCCCCCTCCTAACTGAATCATCTAGGCCCTAAGATCTAGATCCTAAGATACCCAGCATCAAGAATAAAAGAAAACAGCCGGGCATGGTGGCGCATGCCTTTAATTCCAGCACTTGGGAGGCAGAGGCAGAAGGATCGCCATGAGTTCGAGGCCACCCTGAGACTCCACAGTGAATTCCAGGTCAGCCGGGGCTAGAGTGAGACCCGACCTGGGGGGGGGGGGGGAAGAAAAAAGAAAACAAAGACGGGCGTGGCAGCACATGCCTTTAAACCTAGCACTCAGGAGGCAATGGTAAGGAGGAAAAAAAAAAACCCTCCTCAAAAAAAGGGAGGAGGACCTCCATGAGTTCCTGAGAATACAGAGTGAATTCCAGGTCAACCCGGGCTAGAGTGAGACTACCTCGAAAAACAAAAGAACAATCTAGGGCTGGAGAGATGGCTTAGCGGTTAAGTGCTTGCCTGTGAAGCCTAAGGACCCCGGTTCGAGGCTCGGTTCCCCAGGTCCCACGTTAGCCAGATGCACAAGGGGGCGCATGCGTCTGGAGTTCGTTTGCAGAGGCTGGAAGCGCGCCCATTCTCTCTCTCTCCCTCTATCTGTCTTTCTCTATGTCTGTCACTCTTCAAATAAATAAATAAATAAAAATCAAAAGAACAATCTAGTCCTTAGGCACCCACCTTTCTGGCCTTTACGGGAGTCTCAGGGTCCTGATCCTGGGCAGGGGTGTCTGAAGACCTGAGTTGCTTTTGCAGCCTGAGGGGCAGCTTAGGAGAAGCCCAAGGTGATGCTGGCTTCTGTCCAGGTAAATAGAAGGCTACTCGGAATGGGGAGGGTTCAGCTTCCCTCCATCTGTCTTCCTGGGTCTCCTCTTGAGGTGGACAGCTCAGGCAGCAGAGGGGAGTGCCTTGGGCCTGAACTGCCAGACTCTGGCCTGAGTTGGAGGCAGCTCCTGAATCATACTGGTCCTCATTCTCACACAAATCTTCCTCCTCCGTGTCCTCTCCAGGAACACAGACCCAGGACTTCAGGAAGGCACTTGGAAGGGAGGTGGCAGGTGAGGCCTGAACTTTCTTTTCCTCAGCTGATCCAGAATCCCTGTCGTCTTCCTCCTCTGTGTCTTCTCCAGGATGATACACCCAGGCTTTCAAGAAGGCACTTGGTGGGGGAGAACAAGAGGAGAGCTCACCTTCCTTAGCTGATTCCCAATCACTGTCGTCTTCCTCCTCGGAGTCCTCGCCAGGCTTATACACCCAGGCTTTCAGGAAATCACTTGGTGGGGGAGTGCAAAAGGTGGTCTTGGCTTCTTCCTCTTCTTCAGCTGATGCCAAATCACTATCATCTTCCTCTTCCTCCTCAGTGTCTTCACCAGGCCTGTACACCCAGGCCTTCAGGAAGGCACTCCTAACAAGGGCAGAAGATGAGGCCTCAGCTTCTCCGTCTCTGGAGTTATTACTTGGTTGACACTGGGTGGATGGCTGGAGGTCAGCGTCACTCTCCTTAGATTCCTTTCCTGAGCAGCACGGCCAGGCTCTGGGATGGCAGCCTGAAGACGGGGAAGTGGAGGGCTTCCTGACTTTATTTTCTGGTCCTTCCTTCTCCGTGGCTTGATGCTCTGCCTCTCCTGGGCAATACACCCAAGTGTTGGGTTTGGATCTTGGAGCTATGCAAGGAGAGACTCCAGGTCCTTCTCTTTTCACAGTTTCTCCACCTCTCTCTCCCTCAGTGACCGGACACCACTCCCAGTGCAATGAAGGATAAGCAAGCCCAGTCACTCCCTCTTTCTCGGCCACCTCCTCTCTGGGGCTCTTATCAGCACCTTGCAGGCTGCTGGGCAGGGGTGTAGGCAGGTCAGCTGTACATTCTCTTAAGACATGTTCTTCTCCACTATATTCTTCATCATCTGAGGGTCCCCAAGTTTCTAGAGGAGAACTGCTAACTTTCATGTCAAAGTAGGATTTGTGGGCTGCTTGTCCAACCTCTTCAGGAGTTCCACCATCTTCCGCCTCCCCCTGAGAGTGGTGGCTCTGGGGGGTGAGGGAGGTTGTCAGCAGTGTCTTATCTTCTATCTGACTTGTTCCCGTTATTGTTTCCACCAGCCAGGGTTCTGGGGCTCCTGGGCTCCTCAGCCGGCTCCAGGCTCGGCTGAAGAAGCCCATTAGTGGGGACAGAAGGTAGAAGGAGTGGACATCCCTCCAGAGAGGGGTGTGATTAGGCACTGGGCCAGGGGCCATGTGTCTGGGCTAGAAAAATAGAAATAAAGTTTACAAGCTATATAGGGAATAGCATCAGGGCATGACCCTGAGTCACTACAATGGAATTAGTCACACAAATAACATAACAATTCCTGCCCCACATTCCTTTCTCATGGGATTAACCACGCCCATCTCTACTCCTGGGTTTCTGGGCCCTTTCTTAAATTCAAAAGGCCCAGCTCCCCTTTTCTTAAACCCCAGTTTAGAGAACCAAGGTCTTAACTTGCTTCCCTTGGGAGCAATAGTCTCTTACTCTCCTGAGAGCTGACGAATCAGGTCTCATCTCACCTTCCTGCAAACATTTTCAGAGCCAGGCATGGTAGCACACACCTTTAATCCCAGCATTCGGAAGCAGAGATAGGCGGATCACTGAGAGTTCGACACCAGCCTGAGACTACATAATGAATTCCAGGTCAGCCTGGGTTACAGTGAAAAACCATCTCGAAAAGTCCCCCCCAAAACCCATTATTTTCTTTCACCGAGGAGTGAACCTAAAGCCACATGCATAAAAGCAAACACTATCATTGAACGATAGCCCTTTCTTTACTTTTTAATTTTTATTTATTTACTTGACTGAGAGAGGGCAAGGCAGATAGCACGAGAGGTCGGGCAGGCCAAGGGCCTTCAATCACTGCAAATGAACTTCAGACGCACGTACCTCGTGCATCTGGCTTACGTGGGTCCTTAACTGCGAAGCCATCTCTCCAGACCTTTACTTTTTATTTTAAGACAGGATCTCGCTACACTGCCCACGGCTGGCCTGGAACTTAAACGATTCTCCTGTCTTAGCGTGCCTCCTAAGAAGCGGAGATTAAGAGGCGGTGCCAAGCCCAGTTGAAACCTTCTTGGCCCACCTGTAGCTCCAAGTGTCCGGCTCCCAGGGCCCCTTTCTCCTTCAGCCCATCCCCCCTCGTGCCTAAGACCTGGCTCCCAGCCCACTCTTCCAGACCCCAGAGTCCACCCACGCCCAGGGGTTGTGGCTTCTCAGGCCTCAGGCCAGGGAGCCCAGGTCCAGGAGTCCTCCCCAGACCCCCTCTTCAGACCAGGCCCTCACTCACCGGCGTCACCCTGGGGACAGAGGGGCAGGCTCGGGCAGCCAGAGGCGACGGCGGGAGAGGACGGCTCGGGAGGCCAGCACGCTCATGTCGCCCTCAGGCGTGGGGCTCGGCGACTCGAGGTCTCACAGGTTGCCGCAAGTGCTGTGGCGACGAGGGGCGCGCGATGTCTCAACCAGGGATCCAGAGCCGGAGAGTGCGTCATAGTCTGTGACGCGCGCCGCACCGCACTTATATACCAACGCAGCCGGCGTGGTGACGTCACTAGAGGCGGGGCTTGGAAATCACCCGCGAATTGGAAAATAGCACCGGATTTACTGCGGATTTTCCCAGTTCTGTGACGTGCGCGCGGCTTCTGTGCGCGTGGCCACGCCCCAATCAAGCGAGCCGTCAGTCAAGCTCATTTGCCTTCAGAGCGCTAGGGGGCGCTTTGCAAGACACACCTCTCCCTAATTTTTGTTTGTTTGTTTGTTTTTGTTCCAGGTAGCTCTCATTCTAGCCCAGGCTGTCCTGGCACTCTGTAATTCCAAGCTGGCCTCGAACTCACAAGAATCTTCCTACCTCTGTTCCCAAGTGCTGGGTTGAAAGGCGTGGACCACCACTCCTGGCCTACTAATTTTTTTTTTTCGAGGTATGGTCTTGCTCTAGTCCTGGCTGACCTGGAATTCACTGGCTAGACTCAGTGTGGCCTCAGACTCACAGCCATCCTCCTAGCCTCTGCTTCCCAAGTGCTGGGATTAAAGGCGTGCACCACCACCCCAGCTCTAAAGAAATGTTTTGTTTTATTTATTTATTTATTATTTTGTTTTGTTTTGAAGTAGGGTCTCACTCTAGCTCAAGCTGACCTGGAATTCACTATGTAGTCTCAGGGTAACCTTGAACTCACGGTGATCTTCCTACGTCTGCCACCCAAGTCCTGGGATTAAAGGTGTGCACCACCACCATAAAAAGGGGGAGGGGGCGCTGGAGAAGATGGCTTAATGGTTAAGGCATTTACCTGCAAAGCCAAAGGACCCTGGTTTGTTTCCCAGGACCCATGTAAGCATGTAATATGCACAAGGTAGCACATGCATCTGGAGTTCATTTGCAGTGGCTGGAGGCCCTGGCACGCCCATTCTCTCTTTCTCTCTACTTCTCTACCTCTCTCTCTCAAATAAATACAATTAAAAAAAAAATTGTATAATTGGAAGTCTGACTGGGTGGCACTCTTCCCATGAGACTGGGGTTCTACTGCAAATCCCAGATTCTTTTCATTGCTATGACCAGATACCTGACAAAAAGCATTTTAGAGCCAGGCGTGGTAGTGCATGCCTTTAATCCTAGCACTGGGGAGGCACAGGTAGGAGGATCACCGTGAATTCGAGGCCACCCTGAGACTACATTCTAGGTCAGCTTGGGCTGAAAGACCCCCAGAGGGAGACCTTCACTCAAGTCTCGAGATAGCACACACCCAAAGACACACAGGAGACCCAACTTGCTGCAAAAGCATGAGGCTTTATTCAGGAAACCAGAGCTCTGGGGTCGACACGTATCTCATGCAGGAGACAGAGGAGTCGACCCTGAGCCCTATTGGGTGTTTCTTTTTATAGGGTTTTTAGCAAGGAAGGGAAAGGGGAGGGGGTTTCACAAGGGTATTTGCCAACCTTGTACAGTTATGTCTACATATCTTATTTGTGCATAACCAGAGTTTAAGTCCTTGGTCAGGCTGTCTTGGGAAACTATTTTATTATTTTGGTTTTTCTCAAAACTGTATTTTTGTTTATCCTCTTTCCGTGACACAAAGTTTAGGTTGACCTGACCAACCCATATCTTGGGCCATTCACAGCCTATCTTTTAGCCTATTTTTGATTTACTTCTGAATATACAGTTCAGGCTGTCCCCTACCTGTAGCAACCAGCTATTTTTTCACCAAGTTTACTTTAAAATTTTCTATCCTGCCTTTCAGGGCTAAAGCAAGAACCTACCTCAAAAAAAAAAAAACAAAAAAAAAAACAGCATCTTAAAGGTGGAAGAGTTTATTTTGACTTTCATTTTCTGGACATACAGTGTATCATGATTTCAGTTCCAATCCCTCTGCTCTCCACTCCCTCTTTCCTTACCTGGTGTGTATGTGGGGGGTGGGGGTGGTTTTGGGTGGAACCAAGGCCTCATGCATGCTAGGTCAATACCCTCTCACTCAGCTATGCTCTGAGTCCTAGTCTATAACCTCAGCTATGTCTCTCAGCTGAAGAAGCAATCCTCAGTCTAAAACAGATTAAAAAATATTTATCTATTTACAAGCGGGGGAGGCGAGACAGAGGGAAGGAGAGAGAGATAATGGGCACACCAGGGCTTACAGCCACTGCAAACAAACTCCAGATGCAAGTGTCACTTTGTGCATCTGGCTTTACATGGGTATTTGGGAATTGAACCTGGGTCCTTAGCATTTACAGGCAAGCGCCTTAACCACTAAGCCATCTCTAGAATAGGGTTTTTTTTTTGGAGGGGGCTCGAAGTAGGGTCTCAGTGTAGCCCAGGCTGACCTAGAATTCACTATGCAGTTTCTGGATGGCCTCAAACTCATGGGGATCCTCCTACCTCTGCCTCCTAAGTGCTGGAATTAAAGGCATGAGCCACCACACCTGGCTAGAGCAGAATTTTTACTGGGCTCTGAGGGGGAGATTTGAAACTAGGCACTTGACTGTCCTAGCCTGGAGCCAGGACTATAGGAGTATATTCTCTTCCCCTCTTGGGGACCTGGGCCAATAATCCCCAGTACTTAAAGTTAAAGTCATACTTCTAGACCCAAGGCACATCACAGCCTGCTCACCTAGCTTGTACCTTCCTGGGGCAGGCTCCCAGTAGATAGGATCCCCATGGCATCCTTTCCAGGGTTTCAGAAATGACAGCCGTCATCCTTCACAAGACCCAGGCCCTTGGCTACAAGAAACCCATGGGGCCTCTGGGGTACAGGTCTTAACTCATCTTCAAACACTGATGAGTCCCAGCCGTAGCTTAGGGGATCCAGGAGTTGGGGGGAAGCCCCTCCTCTCAGCTGTGGGGGCAGCTGAGCCCAGGGTCAGGCTGGGATGGGGAGGCCAGAAGGGGCGGGAACAGCCAGGATTGGGAGGGGAGACAGCAGCGTGGGCGGCTGGCTGGGAGAGGGAAAGCCCAGCAGAGAGGAAAGAGAAACTGGGAGCGGGAGGAAGAGAGAAAGTGAGGAAGGGAACCTGAAAGAGGAGGAAACAGCAGAGGTGGAGATCAGGAGAGAGAGAAAGAGGAAGAGACAGTGTGTTGGGGAGTGGAGGGGGGCGACAGAAAGAGAAAGGGAAAAGAAGGAAATAGAGACTAAGGAGGAGACTGAGGAAAAGATTTGGATAGAAGTAAGTTTGGAAAAGAGGCTGGAAGAGACAGAGGAAGGAGAAGGGAGGAGAGAGAACAAGACAAGAGTGTGAATGATAGGTGAGAGGCTACACTGAGTATTCTGAGAGACAATGTCTAAAGAGCAATGAGGTGGTGGGACTGTCCTCTCTCTCCTGTTACTGGGACCCCAGAGCTGGGTAAGTACATGTCTGGCTGGCTGGGAGATACCGCGTGGTGCACATTCTTGGCTCTTCAAGGCTTGGCTTGGGGAGTTGGCAAGGGTAAGGATGGTTTGGGGTATAGAGGGCAGGAGACAGGTAACTTGGAGAAACCGGAAGGGGGCAGGGAGTGGGGGGAATCTCTGAGCACAGAAAGGGTCACATTCCTGGCCAGAGCTCAGTGGGCAGGAATAAAGGAGCTCCTATTCTGTAGCTGGGCTGCAGGCAGCTGCCCCCTCCCCACAGCTGCCAGAACCACTCACCCGCCCACCTCTCTTGGCACAGTGCTTGGTATGTAGTCTTGGGCCATGGCCTCCCCCAGCCCCCCATGCTCAAACAACAGGCTCTTTCTCCTCAGCTTCTTCCAACCTCTGAGCCTTGACCCTATCTTTGTCCCCTAGCCCTTGTGAGCCACAATCCCTTTCTCTCTCTCTTGAAGCTCTTGATGGAGCAAGGTCGACCTCGGAGCAGTGTCAGCCTGGCCAGCAGCGCCTCCACGACCTCCTCACTCAGCAGCCTGAGCTCCAAGGTCTGTGTGAGCTTCCTGGTGGGCATGGGAGGAAGGCAAGCCCTTGGCTGCCTTGTCCTCCTGCTTTGAGCTGTGGGTTCTGTGACGTCCCAGGGATTCCAGTTTTTAGAGACAATGCTCCTTAGGGACAGGGTCTGCCAGACCTGGTAAGGTCCCAAGTTCAGTATCAGCTACAGCCTGGAGGTACTCCCAGCTCCCAGCTCTGTTCCCACCCATTCCAGTTTTCTGAACTCTAAGCCAGAGAACAACCTCTCGACCTTGAGCTGAGAGGGGGGGTGGCTGCTCATGATGACAACTTGGATTCTTGTCCTACTGCTTGTAGCCATCAAAGCCACTCACTAAGGACAGACCCTTTTCTGGTAGTACAGCCCCATGGAATCCCCCAAGGTGCTTTATCTCAGATGTCACCTAGAAGCCAGAAATGGTGCCTCACGCCTGGCATTCTGCAATCGGGAAGTTGAAGCAAGTAGATCAAGAGTTCAAGGCCAGGCCAAGTTTGGCTACATACTAAGGCTTTGTCTAGACCCTACCTCAAAAAATTAAAATAATAATAAAAATGAGGAAATAAATGCTGGGGAAGTAGCTCAGTTGATAGAGTACTTGCCTGGCATGTGCAAAGCCCTGGGTTCCGTTCTCAGCACTGAACGAAACTGGCCGTGGCCAGGCTCAAGCCTAGACTCAGTATTTGGGAAGATGAGGTAGGAATATCGCTGTAAGTTTGAGGCCTATCCTGGGCTATAGAATGAGTTTCGTGTTAGCCTGGGCTACAGTGAGACTCTGCCTCAAAAAAAAAAAAAAAAAGCCGGTTGTGGTGGTGCACGCCTTTAATTCCAGCACTTGGGAGGCAGAAGTAGGAGGATCACCATGAGTTCAAGGTCACCCTGAGACTACAGGTCTCATGAATTCCAGGTCAGCCTGAGCTACAGTGAGACCCTGCCTCAAAAAATAAAATTAAAAAAAACAGCAATAACAAAATAAGAAGATGTAATCCTGTAATCCCAGGACTGGAGACACAATGTCAGGAGGATCATGAATTTAAGGCCATGAAACCCTGTCTCAAAAAAGCCATGAGGGCTGGAGAGATGGCTTAGCGGTTAAGCGCTTGCCTGCAATGCCTAAGGACCCTAGTTCGGGGCTCGATTCTCCAGGACCCACGTTAGCCAGATGCACAAGGGGGCGCACGCGTCTGGAGTTCATTTGCAGTGGCTGGAAGCCCTGGCATGCCCATTCTCTCTCTCTCTCTCTCTCTCTCTCTCTCTGCCTCTTTCTCTCTCTATCACTCTCAAATAAATAAATAAAAATGAAAAAAAATTAAAAAAAAAAGCCATGATTAGGTGTGGGGGCACACGCCTTTCATCCTAGCACTCAGGAGGGGGAGGAAGGAGGATCACTGTGAATTCAAGGCCACCCTGATGCTATATAGTGAATTCTAGGAGGTCAGCCTGGCTTAGAGCAAGATACTACCTAGGAAAAAACCCAACCCAAACAACAATAAACAAGCCAGGCATGGTGCATATCTGTACTGGAAGCAACTCCAGAAGTGGAGGCAGGAAGCTCAGGTGTTCACGGACAGTCTTGGCTACATGGACATCACCCAGGCTACAACTTAATCTCACTCCCTTCTCTTCCTGCCAGCTCCAATTTCCCAGATTTCATCCCAGCCTTGGTCAGCTCACTCCCAAGGAGAGGTGTCCTGTGGCAGACTAACCCTAAGCAGTCTTTGTGTCAGGACAGGCAACCCATTTCAATGCGACTGGTGTTTCGAATCCAGGCTCTCCTCTTTGGACCTGTTTGCTGTGAGATGCCTGGAATTCACTAGAGACTGGAAACTTCTATTATGGGGACCTCCCAGGCCTCATTCTCAGTGTGGATACCAGAATTATTCTCACATCCCTCTCCTTGCCAGTGGAACCCCCTCTTTTATTTATTTAATTTGAGATTTATTATTATTTTTTTTTTTTCGGTACAGGGTCTCAGGCAGTCTAGACTGGCCTCAAATTCACTCTGTAGCTAAAGCTAGCCTTTGAGCTTCTGATTCTCTGGCCTCAGCTTCCTGAGTGCTGGGATTGCAGACAGGCATCACTGCACTTCTTGGCTGACTGGTAAGGAATTAAAGGCGTGTACCACCACGCCTAGTTTTTTTTTAATAGGCTTATTTTTATTTTTAAAATTTTGTTTTATTCTTATTTGAGAGCAACAGACAGAGAATAAGAGGCAGAAGAGAGAGAGAAAGAGAGAATGGGTGTGCAAGGGCCTCCAGCCACTGCAAACGAACTCCAGATTGCATGTGCCTCTCGTGCATCTGGCTTACGTGGGTCCTAGAGAATTGAATCTTGAACCAGGGTCCCTAGGCTTCACAGGCAAATGTTTAGCCACTAAGACAGCTCTCCAGCCCAAACAAAACCGTTTGAATCTTTTTTTTTTTTTTTTTTTTTTTTTTTTTTTTTTTTTTGCTTTTATGAGGTAGGGTTTCACTCTAGCCCAGGCTGACCTGGAATTCACTATGTAGTCTCAGGGTGGCCTCAAACTCACAACAATTCTCCTACCTCTGCCTCCTGAGTGCTGGGATTAAAGGTGTGCACCACCACAACTGTCTAGTTTTTCTTTCTAAAAAGCTTTTTATTCTATCGTACACACCTTTAATCCCAACACTCAGGAGGCAGAGGTAGGAGGAAAAAACCCCACCTCTTCAAAAAAAGGTAGGAGGATCACCATGAGTTCGAGGCCACCCTGAGACTACATAGTGAATTCCAGGTCAGCCTGGGCTAGAGTGAAACCCTACCTCAAAAAACAAAATAAATAAATAAATAAATAAATAAATAAATATTTTATTTATTTGAGAGACAGTGAGATAGAGGGAGAGAGAAGGAGGGAGAGAGAATAGGTGCACCATGGTCTCTAGCCATTGCAAATGAACTCCAGATACATGCACCACCTTCTGCATTTGGATTACATAGGTACTGGGGAATCAAACCTGGGTCCTTTGGCTTCGCAGGCAAGCACTTTAACTGCTAAGCTATCTCTCCAGCCCATTTTTTAGTTTTTTGAGGTAGCATCTTGCTGTAGCCCAGCCTGAACTGGAATTCACTACGTAGTCTCAGGGTGGCCTTAAACTCACGACATTTCTTCTACCTCTGCCTCCTGGGTGCTGGGATTAAAGGCATTCACCACCACACCCGGCATTTTATTATTATTATTTATTTATTTACAAGTGGGTGGGGGAAGAAAGAGAGGCAGAGCATGGACCCTCCCCCAAGGGGCCTCCTGTCACTACAAGTGTGACTCCAGGTGTATGCAACACTTTGTGTATCTGGCTTTTCATGACCATCAGACTTTGCAAGCAAGGGCCTCCAACTGCTGAGCTATCTCTTCAGCCCCAAATAAAATCTTGAGGCTGTCTACCTTGCCCTCTTGGGGTCCATCCCAGAGGAGGCTCCTTTCACCTCCATTCCCATCTCTCCTCAGAAACCTACCCGCGCAGTACACAAGGTCCATGCCTTTGGGAAGAGGAGCAATGCGCTGAGGAGGGACCCCAACCTGCCAGTGCACATCAGAGGCTGGCTACATAAGCAGGTGGGGTTGGCTGGAGAAAGCAAAGGACCCTGGGTGCTGTGTCTGGCTGCCCCCTGTTTCTGTCCTTCCATATAACCAAATGTGCTTCTTTCCTGCAGTTAAGACTCCCACCCCATGCTCTGTTGTTTTGTCAATTCATTTGTCCATCAGGTTTGCATTGCTCATTCACTGATGATGTCATGAACAGTCCCAGTGTTCCAGACCCCAGGGCATACTTCAGGCATATGATTAACAAGTATATCCATCACATTCAAGATTGCCAGGGTAGAGCAGGGTGGGAGGATGAATCACCAAATAATTATATGGATGACACTCCTTTAATTCCAACATTCTGGAGGTGGAGGCAGAAGGAGCAGGAACTCAAGGTCACCCTGGGTTCTGGGCTACATAAAATCTTGTCTCAAAAAAAAAAAAAAAAAACAACCCACCACAACAAACAGCCAGACAGACCCTTCCTGGAAAAACCAAATAAGTAAATAAATACATCTTCCTTTTATTGTTATTTTTATTCATTTATTTATTTGACAGAGAGAAAGAAGGAGAAAGAGAGCGAGAGAATGGGCATGCCAGGGCTTCCAGTCACTGTAAATGAACTCCAGATACATGTGCCCTCTTGTGCATCTGGCTAACATGGGTCCTGGGGAATTGAACCTGGGTCCAGGCAAATGCCTTAACTGTTAAACTATCCCTCTAGCCCTAAATCATCATCATCATCATCATCATCTTTTTTTTTTTTTTTTGATTTTTCAAGGTAAGGTCTCACTCTACCTCAGGCTCACCTGGAATTCACTATGTAGTCTCAATCTGGCCTCTATCTCATGGTGATCCTCCTACCTCTGCCTCCCTCCTGAGTGCTGGGATTAAAGGTATGCACCACCATGCCCAGCAATAAGTCTTTAATAATTTAAAAATAAAATAAGTTGTGGAGCAACTGAGAAGACACCTGATGTAGACCCCTGGCTTCCATGTGCATACACCTGTGTTCCCACAGACATACAAACAAGCATATAAGCACATGTACTCCACACACACAGCAAACAAACAAAAACTTGAATAGACTATTGGGAGGTTTTGGAGAATTGATGTGACCAAGTCACAGGACTAGGATCATGGCTCAGTACATTCTTCTTAGCCTCTGTCTCAGGCTGAGTGTGGTGGCACACACCTTTTACCCCAGCACTTAGGAGGCAGTGGTAGGAAGATTGCTATGAGTTTGAGGTCAGTGGGGGACTACAGAGTGAGGTCCAAGTTAGCCTGGGCTAGAGCGAAACCCTGCTCAAAAACAAATAAGCAGGGCTAGAGAGATGGCTTAGTGGTGAAGATCCTTGCCTTGGAAGCCTAAGAACCCCTGTTCCACTCTCCAGATCCCACGTAAACCAGACACACAAAGGTGAGGTAAGTGCAAGGTTGCACATGCCCACTAGGTGGCGCAAGCATCTGGAGTTCAATGGCAGTGGTTGAGACTCTGGTGTGCCAATTCTCTCTCTCTTTTTCTCTCTTGCTCTCTCTAAAAATAAAAACAAACACTCAATAGGTAAAGGTTCTGCACATATGAAGTGCATTGTTTTCTCCAAGCAAATTTTCCTGAAACATAAAAAATATATATTTATTTATTTGAGAGAGAGAGAGAGAGCAAGGATGCGAGAGAGCACATCAGGACCTCCATCCACTGCAAATGAACTCCAGACACATGTGCCACTTTGTTCATCTGGCTTTATGTGGGTCCTGGAGAATCAAACCTGGGTCCTGTCTTCGCAAGCAAGCACCTTAACTGATAAGCCACCACTCCAGCCCTAGTGAAACTTCTTAATTCCCAATAGGTCAATAACAAATATGAGGATCCTACTTGGGAACGTGGGTATCTAAACCACCCTTTGAAAGTGGTACTGCTTAGAGCGCAGTGCAACTGTGTCAGAATTTGTCACTCAAACACAACGCGCAGGTTCCTGACTCTCCATCCTAATCCATCTCATTACTGGCATCTCAGACTCTCTCCTGTGGCGGGCTCTCTATGGGTTTCAGTAACCCTGAGAAGGCACTCCAGGTCTAAGACTCTGTCCTCCATATCGCTATTCCCATGTGTCCCTGTGGATCTTAGACCCCTCCCACTCTATCTCTCTTCTCAGGTCCCCCTGAGTGTTCGTCTGTGTCACTGTTCCTCGACCTGGCCCTCTGCCCTTGGCTCAGGCCCTTCCCCCATCTCTCTCCCCAGGACAGTTCGGGGCTCCGGCTCTGGAAACGCCGCTGGTTTGTTCTCTCTGGCCATTGTCTCTTCTACTACAAGGGTCAGTGCTCAGGCCGCACAGGGTACCAAGGCCCCCGTCCCCACCCGAACCTGTGAGGCTTGACCCCAGTTCCTCTCTGCAGACAGCCGAGAGGAGAGCGTCCTGGGCAGTGTCCTGCTCCCCAGCTACACTGTTAGGCCGGATGGGCCCGGAGCCCCCAGAGGCAGGCGCTTCACCTTCACTGTGAGTGGCCCCGTGTGCACGAGATGGACGGTGGAGAGCTCTGGGTTTGCAGTTTGGGAGATAAAAGGTTTGACCAGAGTCAAAGGCTTCCCCCTTGAGACTGGGTTCCAAGCCCTCTTTTCTGCAGGCGGAGCACCCGGGCATGAGGACCTATGTCCTGGCAGCTGACACCCTAGAGGACCTTCGGGGCTGGCTGCGTGCCCTGGATCGGGCCTCCCGCGCAGAGGGGGACGACTGGTGAGTGGAGACCTAGGTCCCGTCCCCTTTCCATTCCCAGCACTTTCCCCTGGAATAAAAGGTCATTTAAGGTTCACCTAAGGGCTGAAAAATGGTTAAGGTGCTTGCCTGTAAAGCCTAACCACCCAGGTTCCATTGAACTCAGACCCAGAATCCTTGAGCTCCTTATGTAGCTGAAAACAACCTTGAATCTGTGATCTTACTGCCTCTACCTTCCAGGTACCAGAGCAGATTTAAAGTATATTATAAACTGGGTGTGGTGGCGTATGACTTTAATCCCAGCATTCTGGAGCCAGATATATATTTATAAATAAATAAATAAATGTATACAAATAAATAAATAAATGTATATATATATTTTTTGGGGGGGTTCGAGGTAGGGTTTCTCTCTAGTTCAGGCTGACCTGGATTTCACTATGTCCTCTCAGGGTGGCCTCAAATTCATGACAATCCTCCTACCTCGGCTTCCTGAGCCTGGCCCCATTTTTTTCTTTTTCTTTTTAGAGGTAGGGGCTCAGGCTGGCCTCAAATTTCATATGTAGACCAGGCTAGCCTTGAACTCAGGCTACTTCTGCCTTTCCATGTCAGATTCTTTTTGTTTTTTGGTTTTTCGAGGTAGGATCTTGCTCCAGCCTAAACTGACCTGGAATTCACTTGTAATCTCAGGCTGGCCTCAAACTCACAGCGATCCTCCTACCTTGGCCTCCCAAATGCTGGGATTAAAGGTGTGCACCACCATGCTCGACCATGTCAGATTCCTTTTTTTTTTTTTTGCAGTAGGGTCTCACTGTAGCTCAGGTTGACCTGGAACTCACTATGTCATCTCAGGGTGGCCTACAAATTCATGGAGATCCTCCTACTGCCTCCCAAATGCTGGGATTAAAGGCGTGAGCCACTACACCTGGCTAGATTTTTTTTTTCAAATTTTTATTAACAACTTCCATGATTATAAAAAATATCCCTTGGTAATACACTCCCTCCCCCCACTTTCCCCTTTGAAACTCCATTCTCCATCATATCTCCTCCCCATCTCAATCAGTCTCTCTTTTATTTTGATGTCATGATCTTTTCCTTCTCTTATGATGGTCTTGTGTAGGTAGTGTCAGGCACTGTGAGGTCATGGCTATCCAGGCCATTTTGTGTCTGGGAGGAGCACGTTGTAAGGAGTCCTACCCTTCCTTTGGCTCTTACATTCTTTCCGCCACCTCTTCTGCAATAGACCCTGAGCCTTGGAAGGTGTGATAGAGATATTGCAGTACTGAGCACTCCGGTCACTTCTTTCCACCAGCTAGATTCTTTAAAAATGTGTTTATGGACTGGAGAGATGCCTTAGTGTCTAAGCACTTGCCTGTGAAGCTATGAAGCCCAAGGACCCAGGTTCAATTCATTCACAAGTACCCACATAAGCCAGATGCTTAAGGTAGCTAGCTCATGGTCTGGAGTTCATGTGCAGTGGCTAGGTGCGTCCATTCTTTCTCTATCTGCTTCCTTCTCTCTCTCTCTCTCAAATAAAATAAAAAATATAGACAGGTGTGGTGGCACACGTCTTTAATTGTAGCACTTGGGAGGCAGAGGTAGGAAGATTGCTGTAAGTTCAAGGCCAGTTCGAGACTACATAGTGAATTTCAGGTCAGCCTGGGCTAGAGTAAGGCCCTACCTCGAAAAAAAAAAAAAAAAGAAAGAAAAGAAAAGAAAAAGAAAGAGGCCTGGAGAGATGGTTTAGCAGTTAAGTCACTTGCCTGCAAAGCCTAAGGACCTAGATTTGACTCCCCAGAACCCATGTAAGCAGATGCACATGGTGGCGCTTGTGTCTGGAGTTTCTTTACAGTGGGTACAGGCTCTGACTCATCCATTCTCTAGCTCTCTCACTAATAAATAAATAAAAATAAAATAGTAAAGCCGGACGTGGTGGGCCACACCTTTAATCCCAGCACGGCAAAGGTAGGAGGATCCCTGTGAGTTCGAGGCCACCCTGAGACTACATAGTGAATTCCAGGTCAGCCTGAGCTACAGTGAAACCTTACCTCGAAAAACCAAAAAAAAAAAAAAAAAAGGAAGAAAAGAAAGAATAAACGTTTGTTGAAATGTTAGACTGTCTCAGTCTAAGCTTTCCCCATATATCAATCCAGGACACGGGTCTTGTGACCTTTAAATCACTTCCATATTTCCCGCCTCAGTTTCTCCATCTGTATAATAGAGTCAGTGATTTATAATACCCCACCTTCCCTTTGGGGCCGGATCACTGCTCCCTAATGTGTGAAAAGAGAATAGGGCTGTTATGAGGAGCAGAAAGTGATGTTTTTTTCTACGCTCGCTAGTGGGCGTTCCAGGTCCCCAGCACGTCCTCAGCCTGCGGAGGGCCCTGGGGGCCTCAGGGTTCCTCCAGAGGTGAGCAGAAGAGAAGAGGGGCCCATCGCAGAGTCACCCGAGGTAGCCCGGCTCTCCAGAAGTAGCAGCCGACACGGACTGCTCGCCCACGGCCCCACGGCTGACCTCCAGTCTGGCCCCGGGAGTAGGAGGACCAGGAGCCCAGAGTAAGACAGTGAATTGGGGGCGTGGCTGAAGGTAAGGGCAGAGCCAGGGACTGGTGGGAGGCGTGGTCTAGTGGAAGGAGGGGTCCTGGGACCGCCTGGAGGTACGGTTTAATGCGAGGCTGTGGCAGGGGTGAAAGACTGTGCTTGGGCTACGGGAAGGGCGAGACCGAGGACTGTTTGGAGGCATGACTTAGGAAAAGGATGGAATTGGGCTTGGCCCAAGGAAACACACTGTTGGAAGCCAGAATTAAAGGAAGGGTCAATCTGGAAAGTGAGAGGGACGTGATCAGTCGTGATTAGGGGTGTGGTATAAGGGGAGGGATGCCTGGGGTGTGGTTTAAGGGAAGGCCAAAATGGGGGGCCTAGAATTGGACGTGTGCGCTAAACGAAGGGACGGGATAGGAGTGTTGGGGCGTGGCTTAAGCAAAGGCGGAGTCTGGATTGGTGGGCGTGGCCTAGGTAAAGACGAGGTCTGGGTGGGCGGGCGTGGCTTAGGCAAAGGCGGAGTCTGAGTGGGTGGGCGTGGCCTAGGCAAAGGGCGGGGCCTTGTGGACGGGCTCGGGCTGGCCCTGGGCGTCCGTGTATGAGAGAGAAGCTACGTGAGGCTGACTGGGCGGTAGTGAGGTGGGCTCGGGGCAGGTACTCGGGCTGACTCATTGTCCGCCCGTTCTCTGCTTCACACAGCTTGTTCCCACCGCTCTCCCGTCCGCCCTCCCCTCTGAGTCTTCCCCGGCCCCGTTCGGCTCCTGCGCGGCGACCCCCTCCCTCCACAGCCGACGCCTCACTCCCTGCCCGCCCGCACACCCCTTTGAGTCGCATCGATGTCCGGCCTCCTCTGGATTGGGCTCCCCAGAGACAGACATTGTCACGGCCTCCCACTCCCCGCCGAGGACCCGCCTCCGAAGCTGGAGGAGGACGGCCCCCCAGGAGTCCCCAGCCCTGGAAGCCGGAACCTAAGACACAGGTGAGGGAAAGAAGGGACTACATCTCCCCACAGGCCTCTAAAGGCGCTAGCTTGGCAGGAATTGGCCCCTTCGCATCATGGGGATTGTAGTTCACAATATAACTAGAGGTTATATACTAGAGGTGAGAGGGAAGAATGGACTTTATCTCCAATGAGGCCTCAGAACTGTTTCTCGGATGGTTTCCTGACCGGTACTCATTAAGCATCATGGGTGTTGTAGTCCGGAATGCTCTCCAGCCAATCCAGTGGGGTGAAGAAACTTGTGCCTTGAATCTCAGTTTGTTCCAGGTGGCATATGCCACCTTGTGCATCTGGCTTTACGTGGGTACTGCAGAATTGAACCTGGGTCCTTTGGCATTGCAGGAAAGCACCTTAACCACTAAGCCATCTCTTCATCCCTCTCTTTTTTTTTTATTAATATATTTTATTTATTTTTTTGGGAGAGAGACAGAGAGAAAGAGAGAGAGAGAGAATGGGTGCATCAGGACCTCTAGCCACTGCAGATGAACTCCATGTGTCACCTATTACATGTGGCTTTATGTAGGTATTGAGGAATTAAACCTGGGTCCTTAGACTTAGCAGGCAAGCCGTAGCCTCTGAGCCTTCTCTACAGCCCCCACATTCTCTCTTTTTATCTATCTATCTATTTATTTATTTATTTATTTTTGGTTTTTCAAGGTAGGGTTTTACTCTAGCCCAGGCTGACCTGGAATTCACTATGGAGTCTCAAGGTGGCCTCAAACTCACAGTGATCCTCCTACCTCTGCCTCCCGAGTGCTGGGATTACAGGCATTTGCCACTGCCCTCGGTTTTATTTTTACTTAATTAAATTAATTAATTATTTTAAAAAAATTTTTTTTCTTCATTTTTATTTATTTATTTGAGAGCGGCAGACAGAGAGAAAGAGGCAGATAGAGAGAGGGAATAGGCGTGCCAGGGCCTCCAGCCACTGCGAACGAACTCCAGACGTGTGCGCCCCCTTGTGCATCTGGCTAACGTGGGTCCTGGGGAATCCAGCCTCGAACCAGGATCCTTAGGCTTCACAGGCAAGCGCTTAACTGCTAAGCCATCTCTTCAGCCCTAATTAATTAATTTTGATGTAGAGTCTTGTTCTAGTCCAAGCTACCTTGGAATTTACTATGTAGTCTCAGGCTGGTTTTGAACTCAGTGATCCTTCTACCTCTGCCTCCTGAGTGCGGTGGAATTAAAGGCATGTGTCACCATGCTAGGCTTTTTTGGTAATTAATTTCTTTTTTGTTTGTTTGTTTTTTGTTTTTGTTTTTCAAGGTAGGGTCTCACTCTGGCCCAGGCTGACCTGGAATTCACTATGTAGTCTCAGGGTGTCTCAAACTCATGGCGATCCTCCTACCTCTGCTTTCTCACTGCTGCGATTAAAGGTGTACGCCACCACGACTGGCTTTAAAAACTTTTTAAATATGTTTTATTTATTTATTTGAGAGATAAAGAGGTAAAGAGTGCCTTAACCATTCAGCCATCTCTCCAGCCCTCCTTTTTATTTTTTAATTTCATTGGGGCTAGGTTTGACTTGGATTTGATTCCCCAGTACCCACATAAAGCCAGATGCACAAAGTAGCACATGCATCTGTAGTTCATTTGCAGTGGGTGGAGGACCTGGCACATCAATTCTCTCTCTCTCTTTCTCCCCCCTTGAAAATAAATAAATAAAATATTTTAAAAAGTATTTATAAAAAATAAATATACCAGCACTTGGGAGGCAGAGGTAGGAGGATTGCTGTGAGTTCGAGGCAATCCTGAGACTATAGTGAATTCCAAGTCAGTCTGGGCTAGAATAAGACCCTACCTTGAAAAACAAAACAAATATATATTTTGCTGGTGTGGTGGTACATGCCTTTAATCCCAGCACTAGGGAGGCAGAGGTAGGAGGATCACTGAGTTTGAGGCCACCCTGAGACTACATAGTGAATTTCAGGTCAAGGCTAGAGTGAAATCATACCTCAAAAAACCAAAAATAAAATAAAATAAATAAATATAATCTATAATACCAAATTCAGCAAGGTTTCTGGCTTCTAAGAATTTCTTTCTTTTTTTTTTTTTAAGAGGTAGGGTTTCACTTTAGTCCAGGCTGACCTATATAGTCTCAGGATGGCCTCGAACTCACGGTGATCCTACTACTTCTGCCTCCTGAGTGCTGGGATTAAAGGTGTGCACCACCACACCTGGCACTTCTAAGAATTTCTATTTGTCTTCTTCCTAGACTTTCTCTGGTTCATCCACCTATCTCCAGCTGCCCCCCAAACCGCCTGCGACCCAGGCCTCCATGGTTTTGTTGGTAGGTATCTTGGGAGTACCTTGAATCTACCAGTAACCCCTCTCTTGCTTTCTTTGCACAAAGAATGATGGCTGCTGGCTCAGGAGCCTCAAGATGGCCAGACATATCAAGGTCCCTTGGTAGGTCCTCATATTACTTTCCTGTGGTCATAACAAAGTCTCTCACAAGTTGAGTGTTTGAAAATACCTGGAATTTGTTATCTCATTTCTCTGTGTTCGAGGTACCAACAGACCCATAAACCTTCCCAAAGCCTCAGGTGAGCGCCTTCCTTATCTCTCTTAGAGTCCAGTGTAGCCAGAACCCATGGTGTCCTTCCTCACACCACTTCATCTCTGCCTCCATTGTCACATGAACATTGTGACATTGTGGGTGTGTATGCATCTCCTTAGATAAGGACATTAGTGTTAATGTCAAAGAACAATATTTTAATTGTGCATCTGGATTACATGGGTCCTGGGGAATCGAGCCTCGAACTGGGGTTCTTAGGCTTCACAGGCAAGCGCTTAACTGCTAAAGCATCTCTCCAGCCCCACCCCCATTTTAAAGGTATGCACTGCCACACCCAGCTTTTAAAAAATTTAATTAATTAATTTATTCATTTGACAGAGAAAGAGGGAGAGAGAAAACAGGCACACCAAGGCCTCCAGCCACTGCAAATGAACTCCAGACATGTGTGCCCCTGGTGCATCTGGCTAACATGGGTCCTGGGGAATCAAACCTGGGTCCTTTGGCTTTGCAGGCAAACACCTTAATGGCTAAGCCATCCCTTCAGCCATCCCCCCCACCTTTTCTTAAATGTTAGAGAGCAAGAGTGGGAGAGAGAATTAATGTGCCAGGGCCTCCAGCCATTGCAGCTGAATTCCAGATATGTGTGTTCCTTTGTGTGTATGTGAGATCTTGTGCACTTGTGTCACTTTGTGTGTCTGGCTTACGTGGAACCTGGAGAGTTGAATGTGAGTCCTTAAGCTTTGCAGGCAAGCTAAGCCATCTCTCTCCAGCCCGCTTGCTTGCCTGCCTCCTGCCTGCTTGCCTGCCTGCCTGCCTGCTTCCTTCCTTCCTTCCTTCCTTCCTTCCTTCCTTCCTTCCTTCCTTCCTTCCTTCTTTCTTTCTTATTTGGTTTTTGGAGGTAGGGTCTCACTGTGGCCCAGACTGACCTGGAATTCACTCTGTAGTCTCAGGGTGGCCTCGAACTCATGACAATCCTCCTACCTCTGCTTCCCAGTGCTGGGATTAAAGGCATGCGCCACTACTCCCAGCTTATTTTCATTAAATTTTTTTTTGTTTATTATTTACTTATTTATTTGAGAGCAACAGAGAGAGAGGCAAAGAGAGAGAGAGAGAGAGAGAGAGAGAGAGAGAGAGATTGAGAATGGGCGTGGCAGGGCTTCCAGCCACTTCAAATGAACTCCAGACACATGCACCCTTTTGTGCATTTGGCTAACATGGGTCCTGGGGAATTTGAGCCTTGAACTGGGGTCCTTAGGCTTCACAGGCAATCGCTTAACCACTAAGCCATCTCTCCAGCCCTTACTTTCATTTTCTAAAAAAAAAAATATTTATTTATTTGCAAGCAGAGAGAGACAGAGAGAAAGAGAAAGAATGGGCACACCATGGCCTCTAGCTGCTGCAAACTGCATTGCAATTGCCACTTTGTGCATCTGGCTTTATGTAGGTACTGGGGAATCAAACCCAGGCAGTTAGGCTTTGAAGACCAGTGCCTTAACTGCTGAGCCACTTGCCTAGCCCCCTGAGACTAGATCTTTCTTTCTTTTGGTTTTTCGGGGTAGGGTCTCACTCTAGCCCAGGCTGACCTAGAATTCACCATGTAGTCTCAGGCTGGCCTTGAACTCATGGTGATCCTCCTACTTCTGCCTCCTGAGTTCTGGGATTAAAGGCCTGTGCCACCACGCCCGGCTTTTTTTTAAAGATCTTTCTTATTTGCCATTGGGAAAACCAGACAAGCTGGCCCCCAAGCTTTGGGATTCTCCTGGTTCTGCCTCCTATTGCTGTAGGCAAACTGAGATCACAGGTCCATAGCTACCTTGTATCTAGCTTTATGTGGGTACTGGGTTTCGAATTCTGTCAATAAGCTTGCCTAGCCAATGCTTTTAACTGCTGAGCCATCCTTTTAACACCCAGTAGCTTTATGTTTTTATTTTTATTTTTTTATTTTTGGGTTTTCGAGGTAGGGTTTCACTGTACTCCAGGCTGACTTGGAATTCACTATGTACTATCAGGGTGACCTCCAAATTGCAGTGATCCTCCCACCTGTGTCTCTCACATTGGGACTAAAGGCATGCGCCACTATGCCTGGCTCAGCTTTATTTATTTATTTTTCAGGTAGGGTTTCACTCTAGCCCAGCCTGACCTGGAATTCACTATGTAGTCTCAGGGTAGCCTTGAACTCAAGGCAATTTTCCTACCTCTGCCTCTCGAGTGCTGGGATTAAAGGCGTGTGCCACCATGCCTGGCTTATTTTTATTAAAAATACTTTATTGTCAAGTTCCATAATTATAGACAATAAACCATGATAATTCTCTCCCCCTTCACTTTTCCCTTCATTACTCCACTCTCCATCATATCTCATCTCCCTCTCGATTAGTTTCTCTTTTATTTTGATGTCATCATCTTTTCCTCCCATTATGAGGGTCTTGTGTTGGTAGTACCAAGCACTGCAAGGTCATGGATATCCAGGCCAATTTTGTGTCTGGAAAAGTGTATTGTAAGGAGTCTAACCCTTCTATTGGCTCTTCTGCAATGGACCCCGAGCCTTGGAAGGTCTGATAGAAATGTTTCAGTGCTGAACACTCCTCTGCACATACTTGTGGTTCCAGCACTTGAAAGACAGTTAGGAGGATCAGGAACTCAAGGCCAGTGTCAGCTACATAGTGAGTTCAAGAGCAATCTGGGCTGCAAATGAGCCAAACAAATGAACAAACAAAGTGGCTGGGCATGGTGGCACATGCCTTTAATCCTAGCACTCAGAAGACAGAGGTAGGAGGATCGCTGTGAGTTCCAGGCCAGCCTGAGACTACAGACTGAGATTCAGGTCAGCGTAGGCTAGAATGAGACCCTACCTTGAGCAAAACAAAAAAGACTAAAAGTAAAAAAAGACTAAAAATTTTGGGGGCTGGAGAGATGGCTTAGCAGTTAAGGTGTTTGCCTGCGAAGCCTCAGGACCCAGGCTCGACTGCCCAGGACCCATGTAAGTCAAATGCATAAGGTGACATATGTGTCTGGAGTTCATTTGCAGTGGCTAGAGGCCCTGGCATGCCTCTCTCTCTCTCTCTCTCTCTCTCTCTCTCTCTCTCTCTCTCTCTCTCTCTGCTTCTTTCTCTTCCTCTTTCTCAAACAAATAAATAAAACACTAAAAAAAATAAATGTCTGGAGACAGCATCTCACTGATTCGGCTACACTAGCTAGCTGCGAGGATTCTCTGCCTCCACCCCCAGCACCAAGAAAAGATGCATATGCCACCACGCCCTGCATTTTTTCATGGGATGGATTCTGGGGATAAAATTCATGTTCTCTTGCTTGTGAGGCAAGTACTTTGCTGACTGAGCCATTTCCTCAGTCCTCTTTGTTTTTTTTGAGACAGAGCCTTACTCTGTAGCTCAGGCTGGCCTTGGACTCATGGTTCTCTTGCTTCAGCTTCCTGAGTGCTAGGATTACAGGAGTGTGCTACCATGCCTGGCTACAGTTCCTTTATTTTTCTCAATGTAGGGTCTTGCTCTAGCATATTCACTATGTAGTCTTAGGGTGGTATTGAACTCAAAGCAATCCTTCTACCTCTTCCTCTTGAGTGTTGGGATTAAAGGCGTGTGCCACCTTGACAAAAAAAAAAAGTAAAAAGTAATGGCCCTACAGTTACTTTAATTTTTTTTAAATTTGTATTTATGAGAGAGTGAGAAGGAAGGACAGAGAGAATGAGTGAACCAGGGCCTTAAAGTTGTGGGGAATCAAACCTGAGTCCTTTGATTTTGTAGAGAAGTACCTTAACTGCTAAGTCATCTCTCCAGCCTACTTTTTCTTTTTAATATTTATTTCTTTGAGAAAGAGAGAGAAAGAGGCAGATATATACAGAGAGAATTGTCATGCCAGGGCATGTTGCTGCTGCAAACAAACTCCGAACTTCAGATGCATGCATCACCTTATGCATCTGGCTTATGTGGGTCCTGGAGAATCGAATTTGGGTCCTTTGGCTTTTTAGGCAAGCACCTTAACCGCTAAGCAATTTCACCAGCCCAGATAAATATTTTTTAAGCCTGGCATGGTGGCACATACCTTTAATTCTATCACTTAGCAGGCAGAGGTAGAAGGATCATTGAGAGTTCGGGGCCACCCTGAGATTACATAGTGAATTCCAGGTCAGCCTGGAGCAGAGTGAGACCCTACCTCAAAAAACAAAAAAAAAAAATCAAACAACAACAAAAGCCCATAGGCCTGGTGTGTATGCTTTCTATTCCTAGCACTGGGGAGGCAGAGGTAGGAGGATTGCCCTGAGTTTGAAGCCGTCCTGAGGCTATATAGTAAATTCCAGGTCAGCCTGGGCTAGAGCAAGACCCCTACCTTGAAAAACAAAACAAAACAACAGCAGCAAAAACTATCCCACATGATCTTTTGGAAGCCACAAGTCTGGATGTTAGTTTATTATGGTTTGCTAAAGCTTGGATGTTTGCTAATCAACACTGAGTACATTAAGGACTTGTTTGTCCCCTGTGACCTTGGACTTTTCTCCTCCTCAGCCAGGGCCCCCATTGGATTCAACATTCCATCAAAGCTCAGAGACAGATGTAAGTTCTCCTGAATCCAGCTCCTTGTTGAATTTCCAGAGATGAGAAGATGCTAGATGGAGGGGGGAGGGGAAGAGTCAGGTATGGTCTGTCAACCTCCCCTTCTCTCCTTTCTCTAGACTCTATTGACCAAGTTGTGCGGGCAGGACCGGCAGCTCAGGAGGCTGCAGGAGGACATAGACAAGAAGCAGGAGGAGAAGGTGCAGGGTGGGGAAGAGCACAGGCCTCTGGCACCCTTCATCCTTCCTGACTCTCGAAGGCAGATATTTTAGATGGGGGCGACTTGGGGACTATTTTTCTGCTCTTGGCCTGGAAGTTCTGATCACCATCCATCTGCAAGCAGGAGCAGCTAGAAGCAGCCCTGGAGCTGACAAGACAGCAGATGGGTCAGACCACCAGGGAGGCCACAGCTCCTGGGAGGGCCTGGGGGCGCCAGCGCCTCCTGCAGGACCGGCTGGTGACGGTGAGGGCTGCCCTGTGTCACCTGGCTCAGGTAAGCATCTGGGAAGGGGCAGGAGGACAGTCATTGTGACAGACCGTGAGAGTTCATAGAAAGATTTTTCTTGGGAACTCAATGAATTCCAAACCTATAATCTTTTTTTGTTTGATTTTTCTGTTTGTCTGTTTTGTTTTTTTGGAAGATAGGATCTCACTGTAGCCCAGACTGACTTGGAATTCATTCTGTAGTCTCAGGGTGGCCTTGAACTCACAGTGATACTTCTGTCTTTGCCTCCTGAGTGCTGGGATTAAAGGTGTGCGCCACCACACCCGGCTTTTTATTTCATTTTTACTCATTGATTTATTTGTGAGAGAGAGCAAGAGGCAGGTAGAACATGGCACTCAGGATCTTTAGCCACTACAAATGAACACCAGATGCATGTGTCCCTTGTGCATCTGGCTTACATGGGTCATCGGGAGTTGAACTGGGGTTCTTTGGCTTTGCAGGCAAATGCCTTAGTGGCTAAGCCACCTCTCTAGCCCTATTTTTGGTTTTTCAGCGTAGGGTTTCACTGTAGCCCAGGCTGACCTGGAGTTCACTCTGTAGTCTCAGGCAGGCCTTAAACTCACAGCAGTCCTTCCACTTCTGCCTCCCAAGTGCTGGGATTAAAGGTGTGCACCACCATGCCCTGCTTAGTTTTTTAAAATATTTTATTTAAGTGTTTCAAGGTAGGGTCTCACTCTAGTTCAGGCTGACCTGGAATTCATTATATTCTCCGGGTGGCCTTGAACTCATGGCAGTCCTCCTACCTCTGCCTCTCGAGTGCTGAGATTAAAAGCGTGTACCACCATGCCTGGCTTTTAAAAAATATTTTAATTTTCATTTGTTTATTTTATTTTTTCAAGGTAGGGTCTCTTTCAAGTCCAGGCTGACCTGGAGTTCACTATGTAGTTTCTGGGTAGCCTTGAACTCGTGGCAATCTTCCTACCTCTGCCTCCTGGCTATTTATTTATTTGAGAGAGAGAAAGGCAAGTAGAGAGAGAGAGAGAGAATGGGCACTCAAGGGACTCCAGCAACTGCAAATGAACTCCAGACATATGCACTACCTTGTGCACCTGGTTCTTGTGGGTACTGGGGAATTGAACCAGGGTCCTTTGGCTTTGCAGGCAATTGCCTTGACTGCTGAGCCATCTCTCTAGCCCTCCATACAATTATTATTTGTTTTTTCAAGGTATGGTCTCACTGTAGCCTCAGGTTGACTTGGAACTCACTCTGCAGTTCCAGGCTGGCCTTGAATTCATAGTGATCTTCCTACCTCTGCCTCTGAGTGCTGGGATTAAAGGCGTGCATCACCATGTCTGGCTGATTTTTTTTTTTTTTAATTTGCAAAGAGAGAGAGGGAGGGAGAATGGCCATGCCAGGGCATCTATCCATGCCTGGCTTTACATTATTAGTATTATTGGCTAGCAGGCTTCTGTGGTAGTTCTGACTGAGTCAAGAATCCATTATCTTTGTAGATCTCTGCTCTTAGGAAGAGCATTGGTGATCTGGGGAGTGAGGGAATGCTGATATATATACCAGCAGATCAGAGAAGGCAAACTATATTTATACTGGGTTCCCAGTAATCTAAGAAAAGAGGGCCATGGGGGGTTCAAGTTCATGTGGCCTTCAGGACTCAAGAACCAGTCCTCCTTTCTTCCTCCTCAGCTGGGGAAAGGTGGGGGGCAATCTAGTAATTTGAGGTGCTAACCTCTTTTTCAACCCTCAGGAACGAGAGCAGGTTTGGGGCACATACAGTGGCCTGGAGCAGGAGCTGGCCACCTTAAGAGAGACCCTCGAGTACCTGCTACACCTTGGTTCCCCTCAGGTACTCCCTCACCGTTGGGTTCTAAGCCCACCACCATTGATTCTTGCTGCCTTAGCTTCCTGAATGCTGGCTTATAGGAACAAGCCACCACACTCGATGAGAATGTCATTGTGCCAGTGACTTCTCAAGACCTTTGTTAGAAAAATCTGAAATATTCCGGGCGTGGTGGCGCACACTTTTAATCCCAGCACTCAGGAGGCAGAGGTAGGAGGATTACCATGAGTTCAAGGCCACCCTGAGACTACATAGTGAATTCCAGGTCAGCCTGGCTAGAGTAAGACCCTACCTTGAAAAACCAAAAAAAAAAGAAGAAGAAGAAAATCTAAAATTTAATTAGAACATTCATCTTCTGCTAGGTCATATCATTGTGGTTTACTCTCTTGTTCTGCTGCTGGCCTGTGTCTTCTGGAATCAATGACAAAGATTTCAATCATGGCCATTCTGCACTAGTTACTTTCTTCTTAATATATTTACATACATATACATATACATATACATATACATATACATATACATATACATATACATATATATGTATGTCATTTTTTTACAAGGTAGTGTCTCAGTCTAGCTCAGGCTGACCTGGAATTCACTATGTAGTCTCAGGGTGGCCTTGAACTCATGGTAATCCTTCTACCTCTGCCTCTCAAGTGCTGGGATTAAACATGTGCACCACCAAGCCTGGCCCCAACTTGATATTTTTTTGAGGTACAGTTTTTTTTTTTTTTAATTTGAAAGGAGAGACACAGAGAGAGAATGGGCACACCAGGGCCTCTAGCCACTGCAAAGGAACTCCAGATACATGTGCCACCATGTGCATCTTGTTTAAGTGGGTGCTGGGGAATCAAACATGGGTCCTTAGGCTTTACAGGCAAGTGCCTTAAGCACTACCTAATGACTAGAGACTACATAGTGAATTCCATGTCAGCCTGGGCTACAGCGAGACCCTACCTTGAAAAATCAAAAAGATCAAATATATATAAAAGCTGGGCATGGTGGTGCACAATTTTAATCCTAGAGCTTGGGAGGCTGAGGTAGAAAGGATGGCTGTAAGTTCTTGGCCAGTCTGGGGTTAATAGTGAGTTACAGGTCAGCCTGGGCTAGAGTGAGACCTTGCCTCAAAAACAAACAAAAACAAGATATAGTCTCCCCAGATTGGATTCTCCAGTGGGATTTGCAATCCTGGTGTGAATATGAGGGGGTTTTCTTACGGATGGACAAGCGGAGCCTAAGTTGTTTATGGATGGTTGTGAAAGCCAGGAATAGCCAAGGCAGCCTCCATGCTCTGCTGATTTAAGACTTGTGCTGTATGAGCCCTGCTGCTGTCTCCCTCCTCAGAGTTCCCCATCTCGAACAAATTCCTTCCCTTCCCCCAGGACAGAGCAAGTGCTCAGCAGCAGCTGTGGATGGTGGAAGACACGCTGGCAGGTCTGGGCGGCCCCCAGAAAAAGCCACTGCATACTGACACTGAGCCTTCATTGCCTGTGCCCCCAGGCGAGGAGTGCTTGGAGCGTGAGGTGAGACTCCAGTTCCTGTCCTTCAGCTTCCTGTCCTGCCTGCTCCAATCTGTTGTGCCAAAACCATTTTCTTTATCTTTTTCTAAGGGAGGGTCTCACTCTAGCTCAGGCTGACCTGGAACTCGCTGTGTTTACCAGTTCAGGTTGGTCTCAAACTCACAATGATATTCCTACATCTGCCTCCCAAGTGCTCGGATTAAAGATGTGTGCCACCATGCCCGACTCAGAGTTTTTTGTTTTTTTTTTTTAAGATATTTTATTTATTTGAGAGAAAGAGGCAGAGAGAGAGAGAGAGAAATCAGGTATGCCAGGGCCTCTAGTTGCTGCAGATGAACACTAGATGCATACACCATCTTGTGCATGTAGTTTATGTGGGTCTTGGGAAATAGAATCTGGGTCCTTTGGCTTTGCAGGCAAGCACCTTAACTGCTAAGGAATTTCTCTAGCCCTTTTCTCAGTTTTATTTTTTTGTTTGTTTTGTTTATTTGAGGTAGGGTCTCACTCTAGCCCAGGCTAACCTGGAAGTCACTATGTAGTTTCAGGGTGGCCTTGAACTCACAGTGATCCTCTGCCTCCTGAGTGCTGGGACTGAAGGCGTGTGCTGCCACACCAGACCTTTTCTCAGTTTTTTGTTTTTTTTTTATTTTAATTTTTGTTTATTTATTTGACAGAGAAAGAGGGAGACAATGGGCATGCCAGGACCTCCAGCCACTGCAAATGAACTCCCTTGTGCATCTAGCTGATGTGGGTTCTGGGGAATTGAACCTGGTTCCTTTGACTTTGCAGACAAATGCCTTAACTGCTAAGCCATCCCTATAGCTCCTTTTCTCAGTTTTTTGAGGTAGGTTCTTGCTCTAGCCCAGGCTGACCTGGAATTCACTATGTAGTCTCAAGCTGGCCTGGAATTCACAGTGATTCTCCTATCTCAGTCTCCCAAGTGCTGGGATTAAAGGTGCATGCCACCACTCCCAGCTTTTTAAAAAATATTATTTTATTTTATTTACAAGCAGAGAGAGGCAGAGAGAGGAGAGAGAGGAAGAGAGAGTTGGTGCACCAGCACCTCTGGCCACTGCTAATGCTATTTTGTGTGTTGAGGTAGGGTCTCACTCTAGCCCAGGCAGACCTGGAGTTCACTATGTAGTCCCAGGGTAGCGTTGAACTCATGGTGATCCTCCTGCCTCTGATTCCCAAGTGCTGAGATTAAAGGTGTGTGCCACCATGCCTGGCAAAAATTGGTTTAAATGAGGAAGGGTTTATTTCAAGTTTACAGTTCCAGATTACTGTCTATCATGGCAGGGAAGGAACAGGGGCAGAGCTTGAAGCAGGGCAGGTCAGTCAGTCAGGAAGCAGAGAGTGGTGAATGCTGCCTTTCAGTCAACTCTCTTAAAAAAAAAAAGAAAGAAAGAAAGGGTGCACCAGGGTCTCTGGCCACTGCAAAGGAACTCCATATGCATGTACCTACATGTGCATCTGGCTTATATGAGTCCTGGGGAATTGAACCTGGGTCCTTAGGCTTCTCAGGCAAGTGCCTTAACCTAAGGTTAAGCCATCTCTCCAGCCCTGTCTCTTTTTTTGAGGCAAACCCAGCAGACTGGCCTCTGGCTTTTTTTTTTTTTTTTTATGAGAGAGAGAGAAAGGGCACTCTAGGGCCTCCAGCCACTCTAATTGAACTCCAGATGTGTGTGCCACCTAGTGCACATGTGCAACCTCATGCGCTTGTGTCACTTTGTGCGTCTGGCTTATGTGGGACCTGGAGAGTTGAACACGAGTCTTGGCTTGGCAGGCAGGCACCTTAACCGCTAAGTCATTTCTCCCGCTCTCTCTCTCTTTTTTAAAATTTTGTTTTCAAGGTAGGGTCTTGCTGTAGCCCAGGGTGACCTAGAATTTATTATGTAGTCTCAGGATGGCCTCAAACTCAGAGCAGTCCTCCTACATCAGCCTCCCTGGTGCTAGGATTAAAGGTTGCACTGTCACTTCTGGCTAAAAATTTTATTTAAAATTAGAGCGAAAGAGAATATGGACATGCCAGGGCCTCTTGCCACTGCAAACAAATCCCAGATGCATGTGCTATTCTCTGCATCTGGTTCTATGTAGGTACTCAGAAATCGAACCCATGTCATTAGCCTTTGCAAGCAAGCACTTAACCACTGAGCCATCTCTCTAGCCCTTAACTCTCTCCTTTTATATAGCCCCAGGACCCAGCCCATGGTTGTGGTCCACAGTTAAGGGTGGGTCTTTCCACCTCGACCTAATCAAGATAATTCCTCACTTGCATGCCCAGAAGCTCACCTAAACTACATAATCCCTCACAGGTGATTCTAGGTTGGTCAGATTGACAGTGGTCATAAACTATCACCATGATGTCAGTTGTCAACCTCATTGTGTGCTAAAGTATGTATATATACCACATGAAAATTGGGGTTGATAGAGCCGGGTGTGGTGGCACACGCCTTTAATCCCAGCACTCAGGAGGCAGAGGTAGGAGGGTCACTGTGAGTTCAAGGCCACCCTGAGACTACATAGTGAATTTCAGGTCAGCCTGGGCTACAGTGAGACCCTATCTCGAAAAATTAAAAAAAAAAAATTGGGGATGATAATGTTGCAGTATAACTTACTTAGTACCTTTCTTGTGGGCTTCCACCTATCACCTGGCTTTTCCTGGGAAAGCATAAAGAAACATACATTTAGGGCTGGAGGGATGGCTCAGCAGTTAAGGCATTTGCTTGCAAAGCCAATGGATCCAGGTTCAGTTCCCCAGGACCCACGTAAGCCAGATGTACAAGGTGGCACATGCATCTGGAGTTCATTTGCAGCAGCTAGAGGCCCTGGCATGCCCATTCTGTCTCTCTCTCTTTCTCTCTTCCTCCCTCTCAAATAAGTAAATAAAATTAAAAAAGCATCCATTCACCCCAGGTGTAAGGTACCTATCAGGAGAACAAAGAGAGGACCCTATCAAGTCCAGCTTGGTGAACCTGCGAGTTAATTAGGGTTCATGACAGGAGCATGGGTGACTCAAAGGCAGCCACACCAGTGGGAGGTCCCTACACCATTGTAGGGTCAACTGCATAGCATGGTACCCGGCACACATTCATGAGAAAACCTGTCACAATGCCTTGGGTGTGTCAGGCACTACTTTAAGTCCCTTACATGTGGACTTGACCCTCATATCCAAAGGTAGTACGTGGCCCAGAGAGGTCCAGCAGTTTGTTTAAAGTCACAGAGCTGTTGGGCATGGTGGCGCATGCCTTTAATCCCAGCATCCAAGAGGCTGTGGTAGGAGGATCACTGTGAGTTGGATGCCACCCTGAGACTACATAGTGACTTCTAGTCAGCCAGGGCTAGAGCGAGACTCTGCCCCAAAATCCAAAAAAAAAAAAGGGCTGGAGGGATGGCTTAGCAATTAAGGTGTTTGCCTGCAAAGCCAAAGGACCCAGGTTTGATTTCCCCATGTTAGCCAGATACACAAGGGGGTGCACATGTCTGTAGTTCGTTTGCAGTGGCTAGAGGCCCTGGCATGCCCATTCTCTCTCTCTCTCTTCCTCTTTTTCTTTGTCAAATAAATAAATAACTTAAAAAAAAACAAAATAAATAAATAAATAAAATCATACAGCTAATTAATGACAGAGGTTGGATTTGAAACCATAATGCCTAGCCCCAGGTCTGCAGTCTTAATCTTGCTCATGGTATGTTTTAATTGTTAATAATAATAAATAATAATACTCAGTCCCCTTTCTGTCTTGCCAGAGCCTGCCCGAGTCCCTGGAACTGAGTTCCCCTCGGTCCTCTGAGGTAGACTGGGGGCGGTCTCCCGGAGGTGATAGAACCCTTGCTAGCCTCCACTCAGGTGAGCATCCTGGAGGGGTGGGACTCTCTCAGTGTTCCCATATTCACCAAGTCCCCTCTGTCCTTCAAGGTCTTGAGTCCCCAAGGGTCTCCCGGGCATCCAGTCCTGAAGGACGCCACACCTTGTCCCCACAGCTGGGAACGAAGGTAGGCTATCCTGGAAATGCCAGTGATTCATCTTGGAACCTTTGTTCTAATCACCACTGGCCTCCAATCTTGGGAGAGGAGAGTTCTAAAGCTTCACCCAGTGGTGGACAGCATGGCTTTATTTTATTTCATCTTATTTTATTGTTTTTTTGAGGTAGGGTCTCAGTGTCACCCAGGCTGACCTAGAACTCGCTCTGTAGTTCCAGGCTGCCCTTGAAGTCACAGTGATCCTCTTATCTCTGCCTCCCAAGTTACTCTGGAGATATGCTTTAGCGTTTAAGGCGCATATCTGCTAAGCCTAAGGACCCAATTTTTTTTTCTTTTCTTTTTTTTAATTTACTTATTTGAGAGCAACAGATACAGAGAGAAAGACAGATAGAGGGAGAGAGAGAGAACGGGCGCACCAGGGCTTCCAGCCTCTGCAAACGAACTCCAGACGCGTGCGCCCCCTTGTGCATCTGGCTAACGTGGGACCTGGGGAACCGAGCTTCGAACTGTTGTCCTTAGGCTTCACAGGCAAGGCTTAACCACTAAGCCATCTCTCCAGCCCAGGACCCAGTTTTGATTCTCCAGGTCCCACATAAGCCAGATACACATGATGGTACACACGTCTGGAGTTTGTTTGCAGGGGCTAGAGGCCCTGGCACACCCATTCTCACTCTCTCTCTCCCCCTCTCTGTCTCTAATAAATAAAATAAATCTTTAAAAAAAATTTTTTTTTGAGGCAGGGTATGGCTCTAGCCCAGGCTGACCTGGAATTCACTATGAAGTGTCAGGGTGGCCTCGAACTCACGGCAATCCTCCTACCTCTGCCTCCCACGTGCTGGGATTAAAGGCGTGCGCCACCATGCCCCGCATATGCCCAGCTATTTTTTAATATTTATTTTTATTTATTTATTTGAAAGAGATAGAGAGAGAGAGAATGGACATGCCAAGGCTTCCAGCCATTGCAAACAAACTCCAGATGTATGCACCACCTTGTGCATCTGGCTAATGTGGGTCCTTGGGAATCAAACCTGGGTCCTTTGGCTTTGCAGGCAAATGCCTTACTGCTAAGCCATCTCTCCAGCCCTTCTAAAATATTTTTATTTATTTGCAAGCAGAGAGAGAGAGAGAGAGAGAGGAGAAGGGAGACAAAGAAAGAAACAGTAAAGCACACAGAGCCTTTTGTAACTGAAAATTAACTCCAGATGTATGTGTCACATTGTGTATTTGGCTTACATGGGTCCTGGGGAATCAAACCCAGGTAGTCAGGCTTTGCAAGCAAGTGACTTAAATCACTGAGTAGTTTCTCTAGCCCCTAGTTTTTATTTATTTATGTGTGTGAGTGTACCAGGTCTCTTGCCACTATAAATGAATGCCTGTCCAGCTTTAGTGAATGGCTGAGGAATTAAACCCCAGTCCATAGTCTTTTCAAGCCCTGAGCCAAATCTTTCCAGCCCCCATTTTCAGGTCTTTAATTTCAGCCCCTTCCAGCTTGTGTCTGGGGCCAGTTACTAAACCTCTCCATGTGTCCATTTTTCTTTTACTTTCTTAATTTTTTTGTTTATTTTTATTTATTTATTTGACAGTGACAGAGAGAGAGAGAGAGAGAGAGAGAGACGGGGGGGGGGGGAGAGAATGGGCACACCAGGGCCTCCAGCCAATGCAAACAAACTCCAGATGCATGCGGCACCTTGTGCATCTGGCTAACATGGGTCCTGGGGAATTGAGCCCCGAACCCAGGTCCTTAGGCTTCACAGGCAAGTGCCTAACCACTAAGCCATCTCTCCAGCCCATGTGTGCATTTTTCATCTGCATAATGGGCTAATAGTCATGGTTACCACATAGAATGGATGTGAGGATTAAAACAAAATGAATGCTTGCGGGCATACTTCATTGGTACCCTGTCTTGAATCCACAGTGAGGGCTGGGTGGTGACTGAGAACCAGGCCACACAAGGCCTCAAATGCTTTTGTTGACTGGTGCTTGGGTGTCTGTGGAGCTGTGAGTGTGCAAAAGCTCCCTTCCCCCTGACTCTTGGGTGATGTCCTGGAAAGGGCCAGGCTGTTGGTGGAGTGTTCTGGAATAGAAAGAGGAGGCCCAAGGCTAGGCTCTTAGTATCCTGGCTTTCTAGGTCCAGGTGGCCCGGCCTCGAATGAGTGCCCAGGAACAGCTGGAGCGCATGCGTAGGAACCAGGAATGTTGGCGCCCTCTTCCACGCTCTGCCTCTCCAAGGTTCCTTACCCTGAGGAGAGCACCATCCCCAGCCAGAAGCCAGCCTGACATGGAGCAAAGGGTAAGGGGCATGAGTTTGGGGTCTAGACAGCAATCCAGGGAGGAGGGAGGAGAGGGGCAAGGGGAACCTTTCCTCCTATCTTGAGTTTCAGTTACCTTCTACGTAAGATGAGGATCTTTCTCTCTCACCCTGTCTGTCTCTCTTTCTGCTCACAAATAAATAAATAACAGTATTTTTTTAAAAAAATAAGGATGCTTCCCACCTCCTTGTCCCAAATTGAGTCATTCCAGCTTCCTGTTGCCTCAACAGTGGGTGGAGAGAAATAGGTGAGGAGGGAACAGACATGTTCTTTCAGAGCAAGTATCATAGGGTCTACAATGAAACCGAGGCGTTTTTCTCAGTTGCTATGTAGTATGAAAGAAAAAATGGCAAAAAAAAAAAAAAAAGATCATCTAGAGCTGGGTGCCTTTCATCACAGTACTTGGAAGGCTGAGGAGGGAGGATTACTGTGAGTTTGAGTCTAGCCTGGGTCTACAGAATGAGTTCCAGGTCAGCCTGGGCTAGAGTGAGACCCTACCACAAAAAAAAGAAAGAAAGAAAGAAAAAAGAAAAAAAAGGGGGTAGTGGTTAAAGGCTCTTGCTTGCAAAGCCTTATTGCCCTTCTGCAGTAAAGCTAGATGTACAAACTGTCACATGTATCTGGAGTTTGCAGTGATAGGAGGCCCTGGCATAACCATACCCACTCTCTGTCTTTCTTTCTGTCCCTCTCTCTCAAATAAATACATAATTTAAGAAAGTTTTAATTTTAGGCTGGAGAGATGGCTTAGCAGTTAAGGCATTTGCCTGCAAAGCCAAAGGATCCTGGTTGTATTCTCCAGGACCGACATAAGCCAGGTGCACAAGAGGTTGCATGCACCTGGAGTTCCTTTGCAGTGGCTGGAGGCCCTGGTGTGCCCATTCGCTCCCTGTCTCTTTCTCTCTCTCTGTCTCTTTCTATCAAATAAATAAATAAATTTTAATTTTTTAATATTTGGTTTTACTTTATTTGAAAGAGGGAGAGAGAGAGAAAGAGAAAGAAGCAGATAGAATGAGAGAGGGAGAGAGAGAGAGAGAGAGAGAATGGACATGCCAAGGCCTCCAGCCACTGCAAAGGAACTCCAGATGCATGCAACCACTTTATGCATCTGGCTTATGTGGGTCCTGGGGAATTGAACCTAGGTCCTTTGCTTTGCAGGAAAGTGCCTTAACTGCTAAGTCATTTCTCCAGCTCTTTTTTAAAAAAATTTTATTTATTTATTTGAGAGACAGAAAGATACAGAAATAGGCAAGTAGAAAGAGAATGGGCACATCAGGGCCTCTAGCCACTGCAAACAAACTCCAGATGCATGCACCCCCTTGTGAATTTGGGTTATGTGGGGCCTGGGGAGTCGAACTTAGGTCCTTTGGCTTTGCAGGCAAGCACCTTAACCACTAAGCCATCTCTCCAGCCCTAACTTTTATTTCTTTTTACTTCTCCCAGGTAGGGTCTCACTCTAGCTTAGAGTGACCTGGAATTCACTATGTAGTCTCAGGGTGCCTCAAACTCATAGCGATCTTTCCATCTCTGCCTCCCAAGTGCTGGGATTAAAGGTGTGCACCACCATACCTGGCCAATTAAAAAAAAAAAATTAAAGCCAGGCATTAAAGCGAGGACTACATAGTGAATTCTAGGTCAGCCTGGGCTAGAGTGAAACCCTATCTCAGAAAAAAAAAAAAAAAAAAAAAAAACCTAGGTGGGTGTAGTTGTGCACATCTTTAATCCTAGCACTCAGGGGATCGAGGTAGAAATATTGTTGTGAATTTGAGGCCAGCCTGGAACTACAGAGTAATTTCCAGCTCAGCCTGGGCTACAGTGAAACCCTACCTTGAAAAAATAAAAACAAAAATAAATTGACTATATAAGCAAGCTGCTTTTATTTCCATTGATTTCATCAGGGAGTGTCCAGACATGAAGATAAGTCTCAGTGTCATTTAATCATAGAGGCCTGGGTTAGCTTCTGTCACTGTGACCAAACACCTCAGGAAAACTGATGAAAGATGTATTTGGCCTTTTTAAAAAAAGTAAAATAAATATTATTGATTTGCAAGCAGAGAGAGAAACAGAATGGGTGTGCCAGGGTGCCTAGCTATTGCAAACAAACTCCAGATGCATGCACCACTCTGTCATCTGGCTTTACATGGTTACCAGAGAATTGAACCTGGGTCATCAAGCTCTGCAGACAAACACTTTAACCACTGAGCCATCTCTCCTGTCCCATATTTGGCTTTTCCAGTCGCAGAGGTCTCATTCACCCATAACAGGCTGATTCTATTTTTGGATGTGGGCTGAGGTGAAACAAGGTGGCAGAAGGGTGTGATGAACCACAGCTGCTCGCCTCATGGTAATCAGGAAGCAGAAAGAGACAACAATGGTCATGTACATGCCTGAGGATCAAGACAGACCTTTTCCAAATATGCCCTCGGTGACCTACTTCCTTCAGCGAGGACCCTCTTCCCGTAGCTCATTTAGCTATAAGCTTATTTATGGATTAATCCATTGATATGGTTAGCACCCCTGGGGCTGGGGATGTAGCTCAGTGGGAAGAGTGTTTGCCTAGCATGTGCAAATCCTTGGATTTCACTCTCAGCACCCCACACGTGTGACAGTGCACACTTGGTAATCCCAGCACTCTGTTCAAGGTCTGGGGCTAGACAGAGGTAGCTCAACTGTTAAGACACTTACTTGTAAAGACTGACGGCTGAGGTTCAGTTCTCCAGTACCCACGTCAAGCCAGACGCACAAAGTGGCACAAGTATCTATAGTTCGTTTGCAGTGGTAGGAGGCCCTGGTGCACCCATACTCACTCTTTATCCTTTTTTTAAAAAATTTTTGTTTATTTTTATTTATCTGTTTGAGAGCAACAGAGAGAGAAAGAGGCAGATAGAGAGAGAGGATGGGCACGCCAGGGCCTCCAGCCACTGCAAATGAACTCCAGATGCGTGCGCCCCCTTGTGCATCTGGCTAATGTGGGTCCTGGGGAATTGAGCCTCGAACCAGGATCCTTAGACTTCACAGGCAAGTGTTTAACTGCTAAGCCATCTCTCCAGCCCTCTTTCTCCTTTTTAAAAAATGTTTTGGGGGGGCTGGAGAGATGGCTTAGCGGTTAAGTGCTTGCCTGTGAAGCCTAAGAACCCAGGTTCGAGGCTCGGTTCCCCATGTCCCACGTTAGCCAGATGCACAAGGGGGCACACGCGTCTGGAGTTCGTTTGCAGAGACTGGAAGCCCTGGCGTGCCCATTCTCTCTCTCTCCCTCTATCTGTCTTTCTCTCTGTGTCTGATGCTCTCAAATAAATAAATAAATAAAAATTAAAAAAATAAAAATAAATAAAAATTAAAAAATGTTTTGGGGGCTGGAGGGATGGCTTAGTGGTTAAGGCATTTGCCTGCAAAGCCAAAGGACCCAGGTTCAATTCCCCAGATCCCACGTTAGCCAGATGCACAAGGGGATGCACGTGTCTGGAGTTCGTCTGCAATGGCTGGAGCCCTGGCATCCCCATTCTCTCTCTCTCTCTCTCTCTCTCTCTCTCTCTTTCTCTCTCTCTCTCTCTCTCTCCCCCTTCCTCTTTCTCTGTCAAATAAAGAAAAATTAAAAAAAAATTTTTTTTTTAATGTTTTGGGAGGCTGGAGAGATGGCTTAGCAGTTAAGGTACATGTCTGTGAAGCCTAAGGACCCAGGTTCAATTCTTCAGGTCCCACGTAAGGTCCCATAGTGGTGCCTGTGTCTGGAGTTTGTTTGCAGTGACTAGAAGCTCTGGTGCGCCCATTCTAACATCTCTCTGTCTCTCTCTCACACTGTAATAAATAAATAAAAATAAAATCGCTAAATATATATATATATATATATATTTTTTTTTTTTTTTTTTTTTTGAGGTAGGGTCTTGCTCTAGCCCAGGCTGACCTGGTATTCACTCTGTATTCTCAGGGTGGCCTCGAACTCGTGGAAATCCCCCTACCTCTGCCTCCCAAGTGCTGGGATTAAAGAATGTACCACCATGCCTGGCTACTTTTTGATTTTTCAATGTCTTGTCTTGCTCTAGCCCAGGCAGAACTGGAACTTACTATGTGGTCTCAGAGTGGCTTTGAACTCTCTGCCATCCTCCTACCTCTGCCTCTTGAGTGCTGGATTAAAGGTGTGTACCACCTCACCCAGCTTTATTTATTTATTTATTTATTTTTTTTTTTTTGAGGTAGGGTGTCACTTTAGCTCAGGCTGACCTGGAATTCATTTTGTAGTCTCAGGGTGGCCTCAAACTCATGGTGATCCTCCTACCTTTGCCTCTTGAGTGCTGGGATTAAAGGCATGTGCCACCGTGCCTGACTTCTGACTTTATTTTTTTAAATATTTTATTTTTATTTATTTATTTATTTGACAGAGAAAGAGGGAGGGAGAGAGAATGGGCACGCCAGGGCCTCTAGCCACTGCGAATGAATTCCAGACACATGTGCCCCCTTGTGTATTCGGCTTATGTGGGTCCTGGGGAATCTAACCTAGGTCCTTTGGCTTTGTAGGTAAACACCTTAATCGTTAAGCCATCCCTTCAGCCCGTTTAATTTTTAAAAGGATTTTTACTTATTTATTTGCAAGTACAGACATGTAGAGAGAGAGAGAATGGTTGTGCCAGAGCCTCCAGCTGCTGCAAACTTGACGTGTATGTGCTTTGTGTATCTGCTTTATGTGGAGATTGGGTAATCAATCCTAGGTCATTGGGCTTTACAGGCAAGTGCCCTAATTGTTAGGCCATCTCTCCAGTCATTTTAAAATTTAAAAAAAAAATGTTTTTTTGAAGCAGTGTCTCGCTTTAGCCCAGGCTGTCCTGGAATTCACTAAGTAGTCTCAAGCTGGCCTTATAGTGATACTCCTACCTTTGTCTCCTGAGTGCTAAGATTAAAGCTATGTACCACCACACTTAGCTAAATAAAAAAAATAAAAATAAATATATATAGATTTTAAAGATTAAGGTCTTCCTGTGCTAGTGCATTTGAAGCCAGAGTGGACTACATCAGACTTTGTCTCAAACAAAATGTAAATAGGCAAGCTGGAGACAGTAGTTAAAGGTCCTTGCTTATAAAGCCTAACAGTCTGGGTTTGATTCCTCAGTACCCATGTATAGTCAGATGCACAGAGTAGCACATGTGTATGGAGTTCTGATGCACCCATTCTCTATCTGCCTCTCTTTGTTTTGTTTCATTTTTTTGAGGTAGGGTTCCACTCTAGACCAGGCTGACCTGGAATTCACTATGTAGTCTCAGGGAGGCCTCAAACTCACAGCGATCCTCCTACCTCTGCCTCCCAAGTGCTGTGATCAAAGGCACGCCCGGCTTCTTCTTCTTCTTTTTTTATTTTTTATTTTTTAATTTTTTTAATTAATTATTTATTTATTTGAGAGCGACAGACACAGAGAGAAAGACAGATAGAGGGAGAGAGAGAAAATGGGCGCGCCAGGGCTTCCAGCCTCTGCAAACGAACTCCAGATGCGGGCGCCCCCTTGTGCATCTGGCTAACGTGGGACCTGGAGAACCGAGCCTCGAACAGTGGTCCTTAGGCTTCACAGGCAAGCGCTTAACCGCTAAGCCATTTCTCCAGCCCTTATTTTTTATTTTTATTTTTTATATTTCTTTTACTTATTTAAGAGATAGAGAGAGGAAGAGAATGGGTGCACCAGGGTCTCCAGCCACTGCCAACAAACTCTAAGATGCATGTGCATCTGGCTTATGTGGGTCCTGGAGAATCGAACTGGGATCCTTTGGCTTTGTAGGCAAATGCCTTAACCGCTAAGTCATTTCTCCAGCCCCTCTATCCATGTCTTTCTTTCTTCTCTCTCTCAAATAATAAAAAAAGTGTTTTTTTTTTCTTTTTCTTTTTTAAAGGGAAAAGAAAACAAAAGAAAGTACGGTTTCCAGATCAGGAATCAGGGAATTCTATTTTCTTTCTTTCTTTCCTTCTTTTTTTCTTCTTTCCTTTTTTCCTCTTTCTTTCTTTCTCTTTTGTTTTTTTTTTTTTTTTGACAGGATCTCACTATGTAGCCCTTGCTGGCCTAGTGCTTGCTACATAGACGACTGGCCTTGAACTTGTGACAGTCCTACATTCTAATGGACTAATTCCTTTCCAGCCTGTTGGAGGAGCTGCAAAATGGCTGAGAAGCTCTGGGTCCTGGAGTAGGTAAGGAACTGGTGAGGGGCAGGAAGGGAGACATCATTAAAGTCATCATTATAGTCGCCAGAGAACTGGACTATTTATCCAAACAAAGACCAGAAGCCTTTCATGTACCATTGAGAATCCCTGTGGGCTGTATCAAATACTTACTGCCCTTCCACTTACTAATCTGACAGTGGGGACCCCATCACCAGACTACAAATCCCAGACTGCACTAGGTTCTCTTTTAAAGTTCTTTAGAAAAAAAAAAAAACAAACAAAAAAACAAAAAAAAAATAAAGTTCTTTAGAGACACTTGCTAAGAAGTACAACTCCCAGGACAACACCGAGG
Source organism: Jaculus jaculus (assembly GCF_020740685.1). Taxonomy (NCBI): domain Eukaryota; kingdom Metazoa; phylum Chordata; class Mammalia; order Rodentia; family Dipodidae; genus Jaculus; species Jaculus jaculus. The sequence goes on from NC_059115.1 coordinate 21,728,645, forward strand.
ATATGTGACTCCCATATCTTCTCTTTTATTCTAGTCCTAGGCACTCTACACCTTTCATGCCAACATCCGAAGGCCACCGGGAACGGGTCCTCAGCCTCTCTCAAGCCCTGGCTACCGAGGCATCTCAGTGGCACCGGCAGATGACAGGTCGGAAGGAGGAGGGCTAGAGCCTGGATCCCCCAGGTCTGAGGGAAGAGGGTTGGAAGGGTGGCGTACTGGTCTCAAGTTTACCTTTCTCATTCTCCCCTCTTCCTCTCCAGGTGGAAATTCAGACTCCATAGATGACAGTCTCTCTTCAGGACCACAGCCCCCCACGGACGAAATGCCCCAGGTCACCTTGTCCCCAACATCTCACATGGCTACCACAGGGTTCTCTTGCCAGGATGATGGACGAGGCATCGGCCCTGCCCCCTTGGCCCCCACCTGGGACACCAGGAAAACGCCATCCACACTGACCCAGGATGAGGGGGTGTGGCCTCTGAGAGTCACTCTGCTACAGTCCAGCTTTTGATCCACCTGACTGCTTCAGCCTCTGGGGTGGGGGCGTGGCATGGAGGCGTCTCTCTAAGATGTGGGGACATTCTGGGCAGCAGGAGCCGTGGTTTCACCTTGTGGTCTGGGAGGGGCGGGGATACTGTGGTCAAAGTTTGTTTTTTCTCAACACTGTCTAAACTTGGATTAAAACTTTGAACTATTAGTCAATAGCTTTCTTCTGTCTGTTTGTGGTGATAGTGGGTGCTGAGCGACTAGAGGCTGTGGGCTTAGATTTGAGGTCTGAGGACTGAGGGAGGGAGAATCTTAAAGTATTTGGTTTGATGGAGGAAGGCCCGGCTTAGGAGCCCCGGGTCTGAGGGAGGAGGGCCCAGGTATGGGTTCCTGAGTCCAAGGGTGGAGGTCAAGGGTATGAGGGAGGAGGGCTCAGGCCTAGACTCCTGGGTCCTGGGGAGCTGGCCTAGATTTGGACTTCCAGATCTGTGGGAGGATGGTAGCTGATTTTACAGGTCTGAGAGAGGAGGGGCCAGGCCAGTTCTCCCAGATATTATTAGGCCTTCGACGTCCACCCTCCAGCTCCCTCCTATGCAGGACTTCCAGGATTCAGCCTGAATTTCTGGTTCCATCCCACTTGCTTCTTTGGACTTAAAGGTGGAAAGAGGTTCCGAGGGAACACTAAGAGAGACAAGCCAATTTGGAATGGCAGCAGGAGCGCGGTATGCTGGGAAGGTAGTGGTTGTGACTGGAGGTGCCCGAGGAATTGGTGCTGGCATCGTGAAAGCCTTTGGTAAGTAGGGTTGGCCTGAAAGCATTTGCTGCCCAAGAGAGGACATGCTGCTATGAGGAGATGTTCACAGAATGATAGAAAGAGATTCTACCCTCTCCCCTTGCCTTTTGTTTCTTTTTCTTTTCTTGTTTTTGCTTTTTGAGGTAGGGTTTCACTGCAGCTCAGGCTGACCTGGAATTCTCAGGGTGGCCTTGAACTCATGGTGATCCTCCTACCTCTGCCTCCCAAGTGCTCAGATTAAAGGCGTGCACTGCCATGCCGGCTTAATGTTTTTTATTTGCTTGCACGTGTGTATATAGCTGTAAGCAGACCAGATCTCTGTGCCACCCTATGCATCAGTTTACGTGGGTGATTTACAAATCAAACTTAGGCCTGTAGGCCTTGCTTCTTGACTATGGAGCCATCTTTCCAGCCCCTTGGTTTGCTTTTTTTTTTTTTTCTTTTTCTTTTTTTGGTTTTCTGAGGCAGGGTATCACTCTAGCTCAGGCTGACCTGGAATTCACTATGTAGTCTCAGGGTGGCCTCAGACTCTCAGTGATCCTCCTACCTCTGCCTCCTGATTGCTGGGATTAAAGTCATGCACCACCACACCTGGCTGTTTTGTTTTGTTTGTGTCAAAGTCTCACTCTATCCCATGCCAACCTGGACCTGGAACTCACTGTGTCTACCAGACTGGTCTCAAACTCATTGAAATTGGGTTGTCCTTGAATGCCTACTCAGCTTCCTTAGGGCTGGACTTAAAAGCATGAACCATCACTGCCCAGCTTAGTCCCCATTATTTTCTTTTCTTTTTTTTTTTTAATTTTTATTTATTTGAGAGCGACAGATACAGAGAGAAAGACAGGTAGAGGGAGAGAGAGAATGGGTGTGCCAGGGCTTCCAGCCTCTGCAAATGAACTCCAGACGCGTGCGCCCCCTTGTGCATCTGGCTAACGTGGGACGTGGGGAACCGAGCCTCGAACCGGGGTCCTTAGGCTTCACAGGCAAGCGCTTAACCACTAAGCCATCTCTCCAGCCCCCCATTATTTTCTTGTAAAGGTCGATTTACAGTGCTAGCTAAGGGTGCTTGGTGACAACCCAACCTGAGTGAAGGCAGCTGCTCCCCTTCTGGGTCTGTCACTGTACTTGTAAAAGGGAGCTTGGAGAATATACTTCTTCATGTGTGAAGAGTATTCCACAGCCCAAAATGGGCCCCACAGCACCTGGATGAGGAAGAATGTGTCATAAGACTGCTCATTATAAAGGGACTGTCATGAGAGTGTCACGAGTGCAGAATGAGCGCTGCACCACTGGACATGGGCACAAGAGGGCGGTAGAGGTTATGACCTGTGTGTGTGTGTGTGTGTGTGTGTGTACATAATATGTTCTCTTCTTATTTGCAGTGGACAGTGGGGCTCAAGTGGTTTTCTGTGACAAGGATGGTGAGTCCCTCAGACTACCCCAAGATTTTTTTTTCTCGGACCCAGAGGTCTAGGCCTCACCCTCCTTCAGACCTAGAGGTCTAGATCCCAAATTTCCTCCCTCAGACCCAGCAGTGTAGACCCCAGACTTCCTCCCTCAGACCCAGCGATGTAGACCCCAGCCCTCTTCCCATCAGACTTAATATGGCCCTCATCCATCACACCAGGGTTCTAGACCCCAGTCCTTTTTCATTAGATCCAGGGACTCCAGACCCTGGTCTTCTTCTCTCATACCCAGGGGTACAGACCCTGCCCTTCTTCTCAGACCCAGGTTTTCTTTCTTCAGAGTTGGGGGGCCGGGCTCTGGAGAAGGACATCCCTGGCAGTGTCTTTATCCCCTGCGACGTGACTCAGGAAGGGGATTTGCAGGTGAGAGAGGTTCAGTCCCTATACCCCATCCCCTCTCCACAGTCTTCAGCCTTCTTAAAATTTTTGGGGGGTGTTTGAGATAGGGTTTCACTCTAGTTTATTCTCAGGGTGGCCTCGAACTCACGGCGACTCTCCTACCTTTAACTACTAAGCCATCTTCCAAGCCCCCCCCTTTTTTTTTTTTTTTTGCTTTTCAAGGTAGGGTCTCATTCTAGCACTCTAGCCTAGGCTGACCTGGAAGTCCCTATGTAGTCTCAGGGTGGCCTCGAACTCTCGGTGATTCTCCTACCTCTGCCTCTGGAGTGCTGGTATTAAAGGTGTGTACCACCACACCCAGCCATCTTAACTCTAGTCCAAACGGACTGGGACTCAACTATGTAGTCTCAGGGTGGCCTCAAAGTTACTGCAATCCTCCTATCTCTGACTCCTGAGTGCTGGGATTAAAGGCATGTACCACTATTCCTGGCCAAATTCTATTCCTTTTTTTTTTTTTTTTTTTGTTATTTAGTTTAGTTTTCTTTTAACCTTTTTTAAAATTAATTTATTTTTTACTGACAACTTCCATGATTGTAAACAATATCCCATGGTAATTTCCTCCTTCTCCCCAACTTTCCCCTTTGAAATTCCATTCTCCATCATATCCTCTCCCCCTCTCAATCAGTCTCTTTTATTTTGATGTTGGGATCTTTTCCTCCTATTGTGATGGTCTTGTGTAGGTAGTGTTAGGCACTGTGAGGTCATGGATATCCAGGCCATTTTGTGTCTGGAGGAGCACATTGTAAGGAGTCCTACCCTTCCTTTGGCTCTTACATTCTTTCCACCACCTCTTCCGCAATGGACCCTGAGCCTTGGAAGGTGTAATAGAGATATTTCAGTGCTGAGCACTCCTCTGCCACTTCTTCTCAGCACTGTGGTGCATTCTGAGTCATCCCAATGTCACCGCCATCTGAAAAAAGAAGCTTCTCTAACCAGAAGTGAGAGTAGCATTAATATATGGGTATGAACATTAAGAGAAGTGCTTACTGAGCAGTTTGATGAGCATAGAATATACATTTAGCCAGACAGCAGCAGACATTACACCCATAAGGCTCATGACTATCCCTGTTGTAGGTTTTCAGTGTCAAGGATGTATGCCCTCCCATGGAATGGGCCTCCAGTCAAATTAGAGGGCAGTTGAGTTCCCCCATAACAGACATGCCACTATTGTACCCATTGGCTCATTTGTCCTGGTTGGCCAAATCTAAGGCTTGTAGTGTCCACTGTTGAGTATCTTCACTGGTGTTTTCTCTCTCTCACATTGAACTTCATGCAGTGTGGCTTTTCCTAGCTTTCTATCAGCTGGTCTACATGGAGGAGGTTTTCAGCTCTGTTCCAGCAGGATTTCTTAGTGACCTTGTAGCCCAGATATGTGGAGTTTTTAGCAATAGGGTCTTGCTATCTATCCCTGGTGGTAAACCAAGGGCCTTGACAATGGCCTGTAATGTTTTGGGGCCTCAGGAACCTCCCTGGCCAACAATTCACTGGAAGGTATCCCATACCTGGCACTGAAAATTTTGTAGTAACAATCTATAGTTTCTGAATGTCCCATTGTCCAAAATAGTGGGTTTCCATATGATTTATTTATATCCTCTTGATTTTATTTTTATTTTTTTATTTTTTGTTTTTTGGAGGTAGGGTCTCACTCTAACCCAGACTGACCTGGAATTCACTATGGAGTCTCAGGGTGGCCTCGAACTCAGGGCTATCCTACCTCTGCTTCCTGAGTGCTGGGATTAAAGGTGTGTGCCCCCACACCCGGCTATCCTCTTGATTTTTTTTTAGCCCTCCCTTCACCTTTCCTTCTTGTCCCCTGACCTTATTTAGGTCTTTTCAGCCCCATTAATCTGTTCTACTTACATATACACATTACCATCCTATTAAGTGCCCCTGTCCCTTCCTTTCTCTTCCCTTCCTTTCTCTTCCCTTCCTTTCTAGCTTACTGGCCTCTGCTACTGAGTTTTCTTCCTACTCACACTGAAGTCCAATCATTTTATTCTTTTTTGTTTTTTGTTATTTGCTTTAGTACTTTTTAATCTTTTAAAAATTTTTATTTATTTATTTGCAAGCAGAGAGAGACAGAGACAGAGAAGAGAGACAGACAGAGAGAGAATGGGCATGTTCGGGCCTGTAGCCACTGCAAACAAACTCCAGACACATGTGCCCCTTGTGCATCTGGCTTACATGGGTCCTCGAGAATTGAACCTGGGTCCTTTGGCTTTGCAGGCAAATGCCTTAACCACTAAGCCATCTCTCCAGCCCTATTTTAGTTTTTGAGAGAGAGAGATGGAAGCAGAGAGTGAGAGAGAATGGGCATGCTAGGGCTTGTAGCTACTGCAAACGAACTCCAGACACATGCGCCACCTTGTTCATCTGGCTTACATGGGTACTGAGGAATTGAACTAGGGTTCATTGGCTTTGCAGGCAAGTGCCTTAACCACTAAGCCATCTCTCCAACCCTAAATTCGATCCTTTTGAACAAAAGGAAGTAGCTCTCTCTGAATAAAGCTCTGATACTTCCACCCTCTTCCTCTTCTAAGGAGGAGAGAAGCGGGCTCAAAGGTGATCAGAAGAGGGTTACTTTCCTCAGTGGCCTCCAAACCTGCTAATGCTCGTCTAACTAAGTCACCAACAATTCCCATCACAAATTGTTTCCTTTCTTTTCAGACTCTGGTTTCAGAGACCATCTTTCGATTTGGACACCTGGATTGTGTGGTCAACAACGCTGGCTCCCGTGAGTTGTGAGGCGGGTTCCCTCTCTTCTTTCTCTCTCTCTCTCTCTTTTTTTTTTTTTTTTGCATTTGTATATTTTTATTTATTTTTATGCTATATTTTTCTTTATTTTATCTTTTTTTTTTATTAGTTTTCTATTCAGCAAATACAGGCAATTTGGTACCATTATTAGGCTCATCTGTGACCTACTCCCCTCCCCAAAGGCCCCTCCTTGTTGAGGTATATGGGTCGTGCATTGTGGAGTTAGCCCACAGTTACTGGTACAATAAATGTCTCTGCATATCATGGCCCAACATGTGGCTCTGACATTCTTTCTGCCCCCTCTTCCACAAAATTTCCCTGAGCCATGTTGGGTTCATTTTTGGTCTGCTTCAGTGATGAGGTGTTGGGAGCCTCTGGGTCTCTGGCTCTCTGATTTGGTAGGAGTTGAATTTTCTGTGTGTTGGTCTCCTTCCCCCTTGTGCTGGTATCCGGTTCATCAGGAAAACAGCACCCTTGCTTGTTTTGCCGATTTTCCTTAGTCTCAGTCGGGGCCTTTTTGAGGTATGATGGGGTGGCTCTCTCCTTAGGATCTGCATCTATCTTTCTTTCCCAGGTATTTTGCAGGGCAGCTAGGTGGTCGCCCTCTTGGCCGGAAGTCCCTTTTCTTTCGCTTGAGCCTTAGTTTCCCCTCTCCTTTCCACTAAAGTCTTGCTCACCTCTTATCTTTTTCAAATTTTTTAAATATTTAGTTATTTATTTATGAGAGAGGGAAAGAAAGGGGAAAGAGGGAGAGGCAGATAGAGAAAAATTGGGCGCACCAGGACCTCCAGCTACTGCAAACAAACTTCAGATGCATGTGCCCCCTTGTGCATCTGGCTTATGTGGGTTCTGGGGAATTGAATCCAGGTCCTTAGGCTTTGCAGGCAAGTGCCTTCACCACTAAGCCATCTCTCCAGTCCTGTCTCTTGTCTTTTATGACAGAACTCTAGCTGTTCCCTCCTTCCTCTCTTTCTCTGTTATCTCCTCAGGCTGTTTGTTTCCACACTTCTGAAATGGCAATCATCACTGTTTCCTCCTGGGGTGTTGTGGCCTATAAAGGAGGACGAGCATTTGGCAGGGTCTTCCTATGAGCCTCCTGCCATGGCCCTGTCTTCGCTTTGCCAGGACAGTGACCGTGACCCAGAGCGCAGTTTCTCAGAAGTTAGGTGAGGTGGCAGCCCTGGAAGTCACCAGCAGCTCAATAGCCACAGTGCAGGAGAGCGTGTCACTGGTACACTGAGGTTCAGAGAACATGCCCTGGGTCTCCCCAAAGATGGCAGTGCAGAGGGGCGTCCTGCCAGCTAGGTGGCCCCTGTCTTAGCTGGATTTTCCTCTTTACTTTGTGGTAAGGATTTGTGCAGCAGGTGGGAAGCTCATCCTTGTGTCTGTCCTTTTCCTTGCCGCAGATGTTTGTCAGCACCTGTTCTGCCTCCTGCTGTTGAGAGGGGTGATTTAGCAGTGAATGACATGGGAAACATTGTGTTCCTGGGGAAGTCACATTCCAAGATCAGGTAGAGATAGGCTGGGGGTGTGGTTCTTCCTAGAATCCCTCATTGCTGCGATTACAGACATGTCCACACGTCCAGCTCTCAGCCTGACCTTTGCAGGGACAGTTACACAGCATCCTTCTGTGGCTTTTCCTTGCTTTTTTCATCCTTCCCTGACACTGCCACCCCCTTCTGGTCCCCTAACTGTGGTCCTGGTCTCACTCTCCCCTTTCCCTTAGACCCACCCGCACAGTGGCCAGAGGAGACCTCCATACATGGCTTCCGCCAGCTGCTGGAACTGAACCTACTGGCGATCTATACGTTGACCAAGGTGAGGCTGAGCTCAGCTGCAGCTGGTTTGTTCCACTCATGTCATCTCAGAGCCTTGCTTTGAGTTCCGTGGCCTCTGTTCCTTATTCCAAGAAGACATCCCTCTTTGGAGAAGACAGAGTTGGGCAGGTCCCTCCTTGGAGATGGAGTCCAGCTCAGTTGTGGGATAGCGCAGGTTAAGAAGCTAGGGGGTGGTGCCTGCTTTTAACCCCAGAACTCTGGAGGTAGAGGTAGCATTCACAGTCCTCTGAAATCTCACCTGTTTATAGCTTTTGGTTCTGATGTCACACTGGCCCCAAATAGTGGCTCTTCTGGATGTCACTGGAGGACGAGTGGGAGCCCAAATGGGCAGTGAGTGACATTACATAGAGTAGCCTCACTGAAATATGGCAATAGGGTCTACAGAGCCCGAAGGTGTGTGGAGACCTAGGACTTGCCCAGGAATCTGCATAGCCCTAAGCAAACAGGGGAGAGCCATGTGGCTCTCTCAGGAAGGACAGAGCATTCCAGGAAGAGGGAACAGCAAATACAAAAGCCCTAAGGTTTCCACACACAGGCTGCATTGAAGACTGCATGGAAGAGAGGGTAGAGGCTGTTTGGGCAGGTGCAGGAGGTATATAAGAGCTGATGGGGTGAATTGCACAGAGGCTCATTTGGACTTCCACTCTGAGAAACTAGCGTGTGGGAAGCCATGCTGGCTTTATCAGGCTTTGCTGTGTCAGCTACTGTGGGAAGCCTTGCTGGCTTTATCAGGCTTTGCTGTGTCAGCTTGTTTACTGCTTTTGTATCCTAATTGTCTGTGCATGAGCACATGATGTTATCCTAACATGGCTGCTCACCTATCCCGATTGGGTGATGCATAGTCAGCTGATGAGACTTAAGCCAATCAGACGACACTGCACAATCATCTGACCACTAGTATATAAGCTTGGGGCTCTGTAGGGTCAGGGTCCTTCTCTCTTTCAGTCTGGAGCTCCCAATAAAGTGTGCTTGAGAAGAATCCTGTTGTTGTTGTTCTTCCTGCTGGCGGGAGGGGCGCAACAAGTGGTGCCGAAACCCGGGAACTTGTCAACAAACGGCCAATTGAGAGGACCCCTGAGGATACTTCCGAGGGAGGATTCAGAACTCAACACACGGAGCGGCGGTACCGGTAAGTTCCCCTGGTGCTATATGACAAGTTTTGGCCTGTAACTGATCTCTAAGTAACATACATAAGGTTACAAAATGGGACAGCACCACTCCACCTTTTTGGAGCCACTTCAGGAAGTACTAACACAACGTAGGCTTAAGATTTCAGATAAAACTCTTAAAGGGTTTTTGGAAGAAGTGGCTATGATAGCGCCTTGGTTTGAGCTGACTGGAGGTTTAAATTTGACCTGCTGGGATAAATTAGGCAGAGACATTGACCGTGAGTCAGAAACGCGAAAGTTGCGCGCAGGTACACAGCCCTTATGGCGTTTGGTGCGATCCTGTTTGGAGGACAAACATTGTGAAGAAGTGATCAGGGAAGGTCAACGCATATTAGCACATCATCAAGATAGTATGTCAGAGTCTGAAGAAAGTAAAAGGGGAAAACAAAAAAAGGTTAAAATAAAAGGAGAACCTAGGTTTCAAATAGAACAGAATAAAAGTGCACAGAATAAAAATGAATCACAAAAGGAAGGGCCAAATTCAGGTCCTAAGTTATATCCAGATTTAATGGAACTTGCAAATTTATATATAGAAAGTTCTAGTGAATCTGAGGGAGAAGAATTAACTCCAGAGGAAGAACAGGATTTTGAGGAAGTAGAGACTGAATGTGGTCGGGAGTGTTCTAGACCCAGACAAGATGGCGTCTTTGCTTCTCCTCCAGCTTATGCTTCTATGAGTAAAAAATGTAAACAACAAGATGGCCGACTTCCGTTTGGGGCACGTCCTTCATCCGGATGTAGTCTGATAAAACCAGATACTTGGAAAAAGCTGGCTAGTGCTTATCCAGTCTTTGAGGATCCTAATACCAATAATAGATATCATGAAGCTATAGGATATAAGGATGTACTTGAAAATGTCTGGAAAGGCCCGGATCCAGTTATAGCCAGATCCAGGGGAGCTGTTTATGTTTTTCCACAGGGCCAAGCTGATCCTATCTGGGTGCCAGAGCGGTTGACTCGAATCGTGCGTCATGAGACAACAAGGAATGACAACCTCCGTATTACTACTGATGATCCTGAGCCTGTTCCTGCCGATGATGATAAAGGGAATTAAGATGCAGTTTTGGGCTGTGGCCAGAACATGGCCTGTCCCTATGCCAGTTCATTCATATTCTAGTGTCTTACCTACTCTATTTTCCACATCTTGCCAAGGGGAAATGCCTTGCATCAGGGATCCTATGCAAACACCAACAATTTATAATCAAACTTCTTTTCATCTGAATGGCACTTTGTGTTTTTTCCAGGGTAATAAGAACCTAGCTCCCCCATGTATTGTATTACAAAAACAAAATCTTAGTGCTTGGCAGGACCCATTAGAAAAGTCTAAAGTTGATATGAGTATAATACTTGCAACTTTAACTCAGATTACTAAGAAAAAACAAAATGGGTCAGGAGAGGGAGGTAATGTTACAAATGTTAATATTACCACATTATTGATACAGAGTGAAGTGACTGTCCCTTCTAGACAGCCCAATCTTAAGATATATGCTAGTAATGTAAAAGGTGCTCCCTGGTGTGAACCTAATTATACATTTCCTCCGATTTTTACTCCATGTCAGAGTTCAGATAAAATCCAGAAACAGATCTTACAGGGATTTCAAATGACCCCTCCATTAAGGCGTTACCAATTTAAAAGTAAAGGAGATGATACTCTTAGTAATAGTGCTGGTTGGCCCTGGTATAAATGGCTTCTGTCCAATGAGGCCGGTGCAATGGCAGATGTGTCAGCTTTAGCAGGATTATTGGGAACTAAACATGCATTATGGAATGTTTCAGCAGTTAGAGTTAATATAAATGATAAAATTTATATTAAAGACATAAATAAAAATCACCAATGGATTAATAGTAGCTTCAATCCAGCCTCAATTTGTGTACAAGCTCCATTCTTTTTTCTGACAGCAAATGTTAGCACTAACATCTCTTTGATAGATTGTAGAACTATCACATGTTGGCTTGCAGAGTGCTGGAATGCTAGAGTTAATCTAGCTTTAATAGTAAAATTACCTACTTTTGTCCCCATTCCAGTAGAGGCGGATCCAAATACCTTTCCTTTAGTAGGACTTATTCGTCATAAAAGAGATTTTGGTATTACTACAGCAATCATTTCCGCCATCGTCATTTCAGCTACAGCAGCAACTACTGCTGCTATTGCCATGACATCTCAGGCCCAAACTGTGGAAGTTGTTAATAATATAGTAGAAAAGACTTCTACAGCATTAGAAACACAAAAAGCAATTAATACACACCTTCTTGCTGGTATTCATCTAGTCAATCAAAGAGTAGATTTGGTACAAAATCAAGTAGAGAAATTATATAAAATAATACAACTTAGATGTGTGTCTCAGTATCAACATTTGTGTATTACTCCTTTGCAATTTAATTTTACTGCTTCTTTTAATCAGAGTCGCAAGCTAGCTGAATTTTTGGCAGGAAACTGGACGCGTGAAGGAGAGCAGCTATCTCGGAAGTTACTGTTCCAGATTGTACAGCTGAATGGAACTCATTTAGAGCCAATCTCTTTGGGAGATTTTACTTCTTGGTTATCTTCTGCATTTTCTTTCTTTAAGGAATGGGTGGGGATGACTATGTTCGGAGCAGCCCTTTTGTGTGGTATGGTGTTCTGTCTCTGGCTTATCTGTCAAATCAGACGACAACGTCACCAGGATAACATAAAGATTGTTCAGGCACTTATGGCCTTAGATCAAGGAACATCTCCACAAGTGTGGCTGGCAAGCCTGCAAAATGATTAGTTCCACCCTGCTTACTGTAAGGCCTTTGCACACCAAGTGACCTTGTTGTCATTACACCTTGGAAGGCTTACATTCCTGCATGAGCAGCCTTTACACCCTGAAGGGATTTTTCCATTACACTCGGGAAGGTGCTGAAGCAGGCTTTTGGTCTTGGGCTCTACCCTTGATCGGACTGGCCATCATGAGGGCCGGTCCTGGATCGGGTATCCTGAGGTTCAAAACAATTTTAAAAAGGGGGAACTGTGGGAAGCCATGCTGGCTTTATCAGGCTTTGCTGTGTCAGCTACTGTGGGAAGCCTTGCTGGCTTTATCAGGCTTTGCTGTGTCAGCTTGTTTACTGCTTTTGTATCCTAATTGTCTGTACATGAGCACATGATGTTATCCTAACATGGCTGCTCACCTATCCCGATTGGGTGATACATAGTCAGCTGATGAGACTTAAGCCAATCAGACGACACTGCACAATCATCTGACCACTAGTATATAAGCTTGGGGCTCTGTAGGGTCAGGGTCCTTCTCTCTTTCAGTCTGGAGCTCCCAATAAAGTGTGCTTAAGAAGAATCCTGTTGTTGTTGTTCTTCCTGCTGGCGGGAGGGGCACAACACTAGCGGGCATTGGCTTGTCCTCAGTAATGTTTCCTGGCTGGAAAAGACTCGCTGGGGCTGGATGTGGTGGTGCAGGCCTTTAATCCCAGCACTTGGAAGGCAGATGCAGGATTCCTGTGAGTTCCAGGCCAGCCTGGGACTACATAGTGTGTTCCAGATCAGCCTGGGTTAAAGTGAGACCCTACCTTAAAAAAAAGAAAGAAAGAAAGGACTGGCTGGTCAGCTTCCTGCAGCTTGCTACGGAAGAAGGACAGAATCTGAGTCTATCCAAGGTCATGTGCAGTGAAAAAACACAGAACACGATGGGGGATGACTCCAGGGAGCTACAGGGGAGAAGTTGGCAGAAGATGAAGGGTTTCCATATCACATGCTGCCCACAGAGCTCTCTGAGCACCTCAGGTAAACCATCTCCCCTCTATGGAAAAGAGCAAAGTATACAACGTTCATCTTGCTCACACTTTCCTGGTTTGATGAAGTCATGAGTTGTTTTTGTTTGTTTGTTTGTTTGTTTTTTGTTTTGTTTTTTGAGGTAGGGTCTCACTCTAGCCCAGGCTGACCTGGAATTCACTACGTAGTCTCAGGGTGGCCTCGAACTCACAGTGATCCTCCTACCTCTGCCTCCTAAGTGCTGGGATTAAAGGTGTGTACCACCACACCCATAACATTTTTTTGAAAATAATTTTACTTATATATTTGCAACGAAAGAGAGAGAGAGAGAGGAGAGACACACAGAAAGAATGGGCATGCCAGGACCCCCAGCCACTGCAAATGGACTCCAAGTGAATGTGCCACCTTGTGCATTTGGCTTTATTTGGGTACTAGGGAATCAAATCCGGGTCTTAGACTCTGTAAACAAGTGCCTTAACCACTCAGCAATCTCTCTAGCCTAGAATTTTTTTTGTTTTGTTTTGTTTTGAGGTAGGGTCTCACTAGCCCAGGCTGACCTGGATCTCACTTTGTAGTCCCAGGCTGGCCTTGAACTCATGATGGATCCTCCTACCTTTGCCTCCCAAGTGCTGGGATTAAAGGTTAAGACTGGAGTTTGAATAACATGAAGTCCCAGAGAAAAAGGCAGGAAGAAACAGAGAAGAGAGGTGAGGAGAGGCGAGGAGAGGAGATGGAGATAGCCAGAGGGGGACAGAGACCTAGGGAGAAGGGAAGACAGAGGCCCAAAGATAGAGAGAGAGCACATGCCAGAAAAAGTGGCTGTCATTTCGGACTTCAGGATGCGGGTGGCCACACTGCAGCAGCCAGGGGAACCCAGGACACAGTCCTCTGACCTTTCTGGTTTCCCCAGCTCACCCTTCCTCACCTGCGGAAGAGCAGAGGCAACATCATCAACATCTCCAGTTTGGTAGGCACCATTGGCCAGTCCCAAGCGGTTTCTTATGTGGCCACTAAGGTACGTTTGCCCCTGTCCCTTCCTGTACTCTTTGAGGCCTTGAGCCCAGACCCCCCTCCCTTTCTTTCTCTCTGTATGTGTGTGTGTGTGTGTGTGCTTGTGGAGGCCAGAAGTCAAGGTTGGGTGTCTTCCTCAGTTGCTCTCCACCTTACTCTTGGAGACTGGGTCTCTCATTGAACCTAGAGCTCACATCCAATTAGTCTGCTTAGCCAGTAAGACTCAGGGGTCTTTTATCCCCACCTCCCCAGCACTGGGTTATAGGTATATGTCGCCTTGCCTGGCTCTTATATTAGTGCCTCTTATCCAAACTCAGGTCCTCACACTTGCAAAGCAAGTATTTTACCCACTGAGCCATCTCTCCAGCCTCTTTTCTTTCTTTCTTTTTTTTTTTTTTTTGGCTTTTCGAGGTAGGGTCTCACTCTAGCCCAGGCTGACCTGGAACTCACTATGGAGTCTCAGGGTGGCCTCGAACTCACGGTGATCCTCCTACCTCTGCCTCCCAAGTGCTGGGATTAAAGGCATGTGCCACCACGCCCTGAGCTCTTTTCTTATTTTTAATTTGAAACAGCATCATACTCTGTAGCCTAGGCGAACCACAAACTTGGGGTACCCCTTCTGCCTCAGCCTCCCTAGTGCTGGGATGACAGGTGTGCACCACCATATCTAACTGAGCAGATTCCTGTGTTTTTTTCTTTTTCAGTTTTTTGAGGTAGGGTCTTTCTGTATAGCCCAGGCTGACCTGGAATTCACTTTGTAGTCTCGGGGTGATCTTGAATTTACAGTGATCGTTCTACCTCTGCTTCCCAAATGCTGGGATTAAAGGCATGTTCCACCATGCCTGGCTTCTTACTTTTTTTTTTTTTTTTTTTGAAAATGCACGATACAGTCTTTTAAAATTTTTGTCTTTTAGTTTTTGGTTTTTCAAAGTAAGGTTTCACTCTAGCCCAGGCTGACCTTGAACTCACTATGTAGTCTCAGGGTGGCCTTGAAGTCATGGTGATTCTCCTACCTCTGCCTCCGGAGTGCTGGGATTAGAGTGTGTCACCATCCCCGGTCATGACACAGATTTCCTCTTAAATTATTACCAGTACACCAAGTAACATGTAACAAGTTCTTTTTTTTTCTTTTTCTTTTTCTTTCCAAGTAGTCCAGGCTGACCTGGAATTCACTCTGTATTCTCAAGGTGGCCTCAAACTCAAGGTGATCCTCCTACCTCTACCTCTCTAGTGCAGGGATTAAAGGTGTGTGCCACCACGCCCAGCATGCAACAAGTTCTTGAGTCCTATTATCTAGCAGTTTTGAATAAGATCGATTAACAGCAGTCCAAAGAAGTATACTACTATTTACTGCTTTAAGCTTTAGCTCGAATAGATTACGTTAAGGCTGGCTACTGCTCCATGTAAGTTACAATTGACTATTTACTACTTTTTCATGGATAGAGCCCCTGCACTTTAAGAAAGGATGAGGGAATGCCGGGCATGGAGATGCAAGCCTTTAATCCCAGCACTTAGAAGGCAGAGGTAGAAAGATCATTGTAAATTCGAGGCCACCCTGAGACTACATATTGAATTCCAGGTCAGCCTGGAATAGAGTAAGACCCTACCTGGAAAAACAAACAAATAAACAAAGAAAGTGTAAGGGGAAAATGTAATCCCTTTATTTCTTCAAAAGAATTAGGCTAAGAAAGAAAACGTCAACATTGATACATGTTGCCTAAGCAAAAACACACAGGGAAACACAACATATACTCATTAAATTTCTTTTTTTTTTAAGGTTTCTTTTGTTCATTTTTATTTATTTATTTGAGAGGACATAGAGAGAGAAAGAGGGAGGGAGGGAGGGAGGGAGAGAGAGAGAGAGAGAGGGAGAGGGAGAGGGAGAGAATGGGCATGCCAGGGCTTCCAGCCACTGCAAATGAACTCCAGACGCATGTGCCCCCTTATGCATCTGGCTAATGTGGGTCCTGGGGAATCGAGCCTTGAACCGGGGTCCTTAGGCTTCATAGGCAAGCGCTTAACCACTAAGCCATCTCTCCAGCCCTACTCATTAAATTTCTAAGACACACAAGGTGACAAGGTGAATTTTTGGATAACTACTAAGCCTGTACAAAGAGCTAGATTTGCTACTCTGCAAAAAGTGGAGGAATGTACTACAGCGACGAAAAATAACGTAATGCTTTTCCTAAGAACTCCAGCTATGTGAGGCTGCCTACCCCATAAGGGCGTCTTCAATGCCAGCCCGTGGACTAGGCACTTCCCTCTTCTCCTATCCAGTTATGCGGTAGTTTTCATGAATTTCTGGCGGGATGTCACACACGAAGGCCAAGAGGTTGTCCAGGACTTCATCCCTGTTCTGCTGGAAGCAGATCTGGAGGATGGCCATCTTCTCCTGGGTCTCCTCCACCTGAGTGTCACGGACACCATGGGACTCCAGTGCCGCAGCTTCCTTGGCCTTAAACTCTTTCTCCCTCTGCAGTTGGCACTGTTCAGTCTCAGCCTGGGCTTTGTCTTTGGTCCCTTCAGCCCTCCATTCTTCCGCTTGCAGGCCTCAGACATCTTCTCGGCCACCCGCTTCTTGGCCTGCAGCAGCTGCTGGATGTCCCGCGATTGACTTGCCGTGGCTGCGGGGACTCCCAGGCCCCAGCAAATAGCCTAAACCCACCCAGCAGCTGGCTTGTTACTTAAAAAAAATGTTTTTTTCAAAAAAAAATATTATTTATGTACAAGCAGAAAGAGATAAAAGAGAGACAGTTAGCAAGAACGGGCACACTGGGGCCTCCAGCCACTACAAATGAACTCCAGATTCATGCACCACTTTGTACATCAGGCTCTACATGGGCACTGGGAAATAGAACCCTGGGTTGTTAGGCTTTGCAGGCAAGCACCTTAACCACTGAGCCATCTCTCCAGCCCTGAGCAGATTCTTTAGGGGTCAGAATTCAGAAGAGACCGAATGTGGTGGCACATGCCTTTAATCCCACCATCTGGGAGGCTGACGTAGGAGAATCACTGAGTTCAAGGCCAGCTTGAGACCACATGGTGAATTCCAAGTCAGCCTGAGCTAGAGTGAGACCCAACCTTGGAAAAAAAAAAGAATTCAGAAGAATCCCATACCTCATCTCTGGTTCATAGAAATTGCTCTGTGCCAAGTGGCCCCAGAGCCATGAAACCTGATGGTCCATGGCTGGGAGAAGAGGACAGAAGGACTCTATCCTTAGGGACTGAATTTTCTTCTGACCCTTCCTCTGCAGGGGGCAGTGACAGCCATGACCAAAGCCTTTGCCTTAGATGAGAGCCAATATGGTGTTCGCATCAACTGGTGAGCAGATCCAAGTGGGCTTTAGGGGCTTGGGGCAGCGAGGGATACCCAGATGGAACTGGAGAAGCAGTATTTGGCACATGGGTCTCTGATGCCCCCTCAGTATATCCCCAGGAAACATCTGGACCCCACTGTGGGAGGAACTGGCTGCTTCAACACCAGACCCTAGTGCCACCATCCAAGAAGGCACATTGGCCCAGGTAGGAGGGGGTTGAAGTCCAAGTGGGATGCAGGCAGCATAGGGCTGTGACTATCATCAGGTGATGGTGGGGGGGTGGGCGAGTGGAGAGGCAACTCTCATGGAGTCCAGGCTGGCCTAGAACTCCATGTGTAGCCAAGAATGGTCTTGAACTTTAAAAAAAAAATTATATATATATATATGTTTATTTATTTGAGAGCAACAGACAGAGAAAGAGGCAGAGAGACAGAGAGAAAATGGGCTTAACTTCAGTCCTGTTTTTTTTTTTTTAAATTTTTTGTTTATTTTTATTTCTTTATTTGAGAGTGACAGAGAGAGAGAGAGAGAGAATGGGCATGCCAGGGCCTCCAGCCACTGCAAACGAACTCCAGATGCGTGTGCCCCCTTGTGCATCTGGCTAACATAGGTCCTGGGGAATCGAGCTTCAAACCTGGGTCTTTAGGCTTCACAGGCAAGCATTTAACCACTAAGCATCTCTCCAGCCCCCTGTTTTCTTTTCGAGGTAGTGTCTTACTCTAACTCAGGCTGTCCTGGAATGCTCACTGTAGTCTAGGCTGGCTTCAAACTCACATCGATCCTCCTATATCTGCCTCTCAAGTGCTGGAATTTAAGGTATGAGCCACCATGCCTGGCCATTAACTTTCATTTTTTTAAAGTTTTATTTATTTATTTATTTTTATTTGAGAGAAAGAGAGGGAGGGAGGCATAAAGAGAGAAAGAAAGCTGGATGGGGTGGCACATATCTTTAATCCCATCACTCAAGAGGCAGAGGTAGGAGGATTACAGTGAGTTGGAGACTACCCTGAGACTATGGAGTTAATTCTAGGTAAACCTGGACTAGAGTGAGAAAAACACACACACACACGCACACAAAAGAAAGAAAGAAAGAAAGAGAAAGACAGACAGAGAGAGAGAGAGAGATTGAGAATAGGCATGCCAGCCACTGCAAACAAACTCCAGATGCATGCGCCACCTTGTGCATCCGGCTTACATGAGTTCTGAGGAATTGAACTGAGGTCCTTTAGCTTTGCAGGCAAGCACTTTCACTGCTATCTCTCCAACCCAAACTCTCATTTTCAATTTTTTGTTTTTGAGGTAAGCTCAACCAACTGTCCTTTTTAACTTTTTTAAATTTAATTTTAATTTATTTATTTGAGCTAGGGAAAGAGGCAAAATGAGAGAGATAAAGAGAGAGACAGAGGGCTGGAGAGATGGCTTAGCAGTTAAGCGCTTGCCTGTGAAGCCTAAGGACCCCGGTTCGAGGCTCGGTTCCCCAGGTCCCACGTTAGCCAGATGCACAAGGGGGCGCACGCGTCTGGAGTTCATTTGCAGAGGCTGGAAGCCCTGGCGCGCCCATTCTCTCTCTCTCCCTCTACCTGTCTTTCTCTCTGTGTCTGTCGCTCTCAAATAAATAAATAAATAATTTAAAAAGAGAGAGAGAGAGAGAGAGACAGAGAGAGAATGGGCACATCAGGGCTTCCTGCCACTGCAAATGAACTCCAGAAACATTTTGTGCATCTGGCTTTATATGGGTACAGAATTGAACCCAGGTCGTCAGGCTTTGCAAGCAAGCACTTCTAACCAATGAGCCATCTCTCCAGCCCTGTGGTCTTGAGCTCTTTATCATCCTGCCTCCATATCCCAGTGCTAGGATAACTGTCCACCATGCCTGCTAAGTGGATGCTCCTCCTGACCTCTCCCCTTCTCTCCCAGCCCCTGGGCCGCATGGGCCAGCCAGATGAGGTGGGTGCTGCAGCTGTGTTCCTGGCATCCGAAGCCACCTTCTGTACAGGCCTTGAGCTCCTTGTGACAGGGGGTGCAGAGCTGGGGTATGGGCGTAAGGCCAGTCCAGGCACCCCTGTGGCCATCCCCACTCTCACCCCATGATTTCTCAAATTTCCCCCACCGCCACTGCCACCCCTGATTATTATCATTTTGGAAGTTTAAGAAAGATTTAGTCTGGGCTAGAATTAGAGCCTACCTTGAAAATAAAATAAATAAACAAATAAATAAAGATTTGTTTTGCTGGGCATAGTGGCTCTTACTCCTTTAATCCCAGCACTTGGGAGGCAGAGATAGGAGGATATCTACGTGTTTGAGGCCAGCCTGTGACTACATAGTGAATTCCAGGTCAGCCTGGGCTAGAGGGAGACCCTACCTCAGAAAACCGAAAACAAAACAAACAACAACAAAAAAAGAAGAAGAGGAGGAGGAGAAAGAAGAAAGAAAAATTCATTTCAAAGAAAGTATAGCAGAAAGTTCTCAACCTGGCTGGGAGGTGTCCTAAACAGGTAATCTGTATGGTGACTTAGTTCACATCTTATAAAGTTGGAGATGTAAGTTAGGCTTTGAGCTGGGATGAGTTTCCTTGGCTAGGTCTAAATGTCTATGGAGAAACTTGATTGGTTGGTGGGTCATGGAAGAGAGCACAGACTCAGAAAGAGCCAACCAATGAGAGAATAGGGGAGGAGGCCCACAAAGAGTTCCAGGCAGAACCAGGAAGCTGGCCCTGATTACCATCTTGAGTCTGGTTAACGCCGGAACCAGAATTGCTTTCTAGTCTGTCCACGGCAGGCTGATACCTATGTTCTATTGGGTTGAGTCTTTAATTAACTGTCTAAAAAAAAAAAAAGAAGGCTGGAGAGATAAGGATTTATGTTTGATTCTCTAGGTCCCACGTAAGCCAGATGCACATAGTGACACATGAGTCTGGAGTTTGTTTCCAGAGGCTAGAGGCCCTGCCACGCCCATTCTCCCTCTCTCTGTCCCTAATAAAAAGGAAAAAAGAAGTTGGGTGTAGTGGCACAGGCCTTTAATCCCAGCACTTGTGAGGCAGAAGTAGGAAGATCATGAAGAGTTCAAGGCTACCTTGAGACTACATAGTGAATTCCAGGTCAGCTTGGGCCAGAGTGATACTCTACTTCAAAAAACAAGGGCTGGAGACATGGTTTAGCGGTTAAGTCACTTGCCTGCAAAGCCAAAGGACCCAGGTTCACTTCCCCAGGACTCACATAAGCCAGATGCACAAGGTGGTGCATGTGTCTGGAGTTTATTTGCAGTAGTTAGCGGCCCCAGTGCACTCATTCTCTCTATCTTCCTCTTTCTCTATCCCTCAAATAAATAAAATAAAACAAAGTTAAAAAAATAAGAAAAACAACAATAACAAAAGGACTACTTTGCCCCTAGTCTATCATTCTCTGCTTCCAGCAGGTAACCCTAATTGCTGATAGGGCAATAAGATAGAAAGGCTTTTCCATTTTGTCTTGTGATCCAGTCTGATCACCATCTTTGTGTGAACCTTGTTCTTTGGTATTTTTCTTTTGAATTTTTAAATAATAAATCGCTAACAGCTATACATATACGTATAGGCAAAACATGTTAACAGCGCCTTTTTCAGGTCTCAGTGGGACCTCCAAAACAGGGTACCGGTTTTGACAGCACTACAGCCCCTCTGGCTCTGGGCTTGTGCGGCTTCTGGCTCTCCAGCTTGTCTGTCTTGTGACTCGCGAAGACTTGGCAAGTGCAGGCACGCAGAAGGGCAAGTTTCAGACAGATACAATTTTAAATACCGCAGAAAGCTCCCAAGCTGGGAGGGGTCCCAAGAGGATAGTCCCCTTGGTTTTGTTTTTGTTTGTTTTGTGTCAATGTGGTTGGAATGCAGGGCCCTTTGCATCGTAGAACTGCCCTCGGCCACACCCCATCACTTTGCTGTGGATTCTAGGCAAGACCTCTACCTGTGATGTAATCCCACATTTGCACTTGGGTGTCCCACTCCAAACTGCACTTGTACCTTCCAGGTGCTACCCACAATTCTTTAGATTCCCCATCTCCACTTAGGAATGTACCCATAAAAAGCTATTTCCATTCAGAAAGGGAGCATCCTATTCATTTGCTGTTCAAGTCACGCTGGCGTTACTTCTCTCCGGGATCCCGCATCCCAGGGACTACAACTCCCAGCAGGCTCAGCAGTCAGCCGCCCAACTCGCTAAGTCTGTCGCCATTGAGAGCCGTTCAGCTTCAGCTGGGAGCTAGTTAAAAGGCCCGCGGGGGAGAATGAATTAAGCAGTAATTGGGAGATAATGAATGGAGAAGACAAATGCACCAGTCTTTAGTCTCGGCCCTTAGGGGAGAGGAGTTGTTAGCTCCTTGCTGGGGCAAAAGGAGGGAGGCGGCGGGCAGGAAGCGTTCTCGGGGCAGAGGCCGGGGGAGGGTTGAGACATCTGGGTCAGGGGCTGGGCTCGCGAGAGAAGGACACTAGGGGGTGCACTGGGGAATAGATCCCCGCAGGTGGAGGTCCTCCTTGCCGCGCCCCTGGTGAGGGGTGGAGTTGCACAGCTGCTGCGGATTGGTCGAGCGCGGGGTGTGCGGCAATCGCTGATTGGCCGCCGCGGGGGCGGTTGCGCGTGGTGGGCGCCACCCGGGAGGCTGTGCGGGGGGGCGAAGAGAACTGGAGCCGCGCTGCCTGCGCGGGGGAGGTGCGTGTTTTGGTTACTGTGCCGGGTGACTGTGAGAGGGGTTTGTAGGTGTTGTAACTGTCCCACCAGGGGAGAACATGCCCCAGAATTACCGAGACACAGTGGCCTGGGCCCGAGTCTGAGGATTCAGCAGAGAGGTGACTGGTGGCAGTAGCCTGCATGCAGAAGCCAAGGAATCCTCTGATGACAAAATTGTTGCGGGCTGGGCGTGGTGGTGCACGCCTTTAATCTGAGGCCTGAGACTACATAGTGAATTCCAGGAAAAAGTGAGTTCCAGGAAAGCTTCCAGTTCCGGGTGAGAAACCCTGGGGCGCTGGTTCGGCAGTTAAAGGCGCCTGCTTGCAAAGCCTGATGCAAAAACTGGCACCTGCATCCATCTGGTGTTCATTTACAGCAGCAAGAAGTCCTGGTGCGTGCGTGCCGGGCACACACACGTATATGCAAATAAATAAAATATAACAAAGTGAATGGCTGGTGGCAGAGGGGTTCTGAAGTAGGGGAGAGGCTTATGAAGAGGTGTGACCGGGCATCTCTGTTGCGTGCTGGTGAGGAACTGGAATGAGTGGACACGCACTTAAACTGGCACAGGCAAACCTTGTGCGCTTTTATATCCCGAGAGACACAAAGAACACTATCTTGAGGGGAGAAAAATGCTATTATGAAACCAGAGAATTAAGCACCATCTTCTTCCCCACTTCCTCTCCCCTAGTCCCATTTTTTATTATAATGATTATTATTTTGGTTTTTCGAGGTAGGGTCTCACTATAGCTCAGGCTCACCTGCAATTCACTATGTAGTCTCAGGGTGGCCTCAAACTTTCAGTGATCCTCCTAACTCTGCCTCCTGAGTGCTGGGGTCAAAGGCATGTGCCACCACATCCGGCCCATTATTATTTTGAGATAAGGTCTCACTCTGTAGCCCAGACTAGTTTTGAATTTGTGGCAATCCTGCCTCATCCTCCCTAGGGCTATAATTATAGGCAAGCATCACCAGGCTGGCTCCTAAGTCTCACTTCTCTCTGAACAGGGCTTTCTGCCCTCTTCGTCTTTGGCCATTTCTTATCCTTCAGTTGTTTATCTAACCACACTCCACAGCAGACCAAAACTTGACCAGGCTCTGGAGAAATGACTTAGCAGTTAAAGTGTTTGCCTGCAAAGCCAAAGGACCTCGGTTCGATTCCCCAGAACATACATAAGCCAGATGCACAAGGTGGCACAAGTGTCTGGAGTTCGTTTGCAGTGGCTGAAAGCCCTGGCACACCCAATCTCTCTCAAGTAAATAAATAATTTAGGGAAAAAAAAAGAAAGAAAAGAAGAGAAAAGAAAGCTCCAGCCATGTGAGGAGCTGCAGGGGATAAAGAACCCATGTGAAAAGCAGCCTGGCTGGGCCGCCTACCAGGCCCAGCTGCAGAAAAAACTCACTCTCATTAGGAGGTTCTCAAGTGGTCAGAGAACCTGTCCTCCCCTTGCAAAGGTATTTATAACCTTAGAGTGGGCTGTGTGGTTGGTTAGGGCTAGAGGTTGTCAAGAAAAGGCTAGCCTTGACACTAAATTCCAGGGGTTGAATTTAACAAACCACAATGTTTAAATCCTATGAAACCTCCCTCCCAGGAGGGAGACCAGGAGGGGTCCTGGTTGTTTGTGGAAAAACAGGTGGAGGAAACTAAGCAAGAGTTAAATCAGATCATCTTTGATTTCTTGCAAGTGCAGATTTTCTTGCCTTTTTTACTTTCATGGGTCCAGTCACCCTAACTGTACTTCCTCTAATTACTACCACCCCAACACACACACACAGACCCTGCACAATTAGCCCAACATGGTGTAATCTCAGCACACTCAGGAGGCTGAGATAGGAGGATTGTGAAGTTGGGACCCCTGGGGAAATGGCTCAGTGGTGAAGGCAGTTGGTTGCAAAGTTGTGGCCAACCTAGATAATGGAGTTATATTGGGTGACTTAGGGAGACTCTGCCTCAAAATATAAAACAAAATGCTAGGGGTGTAGCCCAGTGATTGAGTTCTTACCTAGTATGTGCAAGGCCCTGGGTTACATCCCTAGTTCTGTAAAAACAAGAAGAGGCTGGAGAGATTGCTTAGTGGTTAAGGTACTTGCCTGCAAAGTATAAAGACCTGGGTTCTATTCCCCAGCACCTAAGTAAACCACAGTGGCACATGCATCTGGAGTTCATCCAGTGGCTGGAGGCCCTGGGGCCCCCATTCTCTTCTCTCTCTCTCAGCTTGCAAATATGTAAAAATATTAAAAAAACAAAACAAGCCAGGCATGGTGGCGCAGGCCTTTAATCCCAGCATTCGGGAGGCAGAGGCAGAAGGATCGCCGTGAATTCGAGGCCACCCAGGGACCACATAGTGAATTCCAGGTCAGCCTGAGTGAGAGTGAGACCCTACCTCGAAAAACCAAAAGAAACAAACAAACAAAAAACAAACAAACAAACAAACACAAAAGCTGCGTGTGGTGGCACACACTTAATCCCAGCACTTGGGAGGCAGAGACAGTAGGAGTGCCGTGAGTTGAGGCCAGCCTAAGACTGTATAGTAAATTCCAGGTCAGCCTGGGTTAGATAGAGACCCTACCCTGAAAAATAAATAAATAAATAAATAAATAAATAAATAAATAAATAAATAAATAAATAAATAAATACATAAATAAATACATAAATAAATAAATAAATAAAAAACACAGAAACAGCAAAAACAAAACCCTGCATGAACACGAGCGCCTTGGGGTGAGAGTGTGCCCGGGGCAGATCGCCGAGGGTGCCAGCAGCAGGAATTTCAATTGTCTCCTCCAGCACATGTACGCTGCAGCAAGGCCGGGCTCCCAGGGGTGCTATAACTGCGAAAGGCCTGGCAGGAGGAGGGCCCCAGGGGGCAGCCATCTGCAGGAGGGGGCGTGTGCAGGGCGGGGCCGGAACATCTTTCTTCAGGCCGCGCCCAGAGGCTGACACAGTTGCCAGCCGCACCGATCATGGCCGCAGCCGCTCTGGGGCAGGTGGGTGCGTGGCCCCGGACTGGGGCCCCTGGAGAGCCCACCCCGGGCATGGGAGGTGCACTTCCGGGAGGACCACTAGCCCGTAGCCCTTCCGGCTTGGAGCCATTTCTCTGTCCCTTGGGTTCCGCTGCAGAGCGCTGAGGAGGAGCGTGGGACCCCTGGGGAAGGAATACCGGGCTCAGCGGGCTGGAGAGTGGAGACTCCCAAGGGGTGCGGGAGGCGCTGGGGTGGGGGGCTGTCCTGCTTGGAAAACGGAGGAAGTGGGAAGCGTGGGGGAGGGGGCAGTGATGGGAGAGGTACAAGATGGAGGTGGTTGTGGTTGGGGGTCGTCTCCCGTGGGTTTTAGGGAACAGTCGCCCACTTTGCTCTGGGAACAAGGAGCCCAGGACTTTTAGGGTTTGGAAAGAAGAAGGCGCAGTTGCCACTGGGAATCGGAACCAGGAGCTTGAATTTGGGTTTCGTGGCACATGCCTGTTATCCAGTACTTGAGAGGTGGAGGCAGGAGTTCAAAGATAAGCTGCTTGGCAGGTGCTAGCCTGGTTGCATGGGACCCGGTTTCAAAAACTACAGAACCTGCTGTCTTTGGCAGCACATATACTAAAATTGAACCGATGCAGAGAAGATTAGCATGGCTCCTGCAACAAAGATGAAATGCAAATTCGTGAAGCAGTCCATATTTTAAAGAACCACAAAACAGGTTTTTTTTTTTTTTCCCCCTTGTAACTAAAGGTATAGTAAAGGGGAGTATGTGCACCTGGGTCTGGAATCTTGTTAAAGTGACACATTCCCCAGTTGTTTTTTTTTTTTTTTTTTTTTAATCTGATTTCAGACAATACTGTGTATTTACACAGCAAGCTTTCTAGTGAGGGTTAGGAATGTAGCTCAGTTGGTAGAGAGGCCATATGTTTGATCCCCAGTACTGCATAATTCTACCACTTAGGAGGTGGAGGCAGGAGGATCAGAAATTATCCCTCTGCTACATAAGGAAACTGAGGCCAGCCTGGGCTAGAGACCCTGTCACAAAACAAAACAACAAAAAGATTTCTAAGTGAGGAAGGAAACAGCTGCACTGTAACTTTGGGAGAAATGATTGCTGTTCACTTTCTCCTGACTTTTATTTGCAGCTTTAGTCAAGGCTGGTGAATTCCAGAGCAGATTTTTGTCTCTTGCTCGTAGTGACTGATGGGAATGTTCTGGGCTGACTTTGTGAAACAGCCTTGGGACAAATGGCTCGGCTTGGATGATAGTACACAGATATGGCTGAAAAGTCTATGTGTGTGTAGGTGTAAAGTGTGTAGAGGCCAGATGCTACCCATTTTTTTTTTTTTTTGAGATGTATCAATGGCCTAGAACTCTAATCAGGTTAGACTCTATGGTCAGCAACTGCCAGGACTCTGTCTCTACTTCCTAGCACTGGGACTACAGGTGTATGACACTATGCTTGGTAATATATGTGTGTGTGTATGTATGTATGTATATTTATATATATATATATATATATATAAAATAAATAGAAATATTTTAAAAAGATTTATTTTTAAGTCGGGCCCCACAAATAAAAATATTTTTTAAGTATCTATTTTTAAGTCGGGCGTGGTGGCGCCTTTAATCCCAGCACTCGGGAGGCAGAGATAGGAGGATCGCAGTGAGTTCAAGGCCACCCTGAGACTGAGTGAATTCCAGGCCAACCAGGACCAGAGTGAGACCCTACCTCGAAAAACCAAAAACTAAATTTTTATTTATTTATTTATTTGAGAGAAAGAGAGAGAGAATGAAAATGGGTGTGCCAGGGCCTCCAGCTACTGCAAACAAACTCCAGACACATGTGCCACCTTATGCATCTGGCTTATGTGGGTCCTGGGGAATAGAACCTGGGTCCTTTGGCTTTGCAAGCAAGTGCCTTAAACCACTAAGCCATCTCTCCAGCCTCCCCCCCCCAACACACACACTTTTTTTTTGTTTCTGGAGGTAGGGTCTCCTCCTAGCCCAGGCTGACCTGGAATTCATGCTAATTCCAGTCTGGCCTTGAATTCACCACAATTCTACCTCTGCCTCCTGAATGCTGGAACTAAAGGTATGTGCTACCACTCCTGGCCTTTTTGTTTGTTTATTTATTAGAGACAGAGAGAGGGAGAGAGAGAGAGTGAGAATGGGCATGCCAGGGCCTCTAGCCTCTGTAAATGAATTCCATGTCCATTTGCTTACATGGGACCTGCAGAATTGAACCTGGGTACTTAGGTTTCGCAGGCAAGCACCTTAACTGCCAAGTCATTTCTCCAGCTCTGGCCTTTTTAAATTTATTTTTTATTGAAGGTAGGGTCTTGCTCTAGCCCAAGCTGACCTGGAATTCCTATTTCTGCCTCTTGAGAGCACTGGGACTAAAGGTGTGCACCCCCATACCCCAATTTTTTTTTTTTTAACCTGAGTTTGGATTGAAGTTCTCATGTTTCCATGGTGAACGCTTTACTGATTGAACTGTCCCTCAGTCCCCAGTCCTGGACTTGGACAGGTACAGCTCTGTCATATTAGGGCACTCCCCAAGTCATTTGGGACAAAGCTGGGCTCTGAGGAAGACTATTTTTATTTTGTTATTTTGAGGCAGGCTCTCACTCTAGCACAGGCTGACTGGGAACACACTTTGTATCCCTAGATTGGCTTCGAACTCACAGGAATCCTCCTACCTTAACCTCCCTTCTTGATTTTTGAGATTATAGGTATGAACCACTGTGCTCGGCTATAGGAAGACAGTTTCGCCCTGTAATGGAGTGAGCTCTAAGCTATGATGGTGGGTGCTCATATGGTGACACCCTAGAGTGTGAAAGAGACATTTCTGTGGCTTTGGCATGGACAGTCTTGTGGGGACTAGCTTAGACTAACACAGGGATAGTTCTTGGGTCTGAAGGACACAACCTTGAGACTTGACAGGGACAATCCTAACTATAGAGGGTAGACATGCTAGCTGGGGCAGAAGGGCAGTCCTGGGAGGTGACATTCTCAGGGCCTCCCGAGATTATAAGATGGAGTTTCTTGGACTTCTGAAATCTCTGTTGGAGAGAGGGTTCTGAGCTACCAAGGGGCAGTTTTAGGCAGGCGTGGTGGCACGCGCCTTTAATCCCAGCACTCGGGAGGCAGAGGTAGGAGGATCGCCGTGAGTTCGAGGCCACCCTGAGACTCCATAGTGAATTCCAGGTCAGCCTGAGCTAGAGTGAAAACCTACCTCGAAAAACCAAAAAACAAACAAAGGGGCAGGGTTTTTTGTTTTTTTTTTTTTTTTTGGAGTTAGGGTCTCGCTCTAGCCCAGGCTGACCTGGAATTCACTATATATTCTCAGGGTAGCCTTGAACTCCTACCTTTGCCTCCCGAGTGGTGGGAATAAAGGTGTGCACCAAAATACCAGGCCCTTATTTATTTATTATATTTTTATTATTTGACAGGGAAAGAGAAAATGGGCATGCCAGGGCTTCCAGCCACTGCAAACGAACTCCAGACGCGTCCGCCCCCTTGTGCATCTGGCTAACATGGGTCCTGAGGAATCGAACCTGGGTCATTTGGCTTTGCAGGCAAATGCCTTAACTGCTAGGCCATCTCTCCAGCCCTATTTATTCATTTATTTATTTTCAGCTCTCTCTGTCTTGCTGCCCCAATGCTCGCTGTCCTAGTCCATGTGTCTGTCTTCCCCTGCTGGGAGGAAGCAGGACTTCATTGCTGGGCAAACTTCATGTCACAACCAGAAGCCTTGTAGGGGGCTGACACTGATCACCTCTGAAGCCCTTGGGCACTACACTATCGAGACCACAGGCGCAGAGAACAAGCCTTTAATCCCAACACTCAGGCTGTGTTAGCAGAATCTCTGTGAGTTAGAGACCAGTCTGAGGTTCAGAGTGAGTTCTAGATCAGCTTAGGCTAGAATAAGATCGTACCTAAAAAAAAAAAAAAAACCACAGGCGACATCTGAGGGCTAGCGAGATGGTTCAATGGATAAAAGTGCTTACTGTTTAAGAGTGAGGCCCTTAAATCAGGCATGGTGACATACGCCTTTAATCCCAGAACTCAGGAGGCAGAGATAGGAGGATTGCCTTGAGTTTAAGGTCAGCCTGGTCTAGAGTGAGGCCCTGAGTTCAGATCCCTAGCACCCACATAAAATACTGGGCATGGTAGCATTCATGTATATGCTCAGTGCTGGGCAGCATCAGAAAATTCCTGGGCTTGGTGTCTAGTTAGTCTAGTGAATCTGTGAGCTCTAGATTCAGTGAGACCCTGTCTCAAAAAAATATGGCCTTTAATCCCAGCTCTTGGGAAACAGAATCAGGAGGATTGCTGTGAGTTCAAGGCTACCCCGAAACTACGTAGTGAATTCCAGGTTAGCCTGAGCTAGAGTGAGACCCTGCCTCAAAAAACCAAACAAACACAACAACAACATAAAATATGGTGGAGAATGACTGGGGAAGAACCGTAATGTTGATCTCTGACCTCTATATAACACATACACACATGCACATGCACCCATACACATATATATGCCCATATGTGTGAACATGCATAAATACCACACACATGCAAAATAATCAATGCCCAGGGCTGGAGGGATTGCTCAGTAGTTAAAGGCACTTGGCTGTAAAGCTAAGAACTTGAGTTTATTTCCCAGTACACATGTAAAGCCAGATGCACATGGTAGCACATGTGCCTGGCATTCGTTTGCAGTGGCAAGAGGCCTTGGCTCATTTTCTCTTTCACTGTCTCTCAAATAAATAAATAGCCGGGCGTGGTGGCGCACACCTTTAATCCCAGCACTTGGGAGGCAGGGGTAGGAGGATCACTGTGAGTTCGAGGCCACCCTGAGACTACATAGTGAATTCCAGGTCAGCCTGGGCTACAGTGAGACCCTACCTCAAAAAACTAAAAAAAAAATAAAAATAAAAAAAAAAAATAAATAAATAGTCATATTTGAGCCAGGCTTATGTTGCAGGCCTGTCATCCCAGCTATTCAGTAGGCTGAAGCAGAAAGATCAAAACTTCAAGGCAAACTAGGGCTGAGCTACAGAGCAAGTCTGAGGCCAGTTTGCATAATTTAGTGAGACCCTGTCTCAAAAACAAACAATCATACAAACCAGGGGCTGGAGAGATGGTTTAGCAGTTAAGGTGTTTGCCTGCAAAGCCAAAGGTTCAACTTCCCAGGACCCATGTAAGCCAGATGCACAAGGGGGCTCATGCATCTGAAGTTCGTTGGCAGTGGCTGAAGGCCCTGGAGCACCCATTCTCTCTCTCTCTCTATCTGCCTCTTTCTCTGTCTGTTGCTCTCAAATTAATAAATAAAAATATTTTTTAAAAACCAAAACAGAGTTGGGTGTGGTGGCGCACGCCTTTAATTCCAGCACTTGGAAGGTAGAGGTAAGAGGATCGCCTTGAGTTCAAGGCCACCCTGAGACTACACAGTTAATTCCAGGTCAGCCTGAGCTAGAGCCAGACCCTACCTCAAAACAAACGAACAAACAAACAAAAGACCAAAAAAACCCAGCAAAACAGATTGGGGATGTAGCTCAGTTGGTACAGTGCTTACCTGGCATGTACAAAGCCTTGGGTTTGAATTGAGCATTGCCTAAACTGGATGTGGCCTGTAATCCCCAAATTCAGTATATAGAGGTAGGAGGATCAGGAATTAAGGTCAAAAAAAGAAAGAAAGAAGGAGGGGGGCTTAGAGAGATGGGCCCAGTGGGTGAAGT
This sequence comes from Jaculus jaculus, assembly GCF_020740685.1. Classification (NCBI taxonomy): domain Eukaryota; kingdom Metazoa; phylum Chordata; class Mammalia; order Rodentia; family Dipodidae; genus Jaculus; species Jaculus jaculus. The sequence goes on from NC_059115.1 coordinate 21,759,025, forward strand.
GCTTGCAAAGCATAAAGATCTGAGTTTGGATCCCCAGCGCCCATGTGTAAATGCAGACATGGGTGTGGTGGCACATTCCTTAACCCCAGCACTTGGGAGGCAGAGGTAGGAGGATCCCCATGAATTTGAGGCCACCCTGAGACTACATAGTGAATTCTAGGTCAGGACTAGAGTACAACCCTATCTCGAAAAGCCAAAAAAAAAAAAAAAGCAAACATGGAAGTGCACATTTGTAATTCCAGGGCCAGCCAGTCTATCAAAGTCTGTGAAATTTAGGTTCCTTGAAAGACCCCATTTCAGTCAGGCATGATGGCACATACCTTTAATCCTAGCACTTGGGAAGCTGAGTTAGGAGGATCACTATAGTCCAAGGCCAGCCTGAAACTACATAGTGAATTCCAGGTCAGCCTGGACTAGAGACCATGCCTCCAATAAAATAAAATAAAGATCCCATTTCTAAAAAAAATAAGGTGAAGATTAATTGAGGAGGGAGGGTACCCGATATCGAATTGGCCTCCACACATATGAAAACCCATGCATACACCCAAGTTTTCATGGCCCAGACAGGCCTTGGCAGCTTCCAACCTGGTCTTTCTGTGACTCACCTGCAGTCCAGTGACCTCTGCCATCCTTCCCCATCCTCACTGCCACTGTAGGCTCTCCCAGTTCATGTGTACAGCAGCAAGCTCACTACCCCTGTCTCCTGCAACCTCATGACCCAACTGCTTCCCTGTGGGGCCAGCAGAAACCGGCATGGTGAGGTCAAAGGTCACAGCAGGGCCCACACTCCTGCACAAGGCTCATACCTGCTGTACCTGTGAACCTCAGGCAGGCCGCTGTAGGTCTGGACCCCTTGCCTCTGCCAAGAGCCCTGCAGTCCCTGCCAAGGGTGTCCGGGAGTTGCCCAGCCATGTGGCTCCTTGAGTAGAAAGCATCAGGACTCCTTGGGTTTGAGGGGAAAGGCTGGGGAGGACTCCCAGGTCTGAGGGAGAAGGTCTGGGGTCTGGACTCTCCTGAATCTGAGGGAGGACTCTTGTTCCGAGGGAGGAGGGCTGGGGCCTGAATTTTTTCTTTCTTTCTCCCTTTCTCCCTTTCTTTCTTTCTCTCTTTCTCTCTTTCTTTCTTTCTTTCTTTCTTTCTTTCTTTCTTTCTTTCTTTCTCTCTTTCTCTCTTTCTCTCTTTCTCTCTTTCTCTCTTTCTCTCTTTCTTTATCTCTCTCTCTCTCTCTTCCTCTCTTTCTCTCTTTCTCTCTTTTTCTCCCTCCCTCCCTCCCTCCCTCTCTCTCTCTCTTCTCTCTCTCTCTCTCTCTCTCTTTCTTTCTTTCTTTTTGAGGTAGAGTTTTGCTCTAGCCCAGGCTGACCTGGAATTCACTATGTAGTCTCAGGCTGTCCTTGAACTCACAGCAATCCTCCTACCTCTGCCTCCTGAGTGCTGGGATTAAAGGCGTGCGCCACCACCCCCAGCTTTTGAATTCTTGTTCTGAGGGACCAGGACTGGGGCCTGAACTCCTGACTCTGAGAGAGGAGGGCTGTGGGTCTTGATGGCTGTTCTGGGGCAGCAGGCCCCTCACTTTTTCTAACTCTTGTCGGTATCTGGGCTCCCCTGGGAGGCTTTACTTACCGGCTCGCGGTCCTAGTTCTCTTCGTGTCTGAGCTGGTCTCAGGCTGAGTTCAAAGTTCCCTGGAGTAGGAGGCACCTGGGTTTGACTTTGCCCCGCGTGGTGGAGGGGGCTGGAGCTGACTGTGCACCTTCTAGGCTTGGACCTGCTGGCTGGGGCCTTGGCAGAGCCACAGACATTATCTAAGATGCACTGGGGAAAAAAATAAAATGAGGGCTGGAGGGATTGCTTAGTGATTAAGGCGTTTGCCTGCAATGCCAAAGGACCCTGGTTGGAATCCTCAGGACCCACATTAGCTAAACGCACAAGGGGGTGCACACATCTGAAGTTCGTTTGCAGTGGCTGGAGGCCCAGGCACGCCCATTCTCTCTCTCTTCCCTCTTTCTCTGTCAAATAAATAAATAAATAAATAAAATATTTTAAAAATAAACAAAATTAAATCAGATGCCCCAGGATTGTGATTTCAGGCCTCAAGGACCTCACAAGCAGGAGACAGCAAGAGTGCCAGGGTCGTTCATTGCCTCCCTTGTGTGTGATTCTCCCTACTCCAGATCTTGGCCCGAAAACTTTTCCCTGTGCCTTGGCTTCTGTGTGGGTCCAGAAGATGTATGTCCTCCAACTTCAAGGTGAAAGGCGGGCCCGGGGTCTGAGGGAGGAAGGCTGGGGTCTGGGCCCCTGGATTGAGGCCTGTCACCGAGGGCCACAGCCCAGAGGTGAGAGGAGTGTGGTACTTGGGCAACCCAGTAAGTATTGTACCATAAGGCTCAGTGAAGAAGGTGAAATTATTTCCTCGAGGCTTTTGGGGCCCCGCAGCCTTCTCTTTGGGTGTCAGGCTGGAGCCTCATGGAAGCTGTAGTCTCTCAGGTTGGCCACTGCGACAGGATTCCAGATCCCCTGTGTTCCCTGTCTTTTCTCAGGCCGCAGACTTGCAGCTACAGGTGACACAGCGGCCACAGAGGAAGCCCAGCTCCAACGAGCAGCTGCTGTTTGGGAAGACGTTTACAGACCATATGCTGATGGTGGAGTGGAGTGGGACGACAGGCTGGAGCCCACCTCGCATCCAGCCCTTCCAAAATCTCACACTGCACCCAGCCTGCTCTGCCCTCCACTACTCCCTGCAGGTGGGATGGCCCTCAACTTCTGACCGCTGGCCTTGTCTACATCTCTTGCTTGCTGTATCTTACTGAATCGATCTCCCGGTTTCTTCTTTCTGTGGGTCTGTCATGGTGTCTGAGATGTCTCAGGTCCCATGTGCCATGCCGGGTGATGCTGGGTTCCCACTATGAGAGAGCTTAGCTTGAGCTGGACCCATGTGTTCTGATGAGACAGAGACCAGAAGAGACTCTATTCTAACTTGAACATGAGGTCTCTCCTGGCAAAAAGGAGGGATCAGGTTGTTAAGAAGAGATGGACAATTTGTGCAAAGTCCCAAATGGGAGAAGAATGGTGTTGGGAGAAACTGTGAGGTCAGACCATAGCAGAGGAGGCCCAGGAGGTCATCAGGAATGGTCATAGAAGAGCTGACAGCCGTGGAAGTTAGTGTAGGTGTATAACTCCTCAGGCTATGTGGAAAGCGAGCTGGAAGCCAGATATGGTGTAATCCTATTAGCTAGGGGCCGAGACAGGAGAAGTGCCTAGAGTTTGAGGCAAGCCTGGATTACATAGTGAACATCAAGCTAGTTAGGGCTACTCGGTGAAACCTTGCCTCAAAAAAAAAAAAAGCAAAAGCCAGGTGTGGTGGTGCACGTCTTTAATCCCAGCACTTGGGAGGCAGAGATAGGAGGATCACTGAGAGTTCGAGGCCACCTTGAGACTACATAGTGAATTCCAGGTCAGCCTGAGCTAGAATTTAGAATTGAGAGAATGGGAGCCAGATTCTCCTATAACAGCCCTTAAAGATTTTTGCTTATCTTTGTTACTGCAGCATAATATTCTGTTTTAACAATTCATTAGACAGTATCCTATTGTGGATTGTGGGACATTTTGATTATTTCCAGCCTTGTGCTATTACAAAAAAAAAGGTGTTGCAATAAACAAGCACATATGTTGCTTTCTTTAGGTGAGAGCATATCTCTGTGCCCAGTTTCTAGAGCTGGTGGATTAAAGGGCGTGAATGCCTGTCCTGTTGAAAGGTATCACCACAGTGTTCTCTCCAGAAGTTGAATCTGTTTCCAAACTTGCCAACTGACCCATTTCTTCAACCTTGAACAAGCCTTATGAAACTTAGAACTTTTCCAGTCACTGAAGTAATTTTTATTTATTTAGGTTGTTCAAGGTAGGGACTCTCTTTGGCCTGGACTAGAGTGACACTTTGCCTTGAAAAAAAATACTTCAAAGCCGGGCGTGGTGGCGCATGCCTTTAATCCCAGCATTTGGGAGGCAGAGGTAGGAGGATCACCATGAGTTTGAGGCTACCCTGAGACTCCATAGTGAATTCCAGGTCAGACTGGGCTAGAGTGAAACCCTACCTTGAAAAACAAAAACAAACAAACAAAAATACTTCAAAGCAGGGCATGGTGGCACATGCCTTTAATCCCAGCACTTGGGAGGCAGAGGTAGGAGGATTGCTGTGAGTTCAAGGCCACCCTGAAACTACATAGTGAATCCCAGGTCAGCCTGGGCTAGAATAAGACCCTGCCTCAAAAAACCAAAAACTGAAATATATATGAAAGAGTTTAGGCTTAGCAGGACCTCTTGTAACTACAAAGGAATTGCAGTTGCATGTGCCACCTTGTGCATCTGGCTTTACATGGGTACTGGGGAATTGAATCTGAGTCAGCATGCTTTGCAAGCAAGTACCTTTACTTTAATCATTGAACCATTGCCCCAGCCCCACTGGTTGTTCTTTTTTTTTTTTTTTTTTCCTAACAGTTTTTGTTATTTATTTGAGAGCGACAGAGAGAGAAAGAGGCAGCTAGAGAGAGGGAGAGAGAATGAGTGTGCCAGGGCCTCCAGCCACTGCAAATGAACTCCAGATGCATGCACTGCTTTGTGCATCTGGCTAACGTGGGTCCTGGGGAATCGAGCCTTGAACCGGCATCCTTAGGCTTCATAGGCAAGTGCTTAACTGCTAAGCCATCTCTCCAGCCCCCCCCTTTTTTTTTTTTTGAGGTAGTGTTTCACTGTAGTCTAGGCTGACCTTGAATTCACTATGTAGTCTCAGGGTGGCCTCAAACTCGTGGTGATCCTCCTCCTCTGCCTCCCGAGTGCTGGGATTAATGGTGTGCGCCACTATGACCAGCTCCCACTAAAGTTTGTGTTTTTTTTGAGATAGGTTCTCCTGCTACTGCAGATAAACTCCAGACACATGAACCTCTTTGTGTCTGGCTTTATGTGGGTATTGGAAATTGAACCTGGGCAGTCAGGCTTTGCAAGGAAGCACCTTTAATGACTTAGCCACCTTTCCAGACCCCTCTTGATGCTTTTGTATTTGTTTTGTTTGTTTGTTTTTTCCAGGTAGGGTCTTACTCTAACCCAGACTGACCTATAGTCCACAATATAGTCTCAGGGTGGCCTCGAACTCATGGTGATCCTCCTACCTCTGCCTCCCAAGTGCTGGGATTAAAGGCGTGTGTCACCATGCCTGGTGCCTCATGATTTTTTTTTTTATAATTTTTTTTTGTTTGTTTTTGTTTTTGAGGTAGGGTCTCACTCTAGCCCAGGGTGACCTGGAATTCACTAAGGAGCCTCAGGGTGGCCTCGAACTCACAGGGATCCTCCTACCTCTGCCTCCTGAGTGCTGGGATTAAAGGCGTGCGCCACCACGCCCAGCTTTCATGATGTTTTTTTTAAAACAGAGTTTCCTTCTGTAACCTAACCCAGGTTTGACTCTAACTCACTAGTCCAGTCTGGCCTTGAATATGCGATCCTCCTGCCTCAGCCTCCTGAGTAGCTGGGATGACAAAACTGAGCTGCTGTGCCTGGCTGGCTCTTTGCTTACTACAGTCTCCATCTCTTTGCGCCTGACTCTCAGCCAGCTCTTTCTCCCTCTGACTCCATCCCTAGCCCTGTCTCCAACTGTGTCATGGTGTATCTGTCCCCTTGATGGCCTGGGGTCTCTGAACCCTGAACACTCCTCCCCTGTCCCTGCAGCTCTTCGAGGGCATGAAGGCTTACAAGGGCAGGGACCAGCAAGTGCGCCTCTTTCGACCCTGGCTCAACATGGACAGGATGCTGCGCTCGGCTCAGCGCCTGTGCCTGCCAGTGAGTAGTCTGGACCCCGAGGAGGAGGGCAGTGGGCGGGCAAGGGAAGTCAGGGTCCCTGACTCCTAGAGGATCCCATCCAGAGTTTTGACAAGCTTGAGCTGCTCGAGTGCATCCGCCAGCTCATCGAGGTGGACAAAGACTGGGTTCCTGATGGTGCTGGGACCAGCCTGTACGTGCGACCTGTGCTCATCGGGAATGAGGTGGGCAGCACGGGCCCTGGAGGCTGACACACCTGGGTCAGAGGAAGTGGAGGGCAGAGCCTGGACCCCTAGGTCTGAGGGAGGAGGGCTGGGGTCTGGGCCCCTGGGTCTGAGGGAAGAGGGTTGGGGTCTGGGCCCCTGGGTCTGAGGGAGGAGGCTTTGGTTGGAACTTCTAGATCTGAGGGAGAGGGCTGGGACCTGCACCCCTGGGTGTGAGAGGGAGGGTCTGGGGTCCAGGCCTCGGAATCTGATCTGCCACTCTGCCCATCACAGCCCTCGCTGGGTGTCGGCGCGGTCACACAAGCCCTCTTGTTTGTCATTCTCTGCCCTGTGGGCTCCTACTTTCCTGGAGATGCCATGACCCCTGTCTCCCTCCTGGCTGACCCGAAATTTGTCCGAGCCTGGGTGGGTGGAGTCGGTGACTACAAACTGGGGGGGTAAGTAGCATCTCACTTCCCAGAATGCCCTGTGCACTGGACATGGGAGACGCAGTAGAGGACTGAGCTGGGCATTCCCTGCTGCTTTACATGGTCGAGGCAGCTTTGCCTTGTGTTGGGATGTCCCCTCATTTTGGCACTGTGGTCAGGGCACTGTGCTTTCTCTGTGTCTTTTGTTGTCCCTGCTATGTGAAAACAGAAGTGGGAGAAGGATGGGGTCTTTTCACATATGGACATGTGAGCTCAGGCATGGATGGAGGTCTGTGGAAAAACTAGGAATGGGACCCTGTGAGCCCATAGAAAGCAAGTTTGCCTTAGGTCATTGGTCCCTTTCCAGGCCACCCATGCCCCCCGCCACTGCAAACGAATTCCAGATGCATGTGCCACACTGTGCATCTGCCTTTACATGAGCACTAAGGAAGAACTCGGGGTGCTAGGATTAGCAGGAAAACATCTCAAATGCTGAGCCATCTCTGTAGTCTAAGAACTTTTATAATTTTAATTTATTTATTTGCAAGCAGAGAGAAAGAGATAGAGAGGAGACAGACAAAGAGATAATGGGCATGCAAGGGCCCTGAGCCACACCAAATGAACTCCAGACGCATGCACCCCCTTGTGCAGCTGGCTTACATGAGTACTGGGGAATCGAACCTGGGTCATTTGGCTTCACAGACAAGTTCTAATTAATTTATTTGAGAGAGGAAGAGGGAGAGAGAGAGAGTATGTGTGCATAGGCAGGGTCTCCTGCCATTGCAAACTCCAGACACATGCACCACTTTGTGCATCTGCCATTACATGGACACTGGGGAATCAAACCCAGGCCATCAGGCTTTACAAACAAATGCCTTTAACCACTGAGCCATCTCCCTAACCCCACTGAAGTAATTTTTTTTTGTTGTTATTGTTGTCTTTTCAAGGTAAGGTCTCACTCTAGCCCAGGTTGACTGGGCACTCACTCTGTAGTCACAGTCTGGCCTCAAACTCACAGTGATCCTTCATATTTATTTATTTTTGAGGTTTTTGAGGTAGGATCTCGCTCTAGCCTAGGCTGACCTGGAATTCACAATGTAGGCCCAGGGTGGCCTTGAACTCATGGCGATCCTCTTACCTCTGCCTCCTGAGTGCTGGGATTAAAGGTGTGTGCCACTATGTATAGAGAGGCAGAATAGACTCCCATGTACGGGGGGCGGGGGACAGGATAGGCTCCCAATTGGGCACAGGGATGTCCAGTTTTTGCACCAGGCTCAGAATTCTACACATGGCTGGGATCTTGTCCTGGGACAACAAGGAACCTTGGGCAATTTGAAAGTAAGTCAGAAATAAGGTAGGGTCTGGGTAACACACTGCAGACTAAGTAAGGTATGGAACTACACACCTGTAATGCTAACACTCAGGGGGCTGAGGCAGGAAGATTGCTTTGTGTCTAGAGGCTAGCCTGGGTACAGTTAGTTCCAGCCGGGCGTGGTGGCGCATGCCTTTAATTCCAGCACTAGGGAGGCAGAGGTAGGAGGATTGCCATGAGTTCAAGTCCACTCTGAGACTACAGTGAATTCCAGATCAGCCTGGGCTAGAGTGAGACCCTATCTTGAAAAAAAACAAGCAAACAAAAAACCCAAAAACAAAACAACAACAACAAAACCAGAGTTAGTTCAGGCTTACCAGGGCTACAAAGTAAGACTGCCAAAAGACAAAACCAAACAGCCAGGTGTGGTGGCACATGCCTGTGATCAGTGCTCAGATGAGGTAGGATCAGTTTAAACGGCCTCATCTAAAACAAGATGCTGCTGGGAATCCTGAAGGTGGCTCAGTCCATTAGGGAAGCCCACAGAAACTGGCCTGGGTGGAGGAGTCAAAACCCCTCTAGGAAGGTGAGGCTGGAAATGGTGTTTCAGAACAGTGGGGGATTTGGTTGTAATGAAATGCGTAGGAAGATGGGCAGTAGAATCAGTGGTGTATGTGTGATACAGAGAATGAGAACACGCAGGAAAGAGGGGCATTCCACCATGTCCTTGACTGGCTCATGGCCACTGATTCTGTTGTGGGAGCACTGGAAGCTGGGGAAAAGATAGGACCAGCGCTGGTATAGAAAGATTCTTTTAGGGATGTGTTGAGGGATCATGGGGGCCGGGGTCCCATGGCCAGTCTAACCAGGCTGTCCTCCTCCAGGAATTATGGGCCTACCGTGGCAGTGCAAAAAGAGGCCCAAAAGCAGGGCTGCGAGCAGGTCCTTTGGTTGTACGGGCCAGACCATCAGCTGACTGAAGTGGGCACCATGAATATCTTTGTCTACTGGACCCATGAGGATGGGGGTGAGCTCACACGTGACACAACCCAAAACCCTGATGGGCCTGGGTAATGTGTAGTGGGTTGTAGGCTCTAGTGGCCCTGGGAAAGAGGATGGGGAGAGTGCCCACAGATGTAAAAGCATCAATTCTTTTTTTTTTTTTTTTTCGAGGTAGGGTCTCACTCTGGTCCAGGCTGACCTGGAATTAACTCTGTAGTCTCAGGGGGGCCTTGAACTCACCGCGATCCTCCTACCTCTGCCTCCCGAGTGCTGGGATTAAAGGCATGCGCCGCCACGCCCGGCTTAAAGCATCAATTCTTATCATTCGTCTAGTGCTGGAGCTCGTGACGCCCCCGCTGGATGGCATCATCCTGCCTGGAGTGGTCAGACAGAGCCTGCTGGACCTGGCTCAGACCTGGGTAGGGCCTAAGGGGCACCTGTGGTTTGGGACCAGGACACCAGGGACCTGTGGTCAGGGGTGCACTGTATGGCATGGCCCTGTCTCCCTTCTTGGCTCATCTCTCTACTTCAAGCCTCTGACTTTCCCAGCAGCCTTAGGGAGGGAGAGGCAGGGGTCTGTGGCCACACAGCTGTCCTGGGGATTCGTGTGCATGGTCCCCTTGCCCTGCAGGGTGAGTTCCGGGTGGCCGAGCGCAAGATTACCATGAAGGAATTGCTGCGAGCGCTGGGGGAAGGCCGTGTGCGGGAAGTCTTCGGCTCAGGCACTGCCTGTCAGGTCTGCCCGGTGCATCGGATCTTGTACGAAGGCAAGGTGAGGCTGGGCTGCAGCGGAAGGTAGGACCCGTTAAGAGGGAAGGGCACCCCATCCTCATGGCTGCTTCTCCCCACCCAGCAACATCACATTCCCACCATGGAAAACGGGCCTGAGCTCATCCTCCGCTTCCAGAAGGAGCTGAAGGCTATTCAGGTGAGTCGCTCCTACAGGAGGACTGTCTGATGATGAGGCTGAACTTGAGCCAAATAACCCTTTCCTGTCTCTGGGACCCCTGGGTCAACACTGGCTTCCCTTCCCATGAGCCTCTGCAGGACTTGGGTCTTCTGGTCAGAGACTTCTCCCTTTCTTCCATGGGTCTCTATAGGTCCTGGGAGAAAATCTCCTGAGAGGAGAAATTTCCTTCCCAAGCCCCTTTGCCGCCCTGTCTTGTGGGCCTTCTGTTGGGTTTCTGCTGACCTTGGGGTCTCCCTGGTGGCAGAGAGCAAGTCTTCCCTTCCCGTGAGCCTCCTCTGCCTCTGGGTAAATTCCCATCCCAAGATCCTTTTATAGCCTCTTTATTGGAAGAAATCATCTCCTTCACTGAGCCTTGGATCCCCTGGTAGGTGAGAGTCCCCTCTCTTGACATAAGCCACCGAGGGCCCTGGGCCACCTGCAAAGAGAATACCCTTTTTCATGAGCCTCTGCCTAGGAAAGTTTCCTCCTCCAAGTCTGGTGCATTCCTCTTTTTTTTTTTTTTGGTTTTTCGAGGTAGGGTTTCACTCTAGCCCAGGCTGGCCTGGAATTCACTATGGAGTCTCAGGGTGGCCTCGAACTCATGGCGATCCTCCTACCTCTGCCTCCTGAGTGCCTGGATTAGAGGCGTGCGCCACCACGCCCGGCTTTGCATTCCCATTCTTATTAGCCACGAGGTCTTCCCTAAGGACCTAGAACAACACATGTTAAGTGAAAACATCTTTCCCCTAGAGGTTTACAGTAATTCTTCTCCATAGACCCCTACCTTCCTAATTTCCTGTGTCCTTGCCTTGATTTTCCCTCCTCCCATTGTTGGTGGGCCTGGGGGTGGGGCCTACCTTTCCCAGGAGGCATCAGGGTGCCGCTCCTAGAGCCATCATGCGAAGATGTCCCAGGGCCTGTTGGGGGTTGTAGTGCAGCTCCTCTCACATCCCACTTCCACTGTCCTGCAGTACGGAGCCAGCGCCCACGAGTGGATGCTCCCGGTGTGATGCTTCGGGCTGTGCCCACAGGGCTCAGATCAACCTGTAGCACCCAGTACCGCCATCCTTGCCTCGCTCCCAGAGACTCACTGAAGTGCAATAAGAAAAGGCCAGGCCGGACGCCTGGGTCACTGGCGCCCGCCAAAGCCTTAAGGGCCGGACCTGGCGGTTTGGATCTCAGCTTCAGGCTGCAGGCCTCCGCAGCTGCTCAGTGTCATGGGGTCAAGGGGGCATCTTGGCCTCCGCTCCATATCTCCGTTTTCAGGCCGGACCCGGGTGCTGTATTACTCTCAGTCCTTGCTGCAATTTTGAAATAAAATGCCAAAGAACAAGACAATAGCTGTCCTGTCCAGTGACTACCCCTCTGGGATCTGGAGCCTTAAAATATGACTCCTGGTCCTCAGCCCATTTTCTTTTCTTTCTTTTTCTTTTTCTTAACAACTTCCATGATCATAAACAATATCCCATGGTAATGTCCTCCCTCCCCCCACTTGCCCCTTTGAAACTCCATTCTCTATCATATCCCCGCCTCCATTCAATGAGTCTCTCTTTTATTTTGATGTCATCATCTTTTCCTCCTATTATGATGGTCTTGTGTAGGTAGTGTCAGGCACTGTGAGGTCATGGATATTCAGGCCATTTTGTGTCTGGAGGATCACATTGTAAGGAGGCCTACCCTTCCTTTGGCTCTTACATTCTTTCTGCCACCTCTTCCACAAGGGAACCTGAGCCTTGGAAGATATTGCAGTGCTGAGCACTCCTCTATCACTTCTTCCCAGCACCATGATACCTTCTGAGTCATCCCAATGTGTCTGCCATCTGAAAAGAGAAGATTCTCTACTCAAAGTGAGAGTAGCATTAATATAAAGGTATAAACATTAAGAGAAGTGCTTACTGGGCAGTTTGATGAGCATAGCATATACATTTAGCCAGACAGCAGCAGACGTTACACCCCTAGGGCTCAAGACTACCCCTGTTTTAGGTTTTGAGTATCAGGGATGTATTCCCTCCCATAGAGCGGGCCTCCAGTCCAATTAGAGGGCAGTTGGTTTACACCATGACAGATGTGCCACTATTGTACCTGTTGGCTCATTTGGCCTGGTGGGCCAAATATAAAGCTTGCAGTATCCACTGTTGAGTATCTTCACTGGTGATTTCTCTCTCCCATTGAACTGCATGCAGAATGGCTTCTCCCAGCTGGTTTACATGGAGGAGGTTATCAGCTCAGTTCCAGCAGGATTTTTCAGTGGCCTTGAAGCCCAAGTATGTGGGATCTTCAGCAATAGAGTCTTTCCATCTATTCTGGGTGGGAAACCAAGGGCCTTGCAAAGCCCATTTTATTTTCAAGGACCCCAGTAACTTGGAGGTTATTACAGCCCGGGAGCCCCTCCTGAGATTGGTATCTGACCCCAAATGACTGATCCTCCTATGCACCCTAATCTCATTCTATGCCTATATACTATGCCAGACCCCCTCCTCACTGTTTCTTTCTCAAAACCCATTGGTGCCCAGGCCCTATTCCTGGGACCCCTGACTGCTGTCCCTTCTCTGCACTAGACCTAGTTTGATCTCCTGTCTTGTGTTCTCCCAACCAAGGCCCAGTCTCTACTCTCTGCTTCGGACCTCCATCCTGTCTGCTATCTTTTGCTTATTTTTATTTTTTCATTTTTTGGCTTTTCAAGGTAGGGTCTCACTCTAGGCCAGGCAGGCCTGGAATTCACTGTGTAGTCTCAGGGTGGCCTCGAACTCATGGCCATTCTCCTACCTCTGCCTCCCAAGTGCTAAGATTAAAGGCATGTGCCACCACACCTGGCTAATAATTTTTTTAAATATTTTATTCATTTTTATTTATTTGAGAGCAACAGAGAGAGAAAGAGGCAGATAGAAAGAGAGAAAATGGGTGTGCCAGGGCCTCTAGCCACTGCAACCGAACTCCAGATGCGTGTGCCCCCTTATGCATCTGGCTAACATGGGTCCTGGAGAATCAAGCCTCGAACCAGGGTCCTTAGGCTTCATAGGCAAGTGCTTAACCACTAAGCCATCTCTCCAGCCCTAATAATTCTTTTTAGATAAAAATTGATAGCAGCCAGCACTGGGGAGGCAGAGGTAGGAGGATGGCCATGAGTTCAAGGCCACCTTGAGACTACATAGTGAATTCCAGGTCAGCCTGGGCTAGAGTGAGACCCTACCTCAAAAAAAAAAAAAAAAAATTAAAAATAGGCTGGACGTGGTGGCGCATGCCTTTAATCCCAGCACTTGGGAGGCAGAGGTAGGAGGATCACCGTGAGTTTGAGGCCACCCTGAGACTCTGTAGTGAATTCCAGGTCAGCCTGGGCTAGAGTGAGCCCCCACCTCGAAAAACCAAAAAAAAAAATAATAATAGTATGCCGGGTGTGGTGGTGCATGCCTTTAATACCGGCACTCAGGAACCAGAGGTAGGAGGATTGCCATGAGTTCGAGGCCACCCTGATACTGCATAGTTCTAGGTTAGCGTGACCTAGAGTGAGACCCTACCTTGAAAAACCAATTAAAATAAGTTTGTTTTTATTGAGTTGAGAGGGAGATGGAGACAGAATGGGCGTGCCAAGGCCTTCAGCCATTGCAAACAAACTCCAGATGTATTCACCACCTTGTCCACCCAGCTTACATGTGTCCTGGGGAATTGAACCTGGGTTCTTTGGCTTTGTAGGAAAGAGCCTTAACTGCTAAGCCATCTCTCCAGCCCTATTCTATCTATTTTGCTACACCTTGTTCTGCCCCTCAGGGATGGCAGTACCCCCTACGAGTACCACAGACTGTGTGAACTGAGCCCAGATTCCCTCCCTCCCTCTCTCTCTCCCTCCCTCCCTCTCTCTCTCCCTTCCTCCCTCTCTCTCTCTCTCTCTCTCTCTCTTTCTCTCTCTCTTCTGTTTGGTTTTTCAAGGTAGGGCCTCACTCTAGTCCAGGCTGATCTGGAATTCACTATATAGTCTCAGGGTGGCCTCGAACTCACAGTGATCCTCTTGCCTTTGCCCTCCACCCCAGTGCTGGGATTAAAGGAGTGCATCTTCACGCCCAGCTGAATTTTTTTTTTTTTTTCAAAGGCGTGCGCCACCACGCCCGGCTGATTTTTTTTTTTTAATTTTTATTTATTTATTTTTATTTGAGAGTGACAGACACAGAGAGAAAGACAGATAGAGGGAGAGAGAGAGAATGGGCGCGCCAGGGCTTCCAGCCTCTGCAAACGAACTCCAGATGCGTGCGCTCCCCTGTGCATCTGGCTAATGTGGGACCTGGGGAACCGAGCCTCGAACCGGGGTCCTTAGGCTTCACAGGCAAGCGCTTAACCGCTAAGCCATCTCTCCAGCCCCTCAGCTGAATTTTTTAAAATATATTTTTAGAACTGGAGAGATGGCTTTTTTAAAGTTTAAAAATACGTGTATTTTTAGCTGGGTGTGGTGGCTCACGCCTTCAGTCCCAACACTCAGGAGGCACAGATAGGAGGATTGCCATGAATTCAAGGCTACCTTGAAACTACATAGTGAATTTCCAGGTCAGCTTGGACTAGAACGAGACCCTATCTCAAAATCACATATATATAAAATTTACATGGGTACTGGGGAATTGAACTTGGGTCATTAGGCTCTGCAGGCAAGTGCCTTCATCACTGAGCCATCTCTCCAGTCCTGATTTTTTTTGGGGGGGGGGTTTCTTTTGGAGATAGGGTCTCACGCCCAGTCCAGGCTGACCTGGAATTCACAATGTTGTCTCAGAGTGGCCTTGAACTCGTGGTGATTCTCCTACCTCTGCCTCTTGAATGCTGGGATTAAAGGTATTCCCCACCACACCAAGCTCGTTTGTTTTTTACCAGGCGATCCTCCTACCTTCCAAATGCTGGGATTTTTTTTTTTTTTTGTGTGTGTGGGGGGAGGAGGTTATCTCAAGGTAGCATCTCCCTGTAGTCCGGGCGATCCTTCCATCTCTTCATCCTTAGTGTTGGGATTAATGACTTTTGTCATCACAACTGACTACATATTTATTTGAGAGAGGGAGAGAGAAAGAAAGAGAGCGTGAGTATGGATGCATTAGGGCCCCCTGCCCCTGCAAAGGACCTCCGGATGCATGTGTCACTCTGTGCATTTGGTTTTACATGGATGCTGAGAAATTGAGCCCAGGTTGTTAGGGCTTGCAGGCAAGTGCCTTAACTGCTAAGCCATCTCTCCAGCCCTACATAAAGACTTTTTTTTTTTTTGTTTTTTCGAGGTAGGGTCTCACTCTGGCTCAGGCTGACCTGGAATTCGCTATGGAGTCTCAGGGTGGCTTCGAACTCTTGGTGATCCTCCTACCTCTGCCTCCCGAGTGCTGGGATTAAAGGCGTGCGCCACCACACCCAGCAAGACTTTTTAAATGCCCAAAAGACTAGTTTGAAAGCCTTTTTAAAAAAAAGAATTCCTGCCAGGTGTGGTGGCACACATCTGTAATCCCAGCACTTGGGAGGCAGGAGGATCACTGTGCGTTCGAGGCCACCCTGAGACTGCATAGTGAATTCTGGGTTAGCCTGAGCTAAAGTGAGACCCTACCTCAAAAAAAAAATACAAAAGAATTCCTGTGCAACCTGGGTTCAATTCTCCACTACCTATGTAAGGCCAGATCTACAAGGATCTACATGTCTCAGGAGTTCATTTGCAGCAGCTATAGGTCCTGGCATGTCCATTTTCTGTCTCTCTCTCAAATAATTTTTTTAAAATTTTTATTTATTTATTTGAGAGAGACAGACACAGAGAGAAAGACAGATAGAGGGAGAGAAAGAGAATGGGCGCGCCAGGGCTTCCAGCCTCTGCAAATGAACTCCAGACGCGTGCGCCCCCTTGTGCATCTGGCTAACATGGGACCTGGAGAACCGAGCCTCGAACCGGGGTCCTTAGGCTTCACAGGCAAGCGCTTAACCGCTAAGCCATCTCTCCAGCCCTCAAATAATTTTTTAAAATAATTTAAAAAAGAATTCCTCCAGTATGACTTTATTTGAGAAGGGACAGTACAAGATCAAATCAACTCAGTTTATGGCTAATGCAAAAAGAAGGAAAGAGGTCAGCCCTGTGCTTCCTACAGCACAGGTGCCCACACTCTCCTGGGCTGCCTTGACAGGCTGCCACTGTCTGCCATTACACAGTTCACAGCAAGTGACAGACGGGCCATCTAGAATCCTGAGCCACAGAACAAGAACTGAAGTAGTATCAAGATAAAGCACTTCCTCCGGAAAGAAACCCTTATGAACTGGTGACAAACTACACATCTTATTCTCTTAGTTACTGACTGCCCGTCTCATTTTGCTCTAGCTTTAAGCTTTGAGTAAACTTGTTATAAAACAATTTTTCAATGGGTGTGGTGGTACACCCCCTTTAATGCCAGCACTCAGGAGAGTGCTTGTGCCAGAACCTGCTGGCTGAAAAGGTTCGAGCCTGATGGGGAGTAAGGATTAAAGAAAGACAGGAGAAAGAATGAACGCAGGGACTCCACTCTAGGACTGAAGCGCTGTTTATTTCTCAGTAGTCCTTTAAAAAAATTTTTTTTGTTTATTTTTATTTATTTATTTATTATTTGAGAGTGACAGAGAGAGAAAGAGGCAGATAGAGAGAGAGAGAGAGAATGGGCACACCAGGGCTTCCAGCCACTGCAAACGAACTCCAGATGCGTGCACCCCCTTGTGCATCTGGATAACATGGGTCCTGGGGAATGGAGCCTCGAACCAGGGTCCTTAGGCTTCACAGGCAAGCGTATAACTGCTAAGCCATCTCTCCAGCCCATCAGCAGTCTTTTTTAATATCTTGCAAACAGTTTGCCCATGTACAAAAATTCCATGACCTTCGCACAAATTTCTATCAAAACAACTTCTTTCTGTTACAGAGTTCTGCACCTCGATCACTTCTCAGTACAAAAGATTATTCCAAGGTTGGGAGAGAAACAAACCCTCTGTTTCCAACAATACAAGCCTAAAGGTTCAAGGACGGTCAGCTCTCGCCAGGAACACTGAATATACAAACTCTTGCTTACTCGCAGGTGCAAAAGTCTTGTTGCCAAACAGCCCAATGCTATGGATTCAAGACCAGCCCAATAGCCCCTGACAGCTTGCGAGGCAGAGGTAGGAGGATCGCTGTGAGTTCAAGACCACTCTGAGACTACATAGTGAATCCCAGGTTAGCCTGGGCTACAGTGAGACCCTACCTCAAAAAACCAAACCAGGGCTGGAGAGATGGCTTAGCGGTTAAGCGCTTGCCTGTGAAGCCTAAGGACCCCGGTTCAAGGCTCGATTCTCCAGGACCCACGTTAGCCAGATGCACAAGGGGGCGCACGCATCTGGAGTTCGTTTGCAGTGGCTGGAGGCCCTGGCGCGCCCATTCTCTCTCTCTGCCTCCTTCTGTCTGTCATTCTCAAATAAATAAATTAAAATGAACAAAAAAAAAAATTAAAAAAAAAAAAACCAAACCAAACCAAACAAAAAGTTATTGAGGATCCTATCTCCAAGAGTTCTGTTCATGTGTGTTACATCTGTCATTGTTTACTAAACGAGTATTGATAGCTAAAAATGAAAATATTTACTCATTGATTTTTAAATTTTTTTTCTCAATTTTTATTAACATTTCCCATGATTATAAAAAAATCCCATGGTAATACCCTCCCCCCCAGCTTTCCCCTTTGAAATTCCATTCTCCATCATATCCTCTCCCCATCTCAATCAGTCTCTCTTTTATTTTGATTTTATGGTCTTTTCCTCCTCTTATGATGGTCTTGTGTAGGTAGTGTCAGGCACTATGAAGTCATGAATATCCAGGCCATTTTATGTCTGGAGGGAGCACATTGTAAGGAGTCCTACCCTTCCTTTGGCTCTTACATTCTTTCCGCCACCTCTTCCGCATTAGACCCTGAGCCTTGGAAGGTGTGATTGAGATGTTAGTCAGTACTCCAGTCACTTCTTTCCAGCACTATGATACCTTCTGAGTCATCCCAAGGTCACTGCCATCTGAAAAAAGAAGATTCTCTACTCAAAGTGAGAGTAGCGTTAATATAAGGGTATAAATATTAAGAGAATTGCTTACTGGGCAGTTTGATAAGCATAGTATATATATTTTTTTCCAGACATCAGCAGATGTTACACCCCTAGGGCTCATGACTACCCCTGTTTTAAGTTTTCAGTATCAGGGATGTGTTCCCCCCCATGGAGTGGGCCTCCAGTCCAATCGGAGGGCAGTTGGTTTCCACCATGACAAACCTGCCACTATTGCACCTGTTGGCTCTTTTGGCCTGGCTGGCCAACTATAAGGCATGCAGTGTCCACTGTTTACCCATTGATTTATAATGTATTTTCATTTATTTAATTTCAAGCAGAGAGATAGGAGAGAGACAGCCAAAGAGAATGGGTGCATTAGGGCCTCCAGCCACTGTAAATGACTCCAGATGCATGCTCCACTTTGTGAATCTGGACTTATGTGGATACTGGGGAACTGAACTGGTCATTGGGCTCTGAAGGCAAGCACTTTAACCACTGAACCATCTCTCCAGCCCTCATTTATTTTTAAAACATATTTTTGCCTATTACAGGTTAATCAGATCTTTGTGTAGTCCCCTTAATTAGTACTGTGACCAAGTGTCATTTAAGACTCCAGTTTACCTTTCTGAGCTCAAGGTCTTAGGTTGGCCTCTGACTCTTCATCTCAGAGCGATGGCTACTTGCCCTCTCTAAATCATTCTATGAGGGCTTTCTCCAGGCACTAAGCAAGTAGCTCAGGGGCCCACACGTGAACCAGCTGCAACCATAGGAAATGCAAAAGGGCACAGTGGCTTTCAGTACAGCTCACCCCACAATCAAACTGCAAATAAAAGGAGGCAAATGACCTGACAAAGGTGGCTTAGACAGGGTTTTGTTTTGACATCTAAAAGCAAAAGTATAGAGAAATCAGGGCTGGAGACATGGCTCAGCCGTTATCTGACTCTCTTCTCTCTCCATGCAAATAAATAAACAACAATATTTTTGGAAAACAAGAAGAGTTGAGAAATCAAAAGTTTCATAGGAGTTCTAGGCAACTTTGTGGCTACTGCCATGTTCAATGTGGGCACTCTTCTTAGATTCAAGGCAGCTGCAGAAGCCCCAGCCATCACTCTTGCCTGGAACCAATAGTCAAAGGAGAGGAGGAGGAAGCTTTTCTAGATTCATTTATCAAGGGAATAAAGCTTCTCTGGGGCCTCCAAGTTTCCTCATGGGTCCCCTTAGCCCCTAACCTTTCTTGTGCAATCACTAGCAAGACAGAATGGGAAGGTGCCCTAAGAAAGAAACAGTCTCCAGGCTGCTGGTTGGCCTGGCCTTTGACCATGCCTGCCAAGCTCCCACAGTCCACCTCAGCAAATTGGTCCAGAGATAAAATGGTGTGCCCAAGGTCACGCAGAAATCAGGCAGGCTTGGAATCCAAACATTCTGCTGCATATGTTGCTTTCAAATTGCTCTCTCTTTGGGGGGAGTTCTCTCTCTCTCTCTCTCTCTCTCTTTTTTTTTTTTTTTTTGCTTTTCAAGGTAGGATCTTCTTCTAGCCCCTGTAAATGGACTCCGGATGCATATACATCTGCCTCTTTTTTTCTCTTGCTCTCAAATAAATAAATAAATATATTTTCTGAGCTAGAGAAATTCCTGCAAAAAGACTAACGGCCTGGGTTCAATTCTCCATACCCATGTAGGGCCAGATAAACAAAGTGGCACATGCATCTGGCGTTTGCATCCAGTGGCTGGAAGCCCTGGCATGTGCCCATTTTTCTGTCTCACTTCTATGTTTAAAAAATTATTTTATTTAGCCAAGCATGGTGGTTGCATGTCTTTGATTCCAGCACTTGGGAGGCAGAGATTGCTGTGAGTTTCAGGCCAGCCTGAGACTAGAGTGAATTCCAGGTCAGCTTGGGCTAACTAGAGTAAAACCCTACCTCTGGGGAAAAAAAAAAAAGTTTAAGACTAAAGCCAAAAGTGGTGGTGTTTTCCTGTTATCCCAATACATGTGAGTTGGAAGCAGGAGGTTCAGTTGTACGACCGACTCAGCTACATAGCATTTTTTTTCCTGTTTTTTTTTCTCCTTCCTTCTTTCCTTCCTTCCTTCCTTCCTTCCTTCCTTCCTTCCTTCCTTCCTTCCTTCCTTCCTTCCTCCCTCCCTCCCTCCCTCCCTCCCTCCCCTCCTTCCCTCCTTCCCTCCTTCCCTCCTTCCCTCCTTCCCTCCTTCCCTCCTTCCCTCCTTCCCTCCTTCCCTCCTTCCCTCCTTCCCTCCTTCCCTCCTTCCCTCCTTCCCTCCTTCCTTCCTTCCTTCCTTCCTTCCTTCCTTTCTTCCTTCCTTTCTTTTCTTCCTTCCTTCGATCGTTCTACATCTGCCTCCCAAATGCGAGGATTAATGGCCCGTGCGCCACCACGCCCAGCTACATAGCAAGCTTGAGACCAGTCTGGGCTGCACGAAGCCCTGTATCTAAATAACAAATGTCCAAGACTCTAAAATTTATTTTACGAAGTCGAAGGATAGAAAAACCAAGATTTAAGACACTGGGTGATTCCATAGCGCCACCTCGCGGCCATAGTGGAGCATAACGTCTGGAAAAAAAGCACTGACATGAAAGAATCCGAAAAAGCAATGTCAAGTGCTGACTTGATGATGTCTTGATGAGCACAGCTGCCCTCCAAAAACAATTTCAGGACTTCTAGATGTTTTAGTGATTAAAAATATTCAGGCTCTGAGTTCAAGACCAGTCTGAGAATACATAGTGAAATCCAGGTCAGCTTGGGCTAGAGTAATACCCGACCTTGAAAAACAAAACAAAACAAAAAATTCAGTGTCATCCTGGAATACAATTAGACTACCTAGTGAGACCCTGTTTCCAAAAAGTTCTTTTGTGCTGGGAGATAGCTCAGTAGTCAAAGAGCTTGCCTCCTACCTCCAGCTCCCGTCCCCAGCCCGGCCCTGAGGACTCAGCACATTTTAGTATTGCCTCTGAGATATTTTGTTGTTGTCGGGGTTTTTTTAGTTTTTTGAGGTAGGGTCTCACTCTAGCCCAGGCTGACCTGGATTTCACTATGTAGTCTCAGGCTGGCCTCAAACTCATGGCGATCCTCCTTCCTCTTCCTCCCAAGTGCTGGGATTAAAGGTGTGAGCCACCACGCCTGGCTTGCCTCTCAGATTAAAAAAAGAAAAAAGTTTTTTAAAATTTTATATTTGAGAAAAAGAGAGTCACAGTCAGAGAAAATGAGTATGGCACAAAGAAAATAAGGTGGAAAAAAGGAAAATGGGGTGGATGGACTGGAGAGATGGCTCAGAGTTAAAGGTGCTTTTTTGCAAAGCCTGATGGACTGGGTTCTGTTCCCCAGTATCCACATAAAGCCATATGCACACAGTGACACGTGCATGGCAGAATGCCTTAATGTGCCCATACTCTGTCTTCCTCTTTCTTTCTCTCTCAAATAAATATTAAAAAAGAAAGCATCACTGAGGATGACCCCTGAGGTTGATCTTCGACCACCACATGCACACTCATAACTGTGTACATATAAAAGCACACAAATATAAACATACATGCACACCACACATACAAGCAATTAAAAAAATTCCTGAGGCCAGGAATGGTGGTGCCTGCCTTTAATCCCAGGACTTGGGAGGCAGAGGTAGGAGGATCGATGTGAGTTCGAGGCAATCCTGAGACTACATAGTGAATTCCAGGTCAGCCTGGACTAGAGTGCCTAAAAAACTAAAAAACTAAAAAAAACTAAAAAATAAAAAAAATAATTTTCAAAAATAATAATAATTCCTGGACTGGAACATGGCTTAGCATTTATGATGTTTGTGAAGCCAAAGGATCCAGGTCAATTCCCCAGTACACACCTAAGCCAGATGCGCTTAATTTTATTTGAGAGAGAAAGGCAGTACTGTATGCATCTGGAGTTCATTTATAGCTACTGAAGGCCCCGGCACACCCATCCTCTCCCTCTCTCTATCTGCCTTTCTCTCTCAAATAAAATTAAAAAAAATTTTACTTTGCCTTTGTATATGTGAAGATAAATACATTTTACTGGGCTGGAGAGCCTGCAAAGCCTAAGCACCCTGGTTCAATTTTCCAGGTCCCATGTAAACCAGATGCCCATGGTGATACATGTGGCTCTGAGTTCATTTGCAGTGGCAAGAGGACCTGGCACACCCATTCTCACTCTCTCTCTCTATGGCTCTAATGAATTAAAAAAAAATGTTTTTAACTGTTGTTAAAAAAAAATGCCGCCGGGCGTGGTGGTGCATGCCTTTAATCCCAGCACTTGGGAGGCAGAGGTAGGAGGATCACCATGAGTTCGAGGCCACCCTGAGACTCCACAGTGAATTCCAGGTCAGCCTGGGCTAGAGTGAGACCATACCTCAAAAAACAAAAACAAAAACAAAAAAAACTATAATGGCCAAGTGTGGTGATACACTCCTTTAATCCCAGCACTTGGGAGGCAGAGGTAGGAGGATCACCATGAGTTTGAGGCCTCACTGAGAATACAGAGTGAATTCCAGGTCAGCCTGTGATAGGGTGAAACCCTACCTCAAAAAACAAAAACAAACAAACAAACAAAAACCAAGCAAGCAAACAAACAACAACAAAAACCATAATAGGGGTGACAAGGTCAGGAAAAGAGATTAAATAAAGGAAAGGTGGAGGGAGGGCTAATCAAAATCTAAGAGGCTATAAATAAGTCATATGGAAACCTACCTTTTTGGACAATGAAACACTCAGAAGCCATAGATTGTTACTAGAAAATTTTTAGTGTCAGGGATGGAATACTTTCCAGTGAGTTGTTGGCCAGGGAGGTCTCTAATACCCCAAAACATTACAGGCCATTGCCAAGGCCCTTGGTTTCCCACAAGAATAGATAGTAAGAACCTATTGCTGAAGAATCCACATACTTGGGCTGCAAGGCCACTGAGAAATCCTGCTGGAGATGAGCTGATAACCTCCTCCATGTAGAGCAGCTGACAGAAAGCTGGAAAAAGCTACGCTGCATGCAGTTCAATGGGAGAGAGAGAACTCACCATTGAAGATACTCAACAGTGGACACTGCAAGCCTTAAATTTGACCAGCCAGGCCAAATGAGACAATGGGTGCAAGAGTGCCATGCCTTCAGGGTGCTGGGAAGAAGTGACTGGAGTGCTCAGCACTGCAATATCTCCATCACACCTTCCAAGGCTCAGGGTCCATTGCAGAAGAGGCGGTAAAAGAATGTAAGAGCCAAAGGAAGTATAGGACTCCTTACAACATGTTCTCCCCCAGACACAATATGGCTTGGATACCTATGACCTCACAGTGCCTGACACTACCTACACAAGACCATCATAATAGGAGGAAAAGATCATGACGTCAAAATAAAAGATAGACTGATTGAGATGGGGAGGGGATATGATGGAGAGTGGAGTTTCAAAGGGGAATGTGGGGGGAGGGGGCCACAGGAGGGCATTACCATGGGATATTATTTGCAATCATGGAAGTTGTTACTAAAAAAAAAAAATTGAATAAACAATCTAAAAAAAAAAAAAGAGTGCCATGCCTGTTATAGTGAAACTAACTGCCCTCTAATTGGACTGGAGGCCCGCTCCATGGGAGGGAATACATCCCTGATACAGAAAACTTAAAACAGGGGTAGTCATGAGCCCTAGGGATGTAACGTCTGCTGATGTCTGGATAAATGTATATACTATGCTTATCAAACTGCCCAGTAAGCACTTCTCTTAATGTTCATACCCATATATTAATGCTACTTTCACTTTTGGTTAGAGAAGCTTCTCTTTTCAGATGGTGGTGACCTGGGGTGACTCAGAAGGCACCATGGTGCTGGGAAAAAGTGACAGAGGAGTGCTCAGCACTGCAATATCTCCATCACACCTTCCAAGGCTCAGGGTCCATTGCGGAAGACGTGGTGGAAGGAATGTAAGAGCCAAAGGAAGGGTAGGACTCCTTACAACGTGCTCCTCCAGACACAAAATGGCCTGGATATCCATGACCTCACAGTGCCTGACACTACCTACACAAGACCATCATACTAGGTGGAAAAGATCATGATATCAAAACAAAAGAAACTGATTGAGGGCTGGAGAGATGGCTTAGTGGTTAAGGCATTTGTCTGTAAAATCAAAGGACCTCGGTTTGATTCCCCAGGACTCACATAAGCCAGATGTACAAGGGGGTGCATGTGTCTGGGTTTGCAGTAGCTGGAGGCCCTGGGGCTCACTCTCATGTTCACACACACACACTCTCTCTCTCTACCTCTTTCTCACAAATAAATAAATAAATAAATAGAATTGTTTTGTTTTGTTTTGTTTTTTTGAGGTAGGGTCTCAATCTGGTCCAGGCTGACCTGGAATTAACTATGTAGTGTCAGGGTGGCCTCGAACTCATGGTGATCCTCCTCCCTCTGCCTCCCTAGTGCTGGGATTAAAGGAGTGCGCCACCACGCCCAGCAAAAAAATGTTTTAAAAGAAACTGATTGAGAGGGAGAGGGGATATGATGGAGAGTGGAGTTTCAAAGGAGAAAGTAGGGGAGGGGAGGGAATTACCATGGAATATTGTTTACAATTATGGAAGTTGTCAATAAAATAAAAAATAAAACAGCCGGAGCTGGCCGTGGTGACACACACTTCTAATCCCAGCATTCAGGAGGCAGAGATAGGAGGACTGCTGTGAGTTCGAGGTCACCCTGAGACTACATTGTAAATTTTAGGTCAGCTTGGGCTAGAATGAGACTGTACCTAAAAAAAAAAACAAAAAAACAGCCGGACATGGTGGTGCATGCCTTTAATCCTAGCACTCCAGAAGCAGTGGTAGGAGGATCTCCATGAGTTCAAGGCCATCCTGAGACTACATAGTGAATTAGTGAATTCCAGGTCAGCCTGAGCTAGAGTGAGACCCTACCTTGAAAAAAAAAAAGAAAAAGAAAAAAAGACAGAGAACGATGAACAGTGTGTAAGCAATAATACCTAAGGTTGTTCTCTGGCTTCCCCATGCATAAGCAAATATATACACATGATCACACATCCTACACACACAAATTCACCCAGCAATAACTGATATGTAATCTTGTATCCAGAGTCCTGTGAGTCATCCTGGCAAAAGACTACCCTCAAGCAGGAAGTGTAAGTGCCTTTAATTCACTACTGGACTTGCAATTGGTGACTGAAAGTGGGGGTGGGCAGCTCTGAGGCTTTCAGCCCTTGACAACAAGGGCATACATAGTGTCACCCTGAGTGGGACACCGGTTGATTTTAAAGACACTATCAGCTTCATGGACACCCCTCCCCCACCCCTCAAAGACACACATGTTGTCCCAGAAGGACTAAGTTTCCATAAGGAAAGCAGGGGTGCTCCTGTCCTCCACCTCACATGGGAACACAGATGCTCATTTGCTGTTCAGTTGACTTTGTCCTTCACCATGTGCCCAACCCCTCACTGTGGATTCTAGACAGGAGCTCCACCTCTGAGCTACGCCCCCAGCCCTCACTGTGGATTCTGGACAGGAGCTCTACCTCTGAGCCACGCCCCCAGCCCTCACTGTGGATTCTAGGCAGGAGCTCTACCTCTGAGCCATGCCCCCAGCCCTCACTGTGGATTCTAGACAGGAGCTCTACCTCTGAGCCATGCCCCCAGCCCTCACTGTGGATTCTAGGCAGGAGCTCTACCTCTGAGCCATGCTCCCAGCCCTCACTGTGGATTCTGGACAGGAGCTCTACCTCTGAGCCACGCCCCCAGCCCTCACTGTGGATCTAGGCTGCCTAGTGAGCTTCTGGCTATAATCCACAGTAATACAGAGACATAACACAGATAGAGTAAGCCAGACAGGGACAAAGACAGTGAGACCAAGACACAGCATTGTTAATGTGGCTTCTGGGACTCCTAAGTTTGCACAGCAAACAGTTTACTGACTGAGCCAAACAATGGGGTGGGGCTGAAATTTCCAGCATCTAATCCTGGGCAGGTCCTTAGAGTGAAGTCTCCCCCTGGGAGCTCAACTCTGTAAGCAAGGTCTTTCAACCTCCGAGCCATCTAACCAGCTCAGAAACTCACCTTTGCATTACCCCATTGGGACAAAAGTCATTCCTATTGCCTGAGAAATCCGAGGGATTTAGGCACACTGAGGATTCAGAATTAAGCTCAAAGATTAGTACTTCCACACAGGACGCACCCAGCGCCCTTTCTCTGACTAAGAATTTCAAGTTTTAGGAACTCTTTCCAGGAAGTGAGGGCAGCAAAACAAATAGATGTTTTTATTTTAAACCACCTTGTCCAAGAAGAAATTACCTTTCCCAGCATACTTTGCATGTGGCTAGGGTGATGTAATGGGTTTAGGGACTTGGGTGAAGATGGCTCTGTTATTCCAAACTGGCCCTTCCCTTTCCCAGGGAACAAGCTATGCACTGCTATGTAACAAATTCCCCTGCCCCCAGTTCTTCACAGGAGAGAGAGAGAGAGAGAGAGAGAGAGAGAGAGAGAGACTGACGGAGGGAGGGAGGGAGGGAGGGAGAGGAGAGAGGGAGCCTCTAGCCACTGCGAACTCCAGACACATTGTCCACTTTGTACATCTGGCTTTACTTGGGTACTGGGGGATTGAACCCAGATCATTAGGCTTTGCAGGCAAGCACCTTAACCACTGAGCCATCTCTCTAGCTCTCTTCACAGTTTACAATAGCAAATATTCAAGGCTAGGGTAGTGGCTCTGGGGTGGAGTGCTTGCCCAGCCTGTGTAAGACCAGAGATCCCAGCCCCACACTGAAGATCTGAAGGTTGGAAACCCAGAGCAGCTTGGCTCACGTTTTTTTTTTTGTTTTGTTTTTGTGAAGTCTAAGTCAAGTTGTTGGCCTGGGCTGCATTTACCGGGATCTCAAATGGAACATAAGAATCTATGTGAAAGCTTTTTTTTTTTTTTTTTTTTTCCTCGAGGTAGGGTCTCTAGCCCAGACTGATCTAAAATTCACTATGTAGTCTCAGACTGGCCTTAACTCTCTGTGATCCTCCTACCTCTGCCTCTGGAGTGCTAGGATTAAAGGTGTGGCCTTTTATTTATTTGTAAGAGAGAGAGAATAAGGGCTGCCCGGGCTTCTAGTCTCTGCTAACAAACTCCAGATACATGCACCACTTTGTGTATCTGGCTTTACATGGGTACTGAGGAATCAAACCCAATGCCTAACAATCTGGGTTCAATTCCTCAGTACCCACATAAAGCTGGATGCACCAAGTGGCACATGCATCTGGAGTTCATTTGAATGGGTGGAGGCCCTGGTATGCCCATTTTCTCCCTCCCTCTCTCTCTCTCCTCTGTCTCTGCTTGCAAATAAATAAATTAAGATGTTTTTAAATGTGCTTTTAAAAAGTTGATCTTGTAACTGTGCAATCCACCTGCTTAAAATATTGTGAAGTCTGGTGTGGTGGCACACAGTTTTAATCCCACCATTTGGGAGGCAGAGGTAGGAGGATTGCTGGGAATTCGAGGTCACTCTGAGACTACGTAGTGAATTCTAGGTCAGCTTGGGCTAGGGAGTGAGTCTCTACCTCATAAAACAAAACAAACAAAACAACTAAACAAACAAACAAACAAAAAAGCCATGCTTAGTGGCATAGGACTTTAATACCAGAATTTGGGAGGCAGAGGTAGGAGGATTGCCATGAGTTTCAGGCCAGCCAGGGAGTATATAGTGAATTCCAAGTCAACCTGAGCTCCAGTGAGACCCTACCTCAAAAAACCAAAAGGTGTGGTGGCGCACGCCTTTTAATCCCAGCACTCAGGAGGCAGAGGTAAGAGGATCACTGTTAGTTCGAGGCCACCCTGAGCCTACATAGTGAATTCCAGGTTAGCCTGGACTAGACTGAGACCCTGCCTTGAAAAACTAAAAATAACAACAACAAAAAAAAGAAAAATAAATAAAAAGAAAGAAAGACAGACTATGTTAGCCAAAGCATTGCTGGCTGCCCTGGAACACCCAGAAGCAGAGAAGAGCCACAGGAGGGCCTGGCTGTGGCCTCTGTCATCCTTCCATAGCTCTTTCTTTACATTTGTGCTCACAGAAGCTGGTCTACACGATGTAAGTTGAAGTTGACCTCAAACTCACAACAATCCTTCTGCCTCAGCTTCCCAAGGCTGGATTTACATGCATGCACCACTAAAAAATAAGGGGACATGGTAGTTTCCTCCAAGGAAAGCCACTGTGTGTGGCCATTAAGCTAATTTGTAACAGGGTAGACTTTGTACAAGCTAAACCTGAGGACATGGAAGGCTGTGCACCTTCGGTGGAGATGTAAAAAACTTTTTAAAAATTTATTTGCAAGCAGAGACAGATAGAGAGAAGAGACACAGAGAGAATGGGCATGTCAGAGCCTCCAGCCGCTGCAAACGAACTCCAGATGCATACACCACCTTGTGCATCTGGCTTCTGTGGGTGCTGGGGAATCAAACCTAGGTCCTTTGGCTTTGCAGGCCTTAACTGCAAAGCCATCTCTCCAGCCCAATCTGTCTTTTTTAAATATTTCTTTTCTTTCTTTCTTTCTCTCTCTCTCTCTTTCTTTCCTTCCTTCCTTCCTTCCTTCCTTTCTTTCTTTCTTTCTTTCTTTCTTTCTTTCTTTCTTTCTTTCTTTCTTTCTTTCTTTCTTTCTTTCTTTCTTTCTTTCTTTCTTTCTCTCTCTCTCTCTCTCTCTTTCTTTCTTTCTTTCTTTCTTTCTTTTTTGGTTTTTCGAGGTAGGGTCTCACTCTAGCCCAGACTGACCTGGAATTCACTATGTAGTCTCAGGGTGGCCTTGAACTCACAGCAGTCCTCCTACCTCTGTCTCCTGAGTGCTGGGATTAAAGGCGTGCGCCACTGTGCCCTCATTTTTTTTTTTTTTTAGAGAGAATTGGTTCACCAGGGCCTCAGCGGCTGCAATTGAACTCCAGAAGCTTGCGCCACCTAGTGGATATGTGTAACTTTGTGCTTGCCTCGTCTTTGTGTGTTTGGTTTATGAGGGATGTGGAGAGTCAAAAGCTGGGCCCTTAGGCTTCCCAGGCAAATGCCTTAACCCCTAAGCCATCTCTCCAGCCCCTCGTGATCTGTCTTCAATTCCCTATAGCTTGGACTTCCTGAACCTGCTGCAAGTACAGTCAGTTCAGGGAGTACCAGGGAGCATCCCCTACCCTCCATTATATCATATTTTGCATGTCGTGGGTTCATTTCGTGTTCATCCAAACACTAGACAATGCGTGGCAGGAGTGGATTCCCTGTAAGGAGGGAATGTGAAAGGCCACCGCAGGAGGAAGGTGAAGCCTAAGCCTCAATGGAAACCCCGGGATGCTGGAGCTGCCAGGACTGTGGGATCTGCGTTGAGGAAAGATGCATGCACAGAGTGAGAGTCAGCCAAGCTGTTTGGAGTCCAGACAATTCCATCATGAGCCAAAGATGTGAGACACCGAAGTGTGGGATTTGGCACTTGCCCTTCCTGGGGTTGGTTTTGTTTGGTCCAGTTTTTCCTTGCTCTGCTCCAACTCCCTGTTTAGGGGTTGGGAATGGTCAGTCTGTGCCGTTGTATGTTGGAAGCATGTAACTTTTAAAATTTGTTTGTTTTGTTTTTTTCTTTTTCTTTTTTTTTAAATATTTTTTGTTCATTTTTTATTTATTTATTTGAGAGCGACAGACACAGGGAGAAAGACAGATAGAGGGAGAGAGATAGAATGGGTGCGCCAGGGCTTCCAGCCACTGCAAACGAACTCCACGTGCGCCCCCTTGTGCATCTGGCTAACGTGGGACCTGGGGAACGGAGCCTTGAACTGGGGTCCTTAGGCTTCACAGGCAAGCGCTTAACCGCTAAGCCATCTCTCCAGCCCCTGTTTTGTTTTTTCAAAGTAGGGTTTCATTCTAGCCCAGGATGACCTGGAATCCATTATGGAGTCTCAGGCTGGCCTTGAACTCGCAGCAATCCTCCTGACCTCTGCTTCCCAAGTGCTGGGATTAAAGGTATGCCCCACTGTGGCTGGCCTGCCTCAGATTCTTGAGTTCTAAGCTTAGAAGCAGGCTGGAGAGATGGCTTAGAGGTTAAGACACTTGCCTGCAAAGCCTAAGGACCCAGGTTAGATTGTCCAGTACCCAAGAAAGCCAGATGCACAAGGTGGTACATGTGTCTGGAGTTTGTTTGCAGTGGCTGGAGGCCCTGGTGCACCCATTCTCTCTCTCTCATATAAATAGATAAGGAAAAAGATTACGACCAGGTTCCATCACACTTTGCTGCCCTGTATCTTCTTTTGTGTGGGTGTGACATGGTGTGGTGGGTTGTGGACGTGGTGTACGCATGTGTATGGGCCCATGGGACACCCCGAATCCTTGTCTATGGTGGGGTGAGTTCCTCTGCGGTGGCTGGAAGTGAATGTCTACAGTGCTCTTCTCACGATTCTGCCCATTCCTACCTGAGCTGGGGTCTCACTGATACTGGAGGTTGCTGTTTCTTTTTCCAAGGACCCCAGTGGTTCTCTGCTCTTTATAGTGATGCAGGATTTGGGGGGTTCAGGAGGGGTCTTTGGGTTCTGTCCTTCCTTTAACGAAGAATTGATAAAGATGGACTCAAGAAGGACAAATTATGAATTATTCAGTTTATTCAGGGGGAAATCACAAATTTGGGTGTTTAGACTTCACAGGTAAGCACTTTAACGTCTAAGCCATTTCTCCAGCCCAAGAAATAGCTTTACCCTCTCCTCCCACATGCACCCAGCCAGGCTAGGTGAAGAGGAAGCCAGATTCACATGTGTCCTTGTGAGAGCAAAGAGAGGCAGGCAGGGCAGAGCCAATAAAGCCGAGTGGAGCAGGGCAGAGCTAACCATAGGAAGAAGACAGCAGCCTTTTTAGGCAGGGGGAAGATCTGATTGGTCTGTAGATTTGGAGGTCAGGTCCCTGAGCCAGCCCACCTTGGCCTTCTATCTAGGTAGCGTGCTAGGCAGTGGGCACCCTGGGGCGGGGTGGGTGGGTGTGTAGATCAGTCTTATCAGACATGAGCTTCATTTCTGCTAAGAGTTCTGCGTCAGGGTGAGGTGACATGTGGGGTGGCATCTCCTGGTTCTCTCTGGGCATCAATCTCTAACTGAAACTGCCTAAAAGGAGCTAGCCTTCTCCTATCCTCCTTCAATAGGATCAGGGATACAGATGTGCGAGGCCATATCTAGCTGTTTATGTGGGTCCCAGGTGTGTAACTTGTGTGGCCTCTCAGGTCTCCTCAGGTCCTCATGCCTGCCCAGGAAGTGCTTAGAACCACTGAACCATCTCCTCGGCCTGTTTTTCAAGGTAGGGTCTCATTATAGCCAAGGCTGATTGGAACTCACTCTATAATCCTAGGTTGGTCACTAACTCACAGTGATCCTCCTACCTTTGCCTCCCAAGGGCTGGGATCTAAGAAGTGCACCTCCAAGTCTGGCTTTTTCCTTTGTCTTTCTTTCTTTCTTTCTTTCTTTCTTTCTTTCTTTCTTTCTTTCTTTCTTTCTTTCTTTCTTTTCTTTTCTTTTTGTTGTTGTTTTCTTGAGATAGGGTCTCACTCTAGACCAGGCTGACCTGGAATTCACTATGTAGTCTCAGGGTGGACTTGAACTCAGGGTGATCCTCCTACCTCTGCTTTTTTTTTTTAAAATTATTACAACTTTATTCAGGAATACGAGAGGGAGAGTTCTCTAATAGAAGAAGGGAAAATGGATACACCCAGGTGGTCCCAGAGCTCAGGTGGGAGTTGGGCATGGGTCTGGGGGGGGGTAAAAAAAAAAAAAAAAAGAACATGGAAAGGGATTGTAGATTTTGAGTGGAAAAAGAAATACAGAGAGCTCCTGCCATGTGGAGGTGGTGGGGGGAGTGCAGTAGGAGTTAAGATTCCCCCTTCATCTCTGCCACACTGGGCCGAGGCAAGGAAAAGTTACCAGGGCAGGGATCTGGAAATTCAGGAGAGGTTCAGAGCCAAAAAGAGACCTCGCCCACCTGGTAAGGATCTAATTATCATCTTATTGTAGTGGTGGACGTTACCTTCCGGCTCAGGTGAGCCAGAGTGAGGGCTGATTTGTCTGGGCTAGGGGCTGCCTCAAGAAGAGGCCAGCCATGATGCCAAGTTCTGGGGCTGAGCTTAACTAACCAGAATTCCAGGATCCGATTTAAAACTTAATTTTAGGAAAGGGAACTCCTTGCCAGAGAGGGACTCGGGTTATTGATGGAAAAATAAATTAGGCAAGAGATAAGGAGAAAACATTCTTCTGTCAGCTTTAGAAAAGTGGAGAATGCAAGGGCGGGCCCAGACACATTCCTGCTGTTTCCTTTCAGAGCCTGGTTACCTTAACTGCCTGTGGAAGTTTGAATGGATGTCCAGTATATTAAGGAGTTTTTTTTTTAATTTTATTTATTTATTTGCAATCAGAGAGAGAGATACGTAGATGAGAGAGAGAGATAATGGGCATACCATGGCCTCCAGCCACTGCAAACGAACTCCAGATGCATGTGGCCCATGTGCATCTGGCTTACATGGGTCCTGGGAAAGCCTGGGTCCTTTGGCTTCGCAGGCAAATGCTTTAATTGCTAAGCTATTTCTCCAGCTTGTAACTTGGTGTCACTGTGGGTGGATCGTAAAGTGCAGCCCTGAGGTGTGGAAGCTGATCTCGAATTTCAGACTAAAGAGCTTTTGGTGCTGCCGGTGCTATTTCTCTCTGCCCAGACCAGTGAAACAGGGCCAGTTGCTTCTGCCAAGATTTATGGGACATCCCCTGGATCTGTGAGCTTCAATAAATTCCCTTTTCTCCCATAACTGTGTCTGGTTTGGAATTTCATCCCAGCAACCTGAGGCTGTCTATGACACTGCCTTAATCCCCCCTCTGAAGAAATAACCCCAATCCGGGCATGGTGGTGCATGCCTTTAATTCCAGCATTTGGGAGGCAGATGTAAGAAGATCACCATAAGTTCAAGGCCACCCTGAGACTACATAGTGAAGTCCAGGTCAGCCTGAGCTAGAGTGAGACCCTACCTCAAAACAAAAAAACAAAAACAAAAAACAAGATAAATAAATAAATAAATAGTTGGAGAGATGGCTCAACAGATAAGGCACTTACCTGCAAAGTCTAACAACCCAGGTTCGATTCCCTAGTACCTACATAAAGCCAGATGCACAAGGTGATGCGTGTGTCTGTAGTTAGCTTGCAGTGGCTTGAAGCTCTGTGGCTCTCTTTCTTGCTCTCAAATAAAGAAATAGAAAAAAAAAAAATACCTGCCCCCCGCAAAAAACAAGCCAGCCTGTTGGGTATATTTAGTGAGACTTTCTATGTGATAGTTGACATCTTCCAGATTAGCTGAGCGTGGTGGCTCACACCTTTAATCCCAGCACTCAGGAGGCAGAGGCAGGAGGATTGCTGTGAGGTCAAGTCCAGCCTGAGACTCCATAGTGAATTCCAGGTCAGCCTGGGCTAGAGTGAAACCCTACCACGAAAAAAACCAACCAAACAACAACAACAAACCCCATTCCTAGTCTAATGGTGCTTTAAAACCAAAAATGATAAGGGCTGGAGAGATGGCTTAGTGGTTAAGCGCTTGCCTGTGAAGCCTAAGGACCCCGGTTCGAGGCTCGGTT
Source organism: Jaculus jaculus (assembly GCF_020740685.1). Classification (NCBI taxonomy): domain Eukaryota; kingdom Metazoa; phylum Chordata; class Mammalia; order Rodentia; family Dipodidae; genus Jaculus; species Jaculus jaculus. The sequence continues at coordinate 21,792,329 of NC_059115.1, forward strand.
CCCCAGGTCCCACGTTAGCCAGATGCACAAGGGGGTGCACGTGTCTGGAGTTCGTTTGCAGAGGCTGGAAGCCCTGGTGCGCCCGTTCTCTCTCTCTCCCTCTATCTGTATTTCTCTCTGTGTCTGTTGCTCTCAAATAAATAAATTTAAAAAATTAAAAAAAAAACAAAAATGATAAGGTTTTTTGTTTGTTTGTTTTGTTTTTATTATTTATTTATTAGAGACAGAGAGGGGGAGAGAGAAGGAGAGAATGGGCATGTCAGGGTCTCCAGCCCCTGCAAATGAACTCCAGACACATGTGTCACCCTGTGCATCTGGCTTACATGGGTCCTGGGGAATCGAACCTGGGTCCTTAGGCTTCCCAGCAAGCATCTTAACCTCTCAATCATCCTTCCAGCCCATGATATGGTTTTAACTTGTCATCACTGTATCCAAGGAAATCCCAGAGTGTACCTTCAAATCCATCGTAGGGGAAGGCAGGATCAAATGTTGTTACTATAGAGCCACTGGGTGCCATTAGGGGCTGCCCAGCATAATTTCGGCTTCAGGACCCATTCAGTTGCAAGCCATTCTGATGATTGGTAATGATATTTGGGCATAAGTCTGGAGGGACCCATCCTAGGTAACTTTACTGGAATTTTTTGAGCAACTCTGGTTTCCTTTTTCCCAGCATAAGGGAATCATATGACTTAAGCAACCTTTGGTGAGAGTCATCCATATACTGGTGTGGCCTTTTTTTATTTTTTGACTCTAGCCCAGGCCGACCTGGAATTCACTATGTAATGTCAGGGTGGCCTCATACTCACATCAAACCTATTACCTCTGCCTCCCAAGTGCTGGGATTAAAGGCATGTGTCACAATGCCTGGCTTTATACCCAGATTTGGAAATAACCATCCTGCTATCTATGACCGTCTTCTCTTATCATGGGGTTAAAACTGTCAGAGAGAGGTCAGCATACCTTAGGTGGGCCTTCTTAGTCTCTCTCTTTTTTGGCTTTTCGAGGTAGGGTCTCATTTTAGCCCAGACTAACCTGGAATTCATTATGAAGTCTCAGCCTGGCCTAGTGTTCAAGGCAATTCATATACCTCTGGGATTACAGGTGTATGCCACCATGCCCAGATTCAAATACATTTTAAAAAAATATTTTATTTATTCATTTGAGAGACGGAGAGACAGAATGACAGACAGACAGACAGACAGACAGACAGACAGACAGACACACACACGCACGCACGCACGCACGCACGCATGCACGCTCGCACAGAAAGAGAGAGAGGGGGCGCTGGAGAGATGGCCTAGCGGTTAAGCGCTTGCCTGTGAAGCCTAAGGACCCTGGTTCGAGGCTCAATTCCCCAGGACCCACGTTAGCCAGATGCACAAGGGGGTGCACGCGTCTGGAGTTCGTTTGCAGTGGCTGGAAGCCCTGGCATGCCCATTCTCTCTCTCTCTCTCTCTCTCTCTCTCTCTCTCTCTCTACCTCTTTCTCCCTCTGTCTATCACTCTCAAATAAATAAATAAAAATAATTCCTTAAAAAAAAAAGAAAGAGAGAGAGAGGGAGGGAGAGAGAGAGAGAGAGAGAGAGAGAGAGGGAGAATGGGTGTACCAGGGCCGCTAGCAAACGAACTCTAGATGCATGTGCCACCTTGTGCATTTGGCTTACATGGGTACTGAGGAATCAAACCTGGATCCTTTGGCTTTGTAGGCAAGCGCCTTAACTGCTAAGCCATTTCTCCAGCCCCTCAAATAAATTTTTTAATGTGTTAAAACCAGATATTTATTCTCCAGACGCATGTGCCACCTTGTGCATCTGGCTTACATGGGTACTGAGGAATCAAACTTGGATCCTTTGGCTTTACAAGCAAGTACCTTAACTGCTAAGCCATCTCTTTAGCCCCTCAAATAAATTTTTATGTTTTTTTAAATTATTTATTTATTTGAGAGCGACAGACACAGAGAGAAAGACAGATAGAGGGAGAGAGAGAGAGAATGGGCGGGCCAGGGCTTCCAGCCACTGCAAACGAACTCCAGATGCGTGCGCCCCCTTGTGCATCTGGCTAACGTGGGACCTGGGGAACCGAGCCTCGAACCGGGGTCCTTAGGCTTCACAGGCAAGCACTTAACTGCTAAGCCATCTCTCCAGCCCTCAAATAAATTTTTAAAAAATATGGTTTATTTATTTATTTGAGAGAGAGGAAGAGGTAGAGAGAAAGAGAGAGAGAGAGAGAGAGAGAATGGGCACACCAGGACCTCCAACCATTGCAAACAAACTCCAGATGTGTGCGCCCCCTTGTGCATCTGGCTTATGTGGGAACTGGAGAGTCAAACAGGGATCCTTTGGCTTTGCAGGCAAATGCCATAACTACTAAGCCATCACTCCAGCCCTCAAATAAAAATTTTAATGTTTTAAAACCAGATATTTATTTATTTATTAGTACTCTGACTGTATTGTAATTTTATTTTTGGCATTGGTATATATTATCCAATTCTAACAGGAGGAAATATTCATGGACTTTGATGTATGAATGATTTTACATAACTATCTAATAAATATATCTTCTACAATGAGGCTTACAAATAGACAAGTGACACGTCAGTACAGTTGCCCAGATTCCCTGCCATCTGCCTAAGTCTTCAGCGCCCATGGGAGACTTAGATGGACTGACCCATCTGTGCACAGCTCCTAGTGGATGTGGGATCCATAAGAAACAGGACAAGACTAAGGCACTTCCATTTTGCTGTCCATCCCCTCTACTGCTTTCTTCCCTTGTCCACACCTACTGGTATGCTACCAAGAGAACTGAAAATCCAGTGATCATCCCTAGAACCTTACATGATAATACGGAATGAAATGGCTCTAATCATGGGATTTTGAGCTTTTTGAGGGACAGGGAGGTCTTTTTTCATTTCTGTAATGTACTTCTTTATAATTGATTTTTTTCTTTCAATTTTTTTTAAATTAACAACTTCCATGATTATAAAAAATATCCCATGGTATGCTCTCCAATTGGACTGGAGGCCCACTCCATGGGAGGGAATACATCCCTGATACTGAAAACTTAAAACAGGGGTAGTCATGAGCCCTAGGGGTGTAACCTATGCTGCTGTCTGGAAAAATGTATATACTATGCTTATCAAACTGTCCAGTAAGCACTTCTGTTAATGTTCACACCCTTATATTAATGCTACTCTCACTTTTGGTTGAGAATCTTCTCTTTTCAGATGGCAGTGACCTTGGGACGACTCAGAAGGTATCATGGTGATGGAAAGAAATGACTGCAGTGCTCAGTACTGCAATATCTGTATCACACCTTCCAAGGCTCAGGGTCTATTGCGGAAGAGGTAGCAGAAAGAATGTAAGAGCCAAAGGAAGGGTAGAGGCCTTGCTAGAGGCCCTGGTACACCCATTCTCCCTCTCTCTCTCTCTCTCCCTCCCTCTCTCTCTCTTTCTTTTTTTTTTTAAGGAATTATTTTTATTTATTTATTTGAGAGTGATAGACAGAGGGAGAAAGAGGTAGAGAGAGAGAGAGAGAGAGAATGGGCATGGTTCTTTCCAGCACCATGATGCCTTCAGAGTCATCCCAAGGTCACTGCCATCTGAAAACAGAAGATTCTCTACAAAAAGTGAGAGTAGCATATAACTGATTTTTTTGTTTGTTTGTTTGTTTTGTTTTGTTTTTTGAGGTAAGGTTTCACTGTAGCCCAGGAAGAGGTGGCGGAAAGAATGTAAGAGCCAAAGGAAGGGTAGGACTCCTTACAACGTGCTCCCTCCAGATACAAAATGGCCTGGATATCCATGACCTCACAGTTCCTGATGCTACCTGCATAAGACCATCATAAGAGGAGGAAAAGATCAAGACATCAAAAATAAAAGAGGAGGAAAAGATCATGACATCAAAATAAGAGACTGATTGAGATGGGGAAGGGATATGACGGAGAATGGAGATTCAAAGGGAAAAGTGAGGGGGAAGGAGGGCATTATCGTGGGATTTTTTGTTTGTTTTTTTATTTTATTTTATTTTTATTAACAACTTCCATGGTTATAAAAAAATACCTTATGGTAATACCCTCCTTCCCCCAACTTATCCCTTTGAAACTCCACTCTCCATCATACCCCTTCCCCATCTCAATCAGTCTCTCTTTTACTTTTTTTTTTTAAATTTTTTTTTTGTTCATTTTTTATTTATTTATTTGAGAGCGACAGACACAGAGAGAAAGACAGATAGAGGGAGAGAGAGAGAGTGGGCGTGCCAGGGCTTCCAGCCACTACAAACGAACTCCAGACGCGTGCGCCCCCTTGTGCACCTGGCTAACCTGGGACCTGGGAAACCGAGCCTCAAACCGGGGTCCTTAGGCTTCACAGGCAAGCGCTTAACCGCTAAGCCATCTCTCCAGCCCTCTCTTTTAGTTTTGATGTCTTGATCTTTTCTTCCTCTTATGATGGTCTTATGCAGGTAGTGGCAGACACTGTGAAGTCATAGATATCCAAGCCATTTTGTGTCTGGGGGAAGCACGTTGTAAGGAGTCCTACCCTTCCTTTGGCTCTTACATTCTTTCTGCTACCTCTTCCGCAATAGACCCTGGGCCTTGAGAGGTGTGATGGAGATATTGCAGTACTGAGCACTCTGGTCACTTCTTTCCAGCACCATGATGCCTTCAGAGTCATCCCAAGGTCACTGCCATCTGAAAACAGAAGATTCTCTACAAAAAGTGAGAGTAGCATATAACTGATTTTTTTTGTTTGTTTGTTTGTTTTGTTTTGTTTTTCGAGGTAAGGTTTCACTGTAGCCCAGGCTGACCTGGAATTCACTATGGAGTCTCAGGGTGGCCTCGAACTCATGGTGATCCTCCTACCTCTGCCTCCCAAGTGCTGGGATTAAAGGCATGCACCACCATGCCCGGCTATAACTGAATTTTTTATTGACAACTTCCATAATTGTAGACAATAACCTGTGGTAATTCCCTCCCTCTCTCCACTTTCCCCTTTGAAACTCCATTCTCCATCGCAACCCCTCCCCCTCTCAATCAGTCTCTCTTTTATTTTGATGTCATCATCTTTTCCTCCTCTTATGACAGTCTTGTGTAGGTAGTGTCAGGCACTGTGAAGTAGTGGATATCCAGGCCATTTTGCGTCTGGAGGAGCATGTTGTAAGGAGTCCTACCCTTCCTTTGGCTCTTACATTCTTTCTGTCACCTCATCCGCAATGGACCCTGAGCCTTGGACGGTGTGATAGAGATGTTTCAGTGCTGAGAACTCCTCTGCCACTTCTTCTCAGCACCATGGTGTCTTCTGAGTCATCCCAGGTCACTGCCATCTGAAAAGAGAAGCTTCTCTAACCAAAAATGAGAGTAGCTAGCATTAATATATGGGTATGAACATTAAGAGAAGTGCTTACTGGGCAGCTTATTGAGCATTGTATATACATTTAGCCAGATGTTACACCCCTAGGGCTCATGACTACCCTTGTTGTAGGTTTTCAGTATCAGGGATGTATTCCCTCCCACGGAGCTGGCCTCCAGTCCAATTAGAGAGCAGTTAGTTTCATCCATAACAGATGTACCACCATTGCACCCATTGGCTCATTTGGCCTGGCTGGCCAAATTTAAGGTTTGCGGTGTCCACCTTTGAGTATCTTCACTGGTGATTTCTCTCTCTCCCACTGAACTGCATGCAGTGTATTTTTTTTTCCAGCTTTCTGTCAGCTGGCCTACATGGAGGAGGTTTTCAGCTCAGCTCCAGCAGGATTTCTCAGTGGCCTTGCAGCCCAAGTATGTGGAGTCTTCAGCAATAGTGTCTTACCATCTAATCCTGGTGGGAAACCAAGAGCCTTGGCAATGGCCTGTAATGTTTTGGGGGTATCAGGGACCTCCCTGGCCAACAACTCACTGGAAGGTATTCCATCGCTGGCACTAAAGATTTTCTAGTAACAATCTATGGCTTCTGAGTGTTCCATTCTCCAAAAAAGTAGGTTTCCATATGACTTATTTATATCCTCTTAGATTTTTTATGCAAAAATGAGTATTTTATTTTGGCAGCACTAAAAGGAAAAAAATCAAAAGCACTGTATTTCTACATCAAGGTGAAACAATGTTTAAACTTTCTTATCAGATACATTCTCAAATAAAGTTTGTTATATGAAGGTTCTCAAACAAAGGCAAATCTTATCACAATAGCACAGGAATGTATAATACTGAAAATGACTGTTTTGATAGAGTATTTAACAAACATAACTTTTGAATTATTAAATCAGTGAAACAATCCCTTCCTAACAACTGTGTCAGGAGTGAAACTGGGCTTGTTTTATTAATACTCTAATGATTTCATTGTAATACTTTTTACTGCTATGATAATTTCAAATAAATATTGCTGTACTTAAAATAAGTTTTGAAAGTGGAAAAGTGTACAAAACTTCAGACAAAAAAGATTAAGAGGTTGGAGAGATGGCTTAGTGGTTAAGTGTTTGCCTGTGAAGCCTTAGGACCCTGGTTCAAGTCTCGATTTCCCAGGACCCACATTAGCCAGATGGAGGACCTAGCACGCCTATTCTCTCTCTCTCTCTGCCTCTTTCTCTCTATCTCTCTCAAATAAATAAATAACAAAAAAATTTTTAAAAAGATTAAGAGATTCAATTTAAATAAAATTTCTCCTTTTCTGGTAGTGGTTAATTATAATCATCTTTAGCAGATACAGACTGAGCTTTAAAACCTAACTCCCAAAATGAAAATTTAAATTTTAATCTTATCAGACATACCTGAAAAAGATTACTATATATTTGGACACCTTTTACAAGAAAAACATTGTATTAAAACAGAAACAAGTTCCTATATTTTTGTTTATTTGAGAGTGACAGACAGAGAGAGAAAGAGGCAGAGAGGGGGAGGGGAGAGAAAGAGAATGGGCCCACCAGGGCTTCTAGCCACTGCAAATGAACTCCAGATGTGTGCACCCTCTTGTGCATCCTGGGGAATCGAGCCTCAAACTGGGGTCCTTAGGCTTCACAGGCAAGTGCTTAACTGCTAAGCCATCTCTTCAGCCCCCAGTTCCTATATTTTTTTATTCAATTGTATATCCTGTTGAGGCAAATATAAAAAATAAAAAAAATACTTTTGCTTTTATAACTTTTTTTTTCACTTCAGTCTTCTATAGCTTTTACAGAGTTCATGGTTCCTAATATCTCTCCACCTTCCACTTTTCCTAGGTAGGGAATGGCTGCCACAGTAAACTTCTCACTGATAATTAGTTTCCGGAAACATGTAGTGTTTGTTGTTATTTAAGAGTGACTCAATTTGGGCACTCTGAGTGGTTGGCCTACATGTTTTCTTGTGATGCATACCACAGTTTCCAGCATGAAAAATCCTAGGAGCCTGAGGAACCAGCACTTTCCAGAATTTAGGAAGACAAGATACAGTCAAATATCGAAGAGTCCAGTCCCAGTTACAATCATCATACAGAAAGTGTCTGTGCACTCTGAGTTTCTGAAAGGCATCTCAGGTCAAGGCTAAACCCATATTGTGCTCTGTGGATTTCCAAGTTTTCACATCTACCTTGTCAGCAATGCCATAGAAACTTTGATTGGCAGCGTGTCCCTAGTGAGAGAACATCCCATCCAGCACAGTCCTGCTGCTTCACTGTCCACATCTTTTTGAAGACGTGGTAGAAGTCTGGGGCTAAGTAATGATCCTCTTCCAAAAAAAGTATAAGGCCTGTATAATCTTGAAGAACTTTTACTCTCTCCATCACAAAATGCAGCTTCCACCACCAGTGATGTTCGGTTTGGGAGAATGTGGCCTCTCTTAATGGCCGAAGGAGTCAGGATACCCAGCATTGATGCACTCCAGCTTCAAGGCTGCATTCATCTTCAGGTCTCTGGGGCAATCTTTGGGGTCATACCAGGGAATTTGCTGGAGTACAGCTGAATGATGACTGGAAAGAACACCTGCAGAACCGGACAGAAATCCACCCCAGCCATCCGCTGATTGATCTCAATCGACTAGAAGTCATGGCTTGTGCTGGCCTGCAGCACAAAGGTCGAAACAGACCCCAAAGGAGGGAGTGGGAATGAATCTGAGACAAGAACACAAGGAATGGAGCCAAGACAAGTCCTGATCAAGGCTCAGGTTTATTCAGGCAGACACAGGCTTATATACAGAAGACAGTGCCCTCGCGCCCAGGGCCATGTGGTAACGCCCCTCTATCAGGTGCCTATGCCTTATGTTCAATGATGCCTGGCATTATTTCACCTGGGCTGCCTTCTCACCTAGGTTGTAGGATAAGAGATTAAAGATCACCTGTAGCTCCCGAAGTCAAAGAGCACCTGCAGCTCCCCTGGGGCTCCCGACAATGGCTAAAGGTGACCAGGACTTCGTTAATGCCCTGGGCTTCACGAAGCGAGTCCAGCAGCAGACTGAGGTATTCGGGACGGTTGTGCACCTGGATCACCAGCACCAGCTCCTGGGGGGCCCAGGTGCCCTCTACATTCCTTAGCGTCTGGTCAAAGTTCAGTTGGCACGCCAGGGCCGGGCTGCGCTCTCATCCTTGCTCACGCTAGCGACGCAGCCTCTCCCCACGGTTCTCCCCCACAACAGTATTGACAATCCCTCTTAGATTTTGATCAGCCCTCCCTCCACCTTTCCTTTACTCAATCTCTTCCCCTGACCTCACTTAGGCCTTTTCACCCCCATTAATCTGTTCTTCTACTTGCATATATACAATACCATCCTATTAAGTACCCCCTCCCTCCCTTTCTATTCTCTTTATATCTCCTTTCTAGCTTACTGGCCTCTCTTACTGAGTTTTCTTCCTACTCACATAGAAGTCCAGTCATCTGTACCTAGGATCCACATATGAGACAGATCATGTGATGCTTGGCATCTGGGCCTGGGTTATCTCACTAAGTATAATCCTTTTGCGATCCATCCATCTTCCTGCATATTTCTTAACTTCATTTTTTATTACCACCGAGTAGAACTCCATTGTGTAAATGTGCCACATCTTCATTACTCCTCAGCTGAGGGACATCTAGGCTGGTTCCATTTCCTAGCTATTGTGAATGGAGCGCAATAAACATGGTTGAGCAAGTATCTCTAAGGTAGTGAGTTGAGTCCTTAGGATATATGCCTAGGAGGGCTATAGCTGGGTCATATGGTAAATCTATTTTTAGCTGTCTCAGGAACCTCCACACTGATTTCCACAATGGCTGGACCAGATTGTATTCCCACCAACAGCTCAGAAGGGTTCTTCTTTTTCCACATCCTTGCCAACATTTATGGTCATTTGTTTTCATGATGGTAGCCAATCTGACAGGAGTGAGATGGAATCTCAACATAGTTTTAATCTGCATCTCCCTGATGGCTAAGGATGTAGAACATTTTTTGGATGTTTATATGCTATCTGTATTTCTTCTTTTGAGAACTCTCTATTTAATTCCATACCTTTCCCCCGCCTTTTTTTTTCAAGGTAGGGTTTCACTCTAGTCCAGGCTGATGTTGAATTCACTATATAGACTCAAGGTGGCCTCGAACTCACAGTGATCCTCCTACCTCTGCCTCCAGAGTGCTGGGATTAAAGATGTGTGCCACCATGCCTGGCTTTTTAAACTTTTTTTTTTCCATAGCCCATTTTTTAATTGGGTTGTTTGATTTCTTTTTTTTTTTAAATTTATTTATTTGAGAGCAACAGACACAGAGAGAAAGACAGATAGAGGAAGAAAGAGAGAATGGGTGCGCCAGGGCTTCCAGCCTCTGCAAACGAACTCCAGACGTGTGCGCCCCCTTGTGCATCTGGGTAATGTGGTACCTGGGGAACCGAGCCACGAACCAGGGTCCTTAGGCTTCACAGGCAAGCGCTTAACCGCTAAGCCATCTCTCCAGCCCTGATTTCTTATTATTTAGTTTTTTTAGTTCTTTGTATATCCTAGGTATTAATCCTCTGTCAGATGTATGGCTGGCAAAGATTTTCTCCCATTCTGTAGGTTGTCTCTTTGCTCTAGTCACAGTGTCCTTTGCTGTACAAAAGCTTTGTAATTTCATGAAGTCCCAGCAAACCAGATATTTATTACTTTCACATTTCATCTGTCATTTCTGAACAATACAAAGTAGAGGCACATAGTAAAACTATTTGCTTTTTTTTAAATTTATTTTTGTTTTGTTTTTGTTTTTCAAGGCAGGTTCTCACTCTAGCTCAGGCTGACCTGGAATTCACTATGTAGTCTCAGGGTGGCCTCAAACTTATGGCAATCCTCCAACCTCTTCCTCCCAAGGGCTGAGATTAAAGGCATGTGCTACCATGCCCAGCAAATGTATTCTTTCTTTCTTCTTTTTTTTTTTCCCCCGAGGTAGGGTCTCACCCTAGCCCAGGCTGACCTGGAATTCACTCTGTAGTCTCAGGATGGCTCCGAACTCACAGTGATCCTCCTACCTTTGCCTCCCAAGTTCAGTCTCTCTTTTAGTTTGGTGTCATCTTCATCTCCTATTATGAGGGTCTTGTGTAGTTAGTGTCAGGCACTATGAAGTCATGGATATCCAGGCCTTTCTGTGTCTAGAAGACTGCATTGTAAGTAGCCCTACCCTTCCTTTGGCTCTTACATTCTTTCTGCCACCTCTTCTGCAATGTACCCTGAGCCTTGGAAGGTATGCTAGAGATGTTTCAGTGCTGAGCACTCCTCTGTCACTTCTTCTCAGCACTATGATACTTTCTGAGTCATCCTAAGGTCATTGCCATCTGAAAAACGAAGGTTCTCTAATCCAAAAGTGAAAGTAGCATTAATGTATAAGTATGAACATTAAGAGAAGTGCTTAGTGGGCAGTTTGGTGAGCATAACATATACATTTAGCCAGATACCAGCATGTGTTATAACCCTAGGACTCATGATCTCTCTGGTGATAGGTTATCAGTATCAAGCAAGTATTCCCTCCTGTGGAGCAGGCCTCTAGTCCAATTAGTGAGAAGTTGGTTTCCCCTATAACAGACATGCCACTATTGCACTGATTGGCTCATTTGGCATGGCTGGCCAAACTTAAGACTTGCAGTGTCCACTGTTGTTTATCTTCACTGATGACTTCTGTCTCCCATAGGCCTGCATGCAGTGTAGCTCTTTCTATCTTTCTGTAAACTGATACACAGGGAGGAGGTTTTCAGCTCAGCTCCAGCAGGATTTTTCAGCGATCTTGCAGCCCAAGAATGTGGAGTCTTCAGCAATAGGGTCTTACCATCTATTCCTGGTGGGAAACCAAGGGCCTTGGCAATGGCCTGTAATGTTTTGGGGACATCATGGCCCTCCCTGGCCAACAATTCACTGGAAAGTATCCCATCCCTGGCACTGAAAATTTCTAATAACAATCTATGGCTTCTGGGTGTGCCATTGTCCAAAAAAGTAGGTTACCATATGGCTTATTTATACCATCTTAGATTTTTTTTTTTTTTTTTTTTTGAGGTAGGGACTCACTCTAGCTCAAGCTGACCTTCAGTGTGCTACGTAGTCTCAGGTGGACTCAAACTCATGGCCATCCTCCTACCTCTTCCTCCTGAGTGCTGGGATTAAAGGCATGTGCCACCATGCCTGGCCCCTCTTATATTTTGATTAACTCTCCCTTCACCCTTCCTTTACTCAGTCTCCTCCCCTGATCTCACTTAGGCCTTTCCACCCCCAGTGATCTGTTCTTCTACTTACATATACACAATACCATCCCCTTACGTCCTCCACTCTCTTCCCTCCTTTATAGCCCCTTTCTAGCTTACTGGCCTCTGTTACAAAGTTTTATTCCAACTCACATAAGTCTAACCATTTGTAGCTAGGATTGACATATGGGAGAGAACATGTAGCACTTGGCTCTCTGGGCCTGGGTTACCTCACTAAGTATAACCCTTTCCAGATCCATCCATTTTCTTGCAAATTTCATAATTACATTTTTCTTCTTTTTTTTTTTTGGACTTTTTTTTTAAATTTTTTTTTTTTTTTTTGAGAGCGACAGACACAGAGAGAAAGACAGATAGAGGGAGAGAGACAGAATGGGCGCGCCAGGGCTTCCAGCCTCTGCAAACGAACTCCAGACACGTGCGCCCCCTTGTGCATCTGGCTAACGTGGGACCTGGGGAAGTGAGCCTCGAACCGAGGTCCTTAGGCTTCACAGGCAAGCGCTTAACCGCTAAGCCATCTCTCCAGCCCATTTTTTTTTGGACTTTTGAGGTAGGGTATTGCTGTAGCCCAGGCTGACCTGGAATTCACTATATCATCACAGAGTGGCCTGGAACTCACAGCAACCCTCCTACCTCTGCCTCCCAAGTGGTGAGATTAAAGGCATGCGCCACCATCACCATGCCCAGAAATTACGTTTTTCTTTACCACTGAATAGAACTCCGTTTTATAAACATACCACATCTTCATTATCCACATCTCACATCTTTTTTTTTTTTTGGAGGTTAGTAATGGCTCTCCAAGGGAGACTCTAGGAACCTGGGAGGAGCTCTATGCTCTATGCTCCCTCAGCATTAGTGTCATCTGTTAGAACGAGTCAGGACTGTGCTGACCATGTGGCCTTCCCTCTTTTGGGAAGCCTATAAGACCAATTTTCCTCTGTTGTGACTTTCTTTTTTTTTTTTTTTTTAGTTTTTTTTTTTTTTGAGGTAGGGTCTTACTCTAGCCCAGGCTGACCTGGAATTCACTACAGAGTCTCAGGGTGGCCTTGAACTCACAGCGATCCTCCTACCTCTGCCTCCCGAGTGCTGGGATTAAAGGCGTGCGCCACCACGCCCGGCTTGTTGACTTTCTTGTTGTAGGCTGTACACCAGTGTTTTGTTTCTGGGTCTCTGTGTCCTGCCTAATCAGGAGGACAGGCAACTTGCCAGAGGGCCAGTGTGAAACATTAGAAGTGTCCCATCATCTCCCATGGCCTTATGACCTGGGAGCAAGAGACAAATATTGGCCTTCTTAGCTCTAGTAACTTCAACTTGGCTTCAGCTCCTACACAGGTTATTAAAACACCTAGAAAGAAAGTTACAATAACCATGAAGGGTGTAGATACATAGCACATCTCATTACTGAAACATATCCAGTTAAAGAATGGCACAAAACAGTAAGTTAAAAAGGAGATATAAAGGGAAGAGAAAGGAAGGCAGGAGGGTACTTAATAGGTTGGAATTGTATATATGTAAGTACAATGATTGAGATGGGGAGGTAATTTAATGGAGAATGGAATTTCAAAGGGGAAAGTGGGGGGGAGGATGGAGGGTATTACCATGGGATATTTTTTATAATCATAGAAAATGTTAATAAAAATTGTGAAAAGAAAAATAGAAAGAATTGCACAAAAGCCCAAAGTCATTTTGTGTAGCCTCTAAGCTTAGTTGTGCAAGTCATATCTGAAGGGTAGAAAGCAGGCATGCTGTATCCTTTTGTTGCAGTCCATTTCTTGTTGCTGGCAGAAATCACCTTACCAAAAGCAGCTTGTGAGAGGAAAGGGTTTATATTTGGTTTACAGACTCGAGAGGAAGCTCCATGATGGCAAGGAAAAATGTGGCATGAGCAGAGGCTGCACATTGCCTTTGGGCCAACATCAGGTGGGCAACAGCAACAGGAGAGTGTGCCGAACGCTGGCAATGGGGAGCTGGCTATGACACCCATAAGCCCACCCCCAACAATACACTGTCTTCAGGAGGCTCCAATTTCCAAATTACCATCAGCTGAGGACCAAGCATTCGGAACACATAAGTGTATGGGAGACACCTGAATCAAACCACCACATATTTAAATATTTAATAGCTATAAGTACAGGAAGAATGTGTTACCAGTCCTGAAAACAAAAAATATATATGTATATATAGTCTCATTCTTGCCCAGGCAGACCTGCAATTTGCTGTGTAGTTTCAGGGTGGTCTTGAACCCGTGTGTGGTGCTTTGATTCAGGTGCCCCCATAAACTTAGGTGTTCTGAATGCTAGGTTCCCAGCTGATGAATATTTGGGAATTAATGCTTCCTGGAGGCAGTGTATTGTTGGGGCGGGCATATGGGTATCATAGCCAGTTTACTCTTGCCAGTGTTTGGCACACTCTCCTATTGCTGTTGTCCACCTGATGTTGATGAAGGGGTGATGTCCACTCTCTGCTCATATCAACACTTGTCTTGCCATCATGGAACTTCCCCTTTGAGCCTGTAAGCCAAAATAAGCCTCATTTTTCCCACAAGCTGCTCTTGGTTGGGTGATTTCTACCAGCAATGCAAACCTGACTGCAATACCATGGCAATCCTCCTACCTCTGCCTCCTGAGTGCTGGGATTAAAGACAAATGTCACTATGCCTGACTCCTGAAAACAGTATTTCTTTTTCTTTTAAATATTTTATTTGTTTATTTATTTGAGAGAGGGAGAAAGAGAGAGAAAGAGGCAGATAGAATTAGAGAGAGGGAGAATGGGCATGCTATGGCCTCTAGCCGCTGCAAATGAACTCCAGATGCATGTGCCACCTTGTGCCTCTGGCTTATGTGGGTTCTGGGGAATTGAACCTGGGTCCTTTGGCTTTGTAGGCAAGCACCTTAACTGCTAAGCCATCCCTCCAGCCCTAGAAACAATATTTTTGTTAACAAATCTGAACCAATTAATTTGACTTAGAAACTGTTAGGAAAGACAAGTAGGACAGTATAAAGTCTTAGCACCTGTATTTGAAAAGTTCTTTGGTGGGCTGGAGGGATGGCTTAGCAGTTAAGGCGCTTGTCTGCAAAGCCAAAGGACTCTAGTTTGATTCCCCAGGACCCACATAAACCAGATGTACAAGGTGGCACATGCATCTGGAGTTCATTTGCAGTGGCTGGAGGCCCTGATGCACCCATTCCCTTTCTCTCTCTCTCCCTCTTTCTTGCTGTCAAATAAATAAATAAAAAGATTAAAAAAAAAAAAAGAAAAAAGAAAAGTTCTTTGGTTAGTTTGGATACCTGTGTGGGTACCAATTACCCAGGAAAGTCTGGAATCAGAACAGTAGAGCTTGAGGTAGTTTTTGTTTTTCAGATGAAGACCATTGTTTGAGCAGGAGGCTTAGCTTGGATTAGGGAATGTTTTAAGATTTAATTGATTTATAAACAACCAACGTGGGCTGGAGAGATGGCTTAGTGGTTAAGGCACTTGCCTGTGAAGCCACAGAACCCAGGTTCAATTCTCCAGGACCCACATAAGCCAGATGAACAAGGTGGCACACGCGTCTGGAGTTGGTTTGCAGTGGGTGGAGGCCCTGGTGCACTCATTCTCTCCCTCTCTCTTTCTCTCTCTCTCTCTCAAAAAAAAAAAAAAAAAAAAGAACAAAAATAAAGCAACTTGATATACCAGAAATGAGACTGTAATTTGTTTTTTTGAGGTAGGGTTTCACACTGGCCCAGGTTGACCTGGAACTCACTATGTAGTCTCAGGGTGGCCTTGAACTCACAGTGATTATCCTACCTCTGCCTCCTGAGTGCTAGGATTAAAGGTGTGCACCTAGCTTCAAGACTATCATTTTAAAAAAAAGATTTTAAAAATATTTATTTATTTGAGAGAGAGGGAGAGGTAGAGAGAGAGAGGTAGAATGGGTGTGCCATGGCCTCTAACCACTGCAAACAAACTCCAAACGCGTGGGTACTAAGGAATGAACCCATGTTCTTAGGCTTTGCAGGCAAGCACCCTAACTCTGGAGCCCTCTCTCTAGCCTGAGACAGTCATTTAACCAAAGTCTTGACTAAAGCTATTTGATTACACATAAAAACTGATCACAGCATTTGGGAGGCAGAAGTAAGAGGATTGCCACAAGTTTGAGGCAAGCCTCAGATTCTGTAGTGAGTTCCAGGTCAGCCTGGGCTAGAGTGAAACCCTACCTCGGGGGCAAAAAACACAAAGAGAAAAAACAGAACAAAAGAGGACTACAGAAATGGCTTAGTGGCTAAGGCACTTGCAAAGCTTAAGGACACGTGTTCTCTCCTCAGACCCCACGACACCAGGCGCACAAGGTGACACGTACACAAGGTCACTCGTGCAGAAGAAGGTGGCCCTCAAGCCTGGAGTTCGATTGCAGTAGCTGGAGGCCCTGGAACGCAAATTCTTTCTCACTCCCTCACTCGCTCTAACTCATGACCCCATTTAAAAAAAAGGGGGAGGGGCATGGTGGCGCACGCCTTTAATCCCAGCACTGGGGAGGCAGAGGTAGGAGGATCGCTGTGAGTTCGAGGCCACCCTGAGACTACACAGTGAATTCCAGGTCGGCCTGGGCTAGAGTGAGACCATACCTCGAAAAACAAAACAAAACAAAACAAAAATAATAATAATAATAAATAAATAAATAAAAATAAAAAATTGAGCCCTGCTTTCTGCCACATGTCCGTGAATGGGCAATGGGTGGTTGTGCGGAACCGCTCAGTTTCCTGATCAAGAGGAACCAATGGACATGCAGCACCGAGACCAATAATCCCAAGGCCCGCAACTCCCTTCCCTGCTAAACCCTGATCCACCGCAGAAGTGTAGGAGCGGAGCCCCCACCGGGATCTGCCCAAGGACCCCCGTCAACAAGAACACGGGAGCCACCCTCAGCAGCGTCAGACGCACCGTCCACAAGACCTGCGCTTGGCAGCCATCTGCAAAGCTACTGCCATCCTGCGCAGCCAGAAAGAAGCCTGTAGTGGTGGAGAGGAAATGGGCCACCCTGCTAAGAGCTCCTGAGCCCCATGCTCCCACGAGCAATAAAAAGTCACCGACTTTCTCAACCAGGACCCCCTCCCTAAAAAAAGAGCCGGGCGTGGTGGTGCACAACTTTAATCCCAGCACTCAGGAGGCAGAGGTAGGAGGATCGCCATGAGCTTGAGGCTCCCCTGGGCTACGGAGTGAGTTCCAATTTAATCTGGGCTAGAGTGAGACCCTGCTTCTAAAAGCAAAATAAAGCTGGAGAGATGGCTTAGCAGTAAATGCCCTTGCCTGCAAAGCCTAAGGACCCATGTTCCGACTCTCCAGATCCCAGGTAAGTCAGATGCACAAAGGCAAGGCAAATGCAAGGTTGCACATGCCCACTAGGTGGCCCAAGCCTCTGAAGTTCAATTTCAGTGGCTGAGGCCCTGGTGGGCTAATTCTCTTTCTCTCAAATAAAACATAAATTTTTAGGACTGGAGAGATGGCTTAGTGGTTAAGGCACATGCCTGAGAAGCCTAAGGACCCTGGTTCAATTCTCCAGGTCCTACATAAGCCAGATGCACATGGTGACTCATGCATCTGGAGTTCATTTGTGGTGGCTGGAGGCCCTGGTGCACCCATTCTCACTCTCACTCTCTCTTTCTCCCCCTCTCTCTGTCTCTAATAAATAAATAAATTAATAATAATAAATAAATAAATTTTTTTTAAATATTTTGTGTATTTTTATTTATTTATTTGAGAGTGACAGAGAGAGAAAGAGACAGAGAGAAAGAGAGAGAATGGGTGCGCCAGGGCCTCCAGCCTCTGCAAACGAGCTCCAGACGCGTGTGCCCCCTTGTGCATCTGGCTAACGTGGGACCTGGGGAACTGAGCCTTGAACCGGGGTCCTTAGGCTTCACAGGCAAGCGCTTAACCACTAAGCCATCTCTCCAGCCCAAATAAATTTTTTAAAAATACAAAATAGGGTCTGAAGAAATGGCCCAGTGATTAATGTGCTTGCCTGCAAGGGCTAAAGACCTGGGCTCTGTTCCCCAGTACCCAGGTAAAGCCAAATTCACAAGGCAGTGCATGCATCTGGAGCTGTAGTTAGAAGCCCTAGTGTGCCCCCTCGATTTTTTTCTCTCTTCTTGTAAATAAATAAACAAAAAATCAAAAAACAAATAAAAAACAACCTGAAAACCAAACTAAAACAAAACTTTTCAAATCCCTCAGAAAGTCAGCAAATCTCATTTTCTATCATGACCTTGACTGCCATTGACTTGCTTTCGGTTCATGTGTCTTTCTCTAACGTTTCCCTGCATCAGTCTTTGGCAGCGAAGTGACTGGCATGGAAGTTGCATTTTTCTTTTCTTTTCTTTCTTTTTCGAGGTAGGGTCTCACTCTGGTCCAGGCTGACCTGGAATTAACTCTGTCATCTCAGGGTGGCCTCGAACTCATGGCAATCCTCCTACCTCTGCCTCCCGAGTGCTGGGATTAAAGGCATGCGCCACCACGCCTGGCGAAGTTGCATTTTTCTTGTGAGTCAGCGTACTCCCCACGTTTATTTCTGACATATCACAAGTTTGCTCTGGTCACAGGATTCGGTAGCATCTGCCAAGTTACTCTTTTCTCCTTTGTAAATAAGAACTTTGTGACAAAGTACTTTGAAATTGTAACCATCACAAACCTCCTCAAATCTTCAGGCTACTCAGGGATTTATACATACTGTCCTGTGTCACCGCCTCAGCTGCTTTCTGAGAGCTGTGTGGCTACGCAATGTGATGGTAATCTTTCTTGTCAGTTTGGTTGGAATCAGGAATCAAGTAGGAGACACTCCTATGGGCCTATCTAAGAGGGCATTTCCAGGAAGTATTAGCTGAGGGGGAAAGGATAACCCCCAAAGTGGGCAGCCCTTCTGTCTGGAGAGATGGCTTAGAGTTTAAGGCGTTTGCCTGCAATGCCAAAGGATCCTGGTTCAATTCTCCAGGACCCACGTAAGCCAGATGCACAAGGGGCGCATGCATCTGGAATTCATTGGCACTGGCTAGAGGCCCTGGCGCACCCATTATCTTCCTCTCTCTCTCCCTCTCTCTCTGCCTCTTTCTGTCTCTAAGTAAAGTGTCCTGGGCTGGAGAGATTGCTAAGTGGTTAAAGGAGCTTGCTTGCAAAGCTGAAGGCCCAGGTCCAATTCCCAAGTACCCATGTAAAGCCAGATGCACAAGTGGCACATGGAGCTCATTTGCAGTGGCAAGAGGCCCTGGCATGCCCATTACCACTCACTCCTTGCAAATAAATTCAATATTTAAAAAAAGAAGAGGGGGCTGGAACAATTGCTCAGTGGTTAAGGCGCTTGCCTGTAAAACCTAACAACCTTGAGTTCAATTCCCCAGGACTCACATCAAGCCAGATGCACAAAGTGGTGCATGCATCTGGCGTTCACTTGCAGAGGCTAGAGACCCTGGCACACTCATATTCTCCCCTCACCCCCCGCCGGGAGGAGTTTCAAGGCAGGGTCTCACTCTAGCCCAGGCTGACCTGGAATTCACTATGTAGTCTCAGGGTGGCCTTAGAACTCACAGCCATCCTCCTGCCTCTGCCTCCCAAGTGCTGGGATTAAAGGTATGTGCCACCTGTCCAGCTGCTCTCACTCTTCCCCTCCTTGTAAATAAAAGAAAATATTTTTAAAAATATTTTTTTGTTTATTTTTATTTATTTATTTGAGAGTGACAGACAGACAGAGACAGAGGCAGAAAGAGAGAGAGAGAGACAGACAGACAGAGGGCATGCCAGGGCCTCCAGCCACTGCAAACAAACTCCAGATTCATCTGGCTTACATGGGTCCTGGGGTATCGAGCCTCGAACCAAGGTCCTTAGGCTTCATAGGCAAGCGCTTAACTGCTAAGCCATCTCTCCAGCCCAAAAGAAGATATTTTTAAACAAGAAGAAAAATAGTAGTAGCACATGCCTTTAATCCCAGCACTCTGGAGGCATAAATAGGAGGATTGCAGTGAGTTCAAGGCCACCCTGAGACTACATATGAATTCCAGGTCAGCCTGGGCTAGAGCAAGACCCTACTTTGAAAAAGAAGAAGGAGGAGGAGGAGGAGAAGGAGAAGACCAAGACCAAGACGAAGAGGTGCAGGAGGAGGAGGGACTGGAGAGACGGCTTAGCAGTTAAGGCGATTGCCTGCGAATCTAAGGACCCAAGTTTGATTGTCCAGTATCTACATAAGCCAGATGCAAAAGTGGTTCATGCTTCCGGAGTTTGTTTGCAGTGGCTGGAAGCCCTGGAGTGCCCATTCTCCCTCTCCTCCCCCCACTACTTCTCTCACTCAAATAAATAAAATAAAATAAATAAATCTGGGCTGGAGAGATGGCTTAGTGGTTAAGGCGCTTGCCTGTAAAGCCAAAGGACCCACGTTCGATTCCCCAAGATCCACATGGGCCAGATGCACAAGGTGGCACATGCATCTCAAGGTTGTTTGCAGTGGCTGAAAGCCCTTATGTGCCCATTCTCTCCCTCTTTCCCCCCACCCTCTCTATCTCTCTGCCTCTTTTTCTCTCTCTCAAATAAAATAAAATAGCTTTTATCCAGCCTTTAATCCCAGCACTTGGAAGACAGAGTAGGAGGATAGCCATGAGTTTGAGGCCACCCTGAGAATACATAGTGAATTCCAGGTCAGCCTGAGCTAGAGTGAGACCCTACCTCGAAAAACAAAACAAAACAAAAGTCAGGCCTGGTGTGATGGTGCAGTTCTTTAATTTCAACACTGAGGGCTGGAGAGATGGCTTAGCGGTTAAGGGCTTGCCTGTGAAGCCTAAGGACCCTGGTTCGAGGCTTGATTCCCCAGGACCCACGTTAGCCAGATGCACAAGGGGGCACACGTGTCTGGAGTTCGTTTGCAGTGGCTGGAGGCCCTGGCACGCCCATTCTCTCTCTCTTTCTGTCTGTAGCTATCAAATAAATATATAAAAATAAACAAAAAAAATTTTTTTTTTTAATTTCAACACTGAGAAGGCAGAGGTAGGAGGATTGCTGTGAGTTTCAGGTCACTTTAGGTTAGAGTGAGAACCAGTCTCAAAAGATCCAAGCTGGGTGTGGTGGCGCATGGCTTTAAATCCAGCACACAGGAGGCAGAGGCAGGAGGACGGCTGTGAGTTCCAGGCCAGCCTGAGACTACATAGTAAGTTCCAGGTCAGCTAGAGTAACACCCTACCTCGAAACAAGCAAACAAAACAACAACAACAAAAACCAAGCAGAGGGCTGAAGAGATTGGCTTGCCAAAGAACCCAGGTTTGATTCCCCAGGACCACGTAAAACAGATGCACAAGGTGGCGCCATGCATATGGAGTTTGTTTCCAGTGGCTGGAGGCCCTGGTTGGCTCATTCATTCTCTCTCTTTTTCTCTCTCAAATAATTAATAAAAATAAAATATTATATAAAAAAGAGCAGAGGCATGATAGAGGAAAACACATAACACACGTTATGTGGCCTCTGCACGTGTGTGTGCAGGGGCCATGTATCCATGATCATACATGTATACCACCACGCATCCATTACATGAGACACATACACTACAAATAAATTCATTCTGGGGCTGGAGAGATAGATGGCTTAGCAGTTAAGTGCTTGCCTGTGAAGACTAAGGACCCTGGTTCGAGGCTCAATTCCGATGCACAAGGTGGCATGCACGTGTCTGAAGTTTGTTTGCAATGGCTGGAGGCCCTGGCACACCCATTCTCCCTCTCTCTCTCTGTGTCTGTCACTCTCAAATAAATAAATAAACAAAATTAAAGTTAAAATATTTTTAAAAATTCATTCTGCATTCTACTGGTTCTCTTCCTCTGGAGCACCCTGACTAGGGATGGAGAGATGGCTCAGTGCTTAAAGTTTGTTTTTTTTTTTTCCTTGCAAAACCTACCAACCAGAGTAAGATCCTTGCCAGCATTCATGTGAGGCTGAATGGAGAGGTGCACGGGTCTGTAATCCCAAGGCGCCCATGACACAGAAGAATCCAGCTCAAGGGGATAACCAGTATGACATTCCTTTGCAACAGCAAAAGATCCTGTCTCAAATAAGGTGGGACTAGACCAGACACTTAAGGTTGTTCTCTGACCTCCACATGCTTTCATCCACATACATACATACTACACACACATATGTGCAAATAAATAAATAAATAACGATATCCCTGACTAACACAGGCAGCCCTGTCATTATTACAGACTGTGAAGAACTAGGAGTGTGGCTCAGAATTAGGCACTAATGTCCATCTCATCATTAAGTGCTCTACCGCTGATCCATGCCCAGCACTGTGATTTCTAGACAGCAGCTCTACCTCTGAGCCACGCCCCCAGCCACTCACTGTGGATTCTAGGCAGGAGCTCTACCTCTGAGACACGCCCCCAGCCCTCACTGTGGATTCTAGACAGGAGCTCTTCCTCTGAGCCAAGCCCCCAGCCCTCACTGTGGATTCTAGACAGGAGCTCTACCTCTGAGCCATGCCCCCAGCCCTCACTGTGGATTCTAGACAGGAGCTCTTCCTCTGAGCCAAGCCCCCAGCCCTCACTGTGGATTCTAGACAGGAGCTCTACCTCTGAGCCACGCTCCCAGCCCCCTCTGTGGATTCTAGACAGGAGCTCTACCTCTGAGCCACGCCCCCAGCCCTCACTGTGGATATAGACAGGAGCTCTACCTCTGAGCCACACCCCAGCCCTCACTGTGGATATAGACAGGAGCTCTACCTCTGAGCCACGCCCTCAGCACTCTCTGTGGATTCTAGGCAGGAGCTCTACCTCTGAGCTGTACCCCAGCTTCATATGCCTATGAATCTGTGAGCTAATATGCACCTTCCTTTATGTCCAAAGAAATGCACACTAAGGCCACACTTCAAGGTCACTTTTTTCTTTATCAGATAGGCATGGTCCCAAAGTCTGATAACATGCTGTGTGCAGGGAAGAACGACAAGTGTTTATCAAGAGCAACTTGACAGTTTCCATAGCATCACAAATGCAATTAGCCTTTGGTCCTACCATCCTATCGGGATCGTTTAGGTGTAACAGCCACCCCCTACCTCACTCGGTCTGAAATTACAAGTGAAGACTGTCTTTGAGCAAAATGGGGGAGAATCTAGGTCATTCCACTTTGCTAGAGGTCAGAAATGTCAGCAGAGTCTGGATTTTTCTTCTCTCTTCTCCCCAGAGGAGTTCTTTCCTAAGACAGCCTGTCGGTGAGTCTAGGAGACACAATCACCCCCGTTGGACAACGTCCTTCCTGGAAGTTTGATTCTTGGGAAGATTAGCCGTTTTCAGATGCCCTGATCCTAGATACCTGGTGTCAGGCCTGGACTGACCAGTTCAGTCTGCATTGCCATAAAGTATCCCAACTTGGATTTCAGGTGACCGCTCCCATTTTATGGAATCCCAATCCTGCCCAGTTGGGCAGGAGCCCTGCATTCCTCTGAGCTCTCCCTCTTCTAAACTATAATAAATTCTAGCCGGGCGTGGTACTGCATGCATTTAATCCCAGTACTTGGGAGGCCGAAATAAGAGGATCGCCATGAGTTCTAGGCCACCCTAAGACTACACAGAGAATTCCAGGTCAGCCTGAGCTAGAGTGAGACCCTACCTCTAAAAACCACACACACACAAAAAATCTAAATCTTACCCTATGGTCTGTGAAAATCATTCATTGAATTCAAAGGACAAGAGGCTGGGGGCCACTGACTCAGTGGTAGCTCTGTGTGACCATGACCTACTAGGAAACTCACTATGTAGCTCAGCTGACCTTTTAAAGTTTAATTCAATTGTTTTTATTGACAACTTCCACAATTGTAGATAGTATCCCATGGTAATTCCCCCCCCACACACACACTTTCCCTTTGAAACTCCACTCTCCATATCCCTTCCCCCTCTCAATCAGTCTCTCTTTTATTTTGATGTCATGATCTTTTCCTCTTATGATGGTCTTGTGTAGGTAGTGTCAGGCACTGTGAGGTCATGGATATCCAGGCCATTTTGTGTTTGTGGGGAGCACGTTGTAAGGAGTCCTACCCTTCCTTTGGCTCTTACATTCTTTCTACCACCTCTTCTACAATGGATTCTGAGCCTTGGAAGATGTGATAGAGATGTTTTAGTGCTGAGCAATTCTCTGTCACTTCTTCTCAGCACTATGGTGCCTTCTGAGTCATCCCAAGGCCACTGCCATTTGAAAAGAGAAGATTCTCTAACCAAAAGTGAAAGTAGCATTAATTGTATGGGTATGAACATTAAGAAAAGTGCTTGCTGGGTAGTTTGGTGAGCATAGTATATATATTTAGCCAGACAGCAGTAGATGTTACACCCCTAGGGCTACCCCTGTTGTAGGTTTCACTAACAGGGATGTATTCCCTCCCATGGAGAAGGTCTCCAGTCAGATTAGAAAGTGGTTGGTTTCCCCCATAATACACATGCCACAACTGTACCCATTGGCTCATTTGGCCTGGTCAGCCAAATCTAAGACTTGCAGTGTCCACCGTTGAGTATCTCCACTGGTGATTTCTCTCTCCCGTTGAACTGCATGCAGAATGGCTTCTTCCAGCTTTCTGTCAGCTGGTCTACATGGAGGAGGTTTTCAGCTCAGCTCCAGCAGGATTTCTCAGTGGCCTTGTAGCCTAAGTATGTGGAATCTTCAGCAATTGAGTCTTAACCATCTATTCCTGGTGGGAAACCAAGAGCCTCAGCAATGGCCTGTAATATTCTGGGGCCATCAGGGACCTCCCTGAGCAACAACTCACTGGAAGATATCCCATCCCTGGCACTAAAATTTTCCTAGTAACAATCTATGGCTTTTGAATGTTCCATTGTCCTAAAAAGTAGGTTTCCATATGACTTATTTATATCCTCTTAGATTTTATTTAGCCCTCCCTCCACCTTTCCTTTACTCAATCTCGTTCCCTGACCTCACTTAGGCCTTTTTACCCCCATTAATTTGTCCTTCTACTTACATATATACAATGCCATCCTATTAAGTCCCTTCTTCCTCCCTTTCTATTCCCTTTATATCTCCTCTCTAGCTTACTGGCCTCTGTTACTGAGTTTTCTTCCTACTCACATAGAAGTCCAGTCATCTGTAGCTAGGATCCATATATGACGGATGTGGTGGTTTGATTCAGGTGTCCCCCATAAACTTAGGTGTTCTGAATGCTAGGTTCCCAGCTGATGGAGTTTTGGGAATTAACACCTTCTGGAGGCAGAGTATTATTGGGGGTGGGCTTCTGGGTGTTACAGCCAGTTTCCCCATGTCAGTGTTTGGCACACTCTCCTGTTGCTATTGTCCACCTTATGTTGGCCAGGGTTGATGTCCACCCTCTGCTCATGCCATTGTTTTCCCCTGCCATCGTGGAGCTTACCCTGGAGCCTGTAAGCCAAAATAAACCTCTTTTCCCCAGAAGCTACTCTTGGTTGGGCGATTTCTACCATCAATGAAAACTTGACTGCAACAGTAAAGTGGTACCGAGGAGTGGGGTTGCTGCTAGACACCTGACTGTGTGCCTTTGGCCTTTTGGGAGCTGATTTTCAAGAGGAATGTGGAAGAAGTTGAAACATTGGCCTAAGAGATGCCTTGCAGTGCTGTAAGTACAGCTTGATGGACTATTCTGGTCAGAGCTGAAAGACGTGAATGCAGTAAGAACTATGGACTATGAGATTTGGCTCATGAAGATGAAAAAGAGCTTTGCCTACACTGGGCTAGTAGTTTGTGTGAGAAGCTTGCTGTTATGCTGTGTCCTGAGAAGTTGTGCAGGGCTGCTTTGCATAGAAATGAACTGGTGTGAGCAGAGGGATATGGCACCAAAAGAAGGTGTCCCCCATAAACTCAGATGTTCTGAATGCTAGGATCCCAGCTTATGGAGTTTTGGGAATTAATGCCTTCTGGAGACAGAGTATTGTTAGGAGCAGGCTTCTGGGTGTTATAGCCAGTTTCCCCATGCCAGTGTTTGGCACACTCTCCTGTTGCTATTGTCCACCTTATGTTGGCCTGGGGGTGATGTCCACCCTCTGCTCATGCCATCGTCTTCCCTGCCATTGTGGAGCTTCCCCTTGAGCCTGTAAGCCAAAATAAACCTTTTTTCCCCCTAGAAGCTGCTCTTGGTTGGGTGATTTCTACCAGCAATGTGAACCTGACTGAGAACATGTGACGTTTGGCTTTCTGGGCCTAGGTTACCACACTAAGTTAATCCTTTCCAGATCCATTCATTTTCCTGCAAATTTCATTTTTCTTTACCGCTGAGTAGAACTTCATTGTGTAAATGTGCCACATCTTCATAATCCACTCGTCAGTTGAGGGACATCTAGACTGGTTCCATTTCCTAGCTATTGTGAATAGAGCAGCAATAAACATGGTTCAGCAAGGATCTCTAAGATAGTGAGATGAGTCCTTAGGATATATGCCTAGGAGTTCTATAGCTGGGTCATATGATAAATTTATTTTTAGCTGTCTCAGGAACTTCCACACTGATTTCCACAATGGCTGGACCAGATTGCATTCCCACCAACAGTGTAGAAGGGTTCCTCATTTTCTTCATCCTCGCCAGCACTATGGTCGTTTGTTTTCATGATGGTAGCCAATTTGACAGGAGTGAGATGGAATCTCAATGTAGTTTTATTCTGCATTTCCCTGATGGCTAGGGATGTAGAACTTTTTAATTTTTATTTATTTATTAGAGACAGAGTGAGAGAGAGAATGGGCATGCCAGGGCCTCTAGCCACTGCAAACAAACTCCAGATATATGTGCCACCATATGCATGTCGCTTACATGGGACCTGGAGAATAGAACCTGGGTCTCTAGGCTACATGGGCACACACCTTTACTGCTAAGCCCGTATCTCCAGCCCAGAACCTTTTTTTAAAAAAATATTTATATGCCATCTGTACTTTTTATGTTGAGAACTCTTTGTTTTCTTTTTGGTTTTTCAAGATAGGGTTTCACTCTAGCTCAGGCTGACCTGGAATTCACTATGTAGTCTCAGGTGGCCTCAAACACATGGCGATTCTCCTCCCTCTGCCTCCCTAGTGCTGGGATTAAAGGCATGCACCACCATGCCCAGGCTTTTTTTTTTCAAGGTGGAGTCTCACTCTAGTTCAGGCTGACCTGGAATTCACTATGTAGTCTCAGTTTGGCCTTGAACTCATGGGGATCCTCCCATGTCCACCTCCGGAGTGCTGGGATTAAAGGTGTGCCCCACCATGCCTGGCATAGCCCATTTTTTAAAGTACATATATTTTTATTGACAACTTTTATGCCTACAGCCAATAAACCACATTTCCCTCCTAGGTCCACTTTCCCCTTCATAACTCTGCTCTTCATCATATCCCCTCCTTCTCTCCATTAGTCTCTTTTAATTTGATGTCATCATCTTTTTTGTCCTATTATGAGAGTCTTGTGTAGGTATTGCTAGGCACTGTGAGGTCATGAATATTAAGGCCAATTTCTTTTTTTTAATATTTTTTGTTCATTTTTTATTTATTTGAGAGCTACAGGCACAGGGAGAAAGACAGATAGAGGGAGAGAGAGAGAATGGGCGCGCCAGGGCTTCCAGCCTCTGCAAACGAACTCCAGATGCGTGCGCCCCCTTGTGCATCTGGCTAACGTGGGACCTGGGGAACCGAGCCTCGAACCGGAGTCCTTAGGCTTCACAGGCAAGCACTTAACCGCTAGGCCATCTCTCCATCCCTTAAGGCCAATTTCTGTCAGGACAGTTGCATTGTAAGGAGTGGTACCCTTCCTTTGGCTCTTACATTGTTTCTGCCACCTCTTCCGCAATGGACCCTGAGCCTTGGAGGGTGTGATATGTTTCAGTGCTGGACACTCCTCTGTCACTTCTTCTCAGTACTATGTTGCATTTTGGATCATCCCAGTGATCGTCACCATCTGAAAAGAGAAACTTCTCTAAAAAGAAGTGAAGGTAGCATTAATATATGAATATGAACATTAAGTGTAGTGCTTTCAGGGCAATTTGGTAAGAATAATATGCACATTTATCCAACTAAGAGCCAGTTTTATACCCCTAAGGCTCATGACCTCCCTGTCATAGGCTTTTGATTAGGTTTTCAGTACCAGGCATGTATTCCCTCCCTTCAGTCTTTTAGAGAGCAGTTGGTTTTCCACCGAGCAGACATGCCACTATTGCACTCATTTGGTCATTTGGCCTATCTGGCCAAACTTGAAGCTTCCAGTGTCCACTGTTTTCACTACTGTTGACTTCTGTCTCCCATAGGACTGCATACAGTGTAGCTTTTTCCAGCTTTCAGTTGGCTGGGCTACAGGGAGAAGGTTTTCTGCTCAACACCAGCCTGATTTCTCAGTGACTTTGCCACTCAAGCATGTGAAGTGTTCAGCAATAGGGTCTTACCATTGCTTTCTCAAGGAAAACCCAGGGCCTTGGAAATAGTCTGTAATGTTTTGGAGGCAACAGGGACCTCCCTGGCCAACAACTCACTGGAAGGTATCCCATTTGTGGCACTAAAAAATTTCTAGTAACAATCAGGCTTTCCCCCTCCCTCTAATCTGTTCTTCTACTTACATATATACAATACCATCCCCTTACGTCCTTCCCTCTCCTCCCTCAATAGTAGCCTTTTTCTAGCTTACTGGCCTCTGTACCAATGTTTGGCTCCAGCTCACACACAAGTCTATACATTTGTAGCTAGGATCCACATATTAGAGAGACCATGTGACAATTGGCTGTCTGGGCCTGGGTTACCCACTTAGTATAATCCTTTCCAGACCCATCCATTTCCCTGCAAATTTCATTTTTCTTTACCGCTAAGTAGAACTTCATTGTGTAAATGTGCCACATCTTCATTATTCACTCGTCAGTTGAGGGACATCTAGGCTCGTTCCATTTCCTAGCTATTGTGAATAGAGAGGCAATAAACATGGTTCAGCAAGTATCTCTAAGGTACAAAGCTGCCTAGTGGCTGGACAGGCTGGGATGGAGGAGGTCCTGAGGGAGGTTAAGGCACAGCAGGAATCCCTGGAAGGCTGTGCAGTATCTAGTCATGCTTCAGGGTGAGCCCCTCGAAGAGATACTCGCCCAGATTTGGCTGAGGGCTCGCCAGTCTGCGCAGATCGGTCAGGTGGTCGCCCATCTTCTTGATGAGCTTCACCTCCTATTGCAGTCAGGTTCGCATTACTGGTAGAAGTCACCTAACCAAAAGCAGATTGTGGGGGAAAAGAGGCTTATTTTGGCTTACAGGCTCGAGGGGGAAGCTCCATGATGGCAGGGAAAACAATGACATGAGCACAGGGTGGACATCACCCCCTGGCTAACATAAGGTAGACAATAGCAACAGGAGAGCATGCCAAACACTAGCAAGGGGGAGTTGGCTGTAATACCCATAAGCCCACCCCCAACAATACACTGCCTCCTGGAGGTGTCAATTCCCAAGTCCCCATTAGCTGGGAACCTAGCATTCAGAACAGCAAAGTTCATGGGGGACACCTGAATCAAACCATCACACCTCCTCACTCAAGATGTGGTTCTCCAGGAAGTCACAGAGATGGGGGTCTACGTGGGTAGAACGCAGCACATGAAGATCCAAAAGAGCCTGGTTCAGGTTCTTCTCCCATGCCAAGGCAGCTTCCATGGCCTCCTGAGCTTTTCTCCACCCATCTTGAGAAGGCTTCTGTACATCCTGGAAGAATGGCTGCTGCGCTGGTTTTGCATCTTGAGAAGACCCTCCACACCCTCACGCTTCTCCTCAGCCAACTCTCGGATGAAGTGGCCCACACCAGGCAGAACCACATCCTCCTGGTTGAAATAGCAGTCCAGAAAGAATAGGCATAGGAGGCCCGCAGGTGCAAGTTGTCCAGGGAGTTGACGGCAGCCTCCACCTCAGTGGAATAATTTTGACGAATCTGGGAGGTCATGTATGGTCTGGCAATATGGAGTTAGAAGGTTCTGGATGGTCCTGGAAGGTGCAGCCAGCGAGAAGGTGGTCCCAGTGGTGGTAGTAGGAAAGACTGGAAGGCAGCTGGGAATTTTAGGGGAAAAATATAAAGTAAAAGGAGGAAGTCCTCAGGTGTATTCCATTCAAACACTGTTGAAGCAAGACACAGACATAGGCGTCCTCAGCATATCTAGTCCATGATTTTCTTGAAAATGCTTACTATGCCTTTGGAGTGAAATTCTTCTCCTTCTACTATAATCTGGGTTTTTGTTTTGTTTTGTTTGGTTTTTCAAGGTAGAGTCTCACTGTAGCTCAGGCTGACCTGGAACGGAATTTACTCTGTAGTCTCAGGGTGGCCCCAGACTCACTGTGATCCTTCTAACTCTGCTTCCCAAAAGGTGGTATTAAATGCATACACCACCACATCTGGCCTATAACCTGAACTCTTGTTTATTTATTTAAGAAAGTAAGAGGGGAGGGCTGGAGAGATGGTTTAGCGGTTAAGCGCTTGCCTGTGAAGCCTAAGGACCCCGGTTCGAGGCTCGGTTCCCCAGGTCCCACGTTAGCCAGATGCACAAGGGGGCGCACGCGTCTGGAGTTCGTTTGCAGAGGCTGGAAGCCCTGGCACGCCCATTCTCTCTCTCTCCCTCTATCTGTCTTTCTCTCTGTGTCTGTCACTCTCAAATAAATAAATAAAAAATTAAAAAAAAAAAAAAGAAAGTAAGAGGGAGAGAGAGAGAGAGAAAGAATGGGTGCTCTAGGGCTTCCAGCCACTGAAAACAAACCCCAGACACATGCGCCATCTTGTGCTTCTGTCTTATGTGGGTCCTGGGAAATCAAATGGAGGTCCTTTGTCTTTGCAGGCAAATGACTTAACTGCAAAGCCACCTCTTCAGCCCCTAACCTGAATTCTTATGTTTGATCTTTTCATAGTGCTCCAAATATCTTGAAATTCCCATTCGTGGCTTCCTACTAGTTTGTCTTTCTCTTTGTTGGACTATATTAGATCTGCCACCTGGTCTTCTAGTTTAGATATTCTGTTCTCTCCTTCATCCAGTCTACTGGTGAAATTTTCTAGAGTTTTTAATTTCACTGACTGTGTTCTTCATTGCTAGTATTTTTGACTTGTTTTACTTTATTATTTCTATTTCCTTATTCATATCTTCTATTGACCTCCTTATTTCTTTAAATTAGTTTCTTGTTCCTTTGATTTCCTCTTTGATATCTCTGAGCATATTTATAATCATTCTTTTGAAATCTTCCTCAGGCATTTCCTCTAATTTAGTCTCACTGGAGCTCATTTCAGATTAATACTTTTTGTGGATTTATATTGTTTTGATTTGTTGTGTTTCTTATATTTTAATGTAGAGATTTATTTATTTTTATTTTTTCGAGGTAGAGTCTTACTCTAGCCCTGGCTGACCTGGAATTCACTATGTAGTCTCAGGGTGGCCTCAAACTCATGGCAATCCTCCTACCTCTGCTTCCTGAGTGCTGGGATTAAAAGCATGCACCACCACATCTGGCTTTTACTTTTTTAAATTTACTTGTTTATTTCAAAGAGAAAGAGAGAAAGAGGGAGATTGAGAGAGAGAGAGAGAGAGAGAGAGAGAGAGAGAGAGAGAGAGAGAGAGAAACTGAATAGGTACACCAGGGCCTCCAGCCAGTGCAAATGAACTCCAGATGCAAGTGCCCCCTTGTGCATCTGGCTAAACGTGGGCCCTGAGGAATTGACCCAGGGTCCTTTGGCTTTGCAGGCAAACGCCTTAACCACTAAGCCATTCCTCCAGCCCAAATGTAGAGATTTTTGCATCTTGGATTATTTTAATGCTTGCTTTTCTAATTATCTTCAGTGTTATTAGATGTATCAATCAATCTGATGTTACATATCTTCAGGGTAGGAGCTTAAGGTGCTAGGTATAGCTCTTAAGAATCTCAGAGTAACCACAAAAGTGACCCTAGGTGTTGGGTTTGCCTGCTATGAGAGTATTCCAGTAGGCTGGGTGGAACAAAATACAGGCAAATTCTAAAATTTAACTAAACATTATACACATTCGATGAAAAACAGCACAAAATATTTATGCAAGAGTAGGCATTATGACAACCAGATCCTCTAACAAAGTCACAGTCTCTCAGGACGTGTGTTGCCCCACACCCTTAATCCTGTCAATTGGGAGGCTGAGATTTCTGGTCTGTAGAGGGTTCCAAGGTCAGTTTGTGACATTGTGATTCTCTTCCCCAATGAAGCACAGAAGAGGAAACAGTCGGGTGTGGTAGCGCACACCTTTAATCCCAGCCCTCGGGAGGCAGAAGTAGGAAGATCACTGTGAGTTCGAGGCCACCCTCAGACTGAGACTCCATAGTGAATTCCAGGTCAGCCTGGGCTAGAGTGAGACCCTACCTCGAAAAACCAAAAAAAAAAAAAAAAAAAAAAAAAAGTACTGTGGGCTCAGGTAGGCTGGCTGGGTGGCTGGGTCACTGATCTGGTCACCTGTGCTGGTAGGTGTAGGTGAGCTCCCCCAGGTCTCTGGTGCTTGCTGGCACTTGACTGGCAGTGGGGGAGGGGAGGCTGTGGATGGTGGATGAAGTTCTCCCACTGGTCCTTGGTATCCTCTTCCTCATGAGCCATTCTCCTGATTCCCGCCGTCCCCTCTTCCATGTTTCTTGAGTTTGTGAGGAGGCTGGTGTGAGTGGAGAATCTCCTCACCTGGCTTCTCTGTGGCTCAGGCTGAGCCTGGTGGCTGCGGCCATGCATACCTGGTGTTGCGGCTGCTGGAGCTGCTTCTGCCTGCTTCCGTGTGCTCTAGACTCTGGGTCGCTCCCACTTCTCTTCTGTGGTTGATAATTTTATTATACATCTTCATTTTTTAGAAGAGTGTATTTTGCTGGGTTATTTTTGCTTTTTATCCCCTAGGGTGCTTTGGTGTGGTTCCTGTGTTGCCATCTTAACTGAAAGTCCCCCTCCGTGGGTTCCTGGATTCTTGCTCCAGGGTCCAGCCCCAGTACCCCCACCCAAGGCATCCAGGCAACCTGGGGGTGGGTGAGCACGTGATGGCAGAAACACTCCCGGGAGAAAGTTGAACAGCTCCCTCAGTTTATTGTCAGTGAAATGGGTTTATAAGCATCTGAGGGTGGGGGGAAGGGTCCTAAGGGGATTGGATTTACCAGGTTCATTCCTGATGCCTAATTATCATATGGAGACATTCATTCTAGCTCATAGGCAATGGCGGGGGGGGGGGGGCTCAGGTGATGGAGGGTCTTAGGAAGATGGGCTGTGTGAAGGCTGATAAGGAGTTTCCTAGGCAACTGGCCAAAGTTCACAGGGATATGGCAGAGCCTAAATTCAGGTGTGCTGGACTTGGACAGGGAGTGGCTTTCTGTAGCCTGGGGGGTCCTTAGCTGTGCCTAGAAGCTCAGGCCCCTCTCCTGAAGGCTCTAGCCTATGCCTATGTGCCGGAAACACCCCCACACACCCATTTTTTTCAAGGTAGGATCTCACTGTAGCCCAGGTTGGCTTGGGATTCACTATGTAGTCTCAGGGTGGCCTCAAACACAAGGCACTCCTCCTACCTGTGCCTCCCAAGTGCTGGAATTAAATGCATGTGCCACCACACCTAGCTTCAGATGATCTTAAATTTAAATATTTTTAGCTGGGCATGGTGGTGCGTGGATAAAACTGTTTTTCATTCTGGTGGTTTTCATTCTGGCCTCTGACCTTCACTCAGACCGCCTCAGTATTCCATAGCAGGTCCACTTTGTACAAAGACTAGAGCTCAGGGCAATCTTCCTGCCTCAGCCTCCTGAGTGCTGGGTTTACATATGTGGGCCACCACACCTGGCTGAGTCTCACATTAAAAAAAAATATTTTATTTATTCATTTCAGAGAGAGAGAGGAAGAGTCCGAGAGAAAGGGAAACGAACTCCAGACATATTTGCCTCCTTGTGCATCTGGCTTATGTGGGTCCTTGGGAATTGAACCAGGGTCTTTTAGGCTTCACAGGCAAGTGCCTTAATGGCGCTAAGCCATTTCCCCAGCCCTGGATCTCACATTTTTAGAGACAGGTCTCAATCTTTAGCCCAAGCTGGTTGTTAATGAACCTCCTTTCTCAGCCTCCAGAGTGCTTGACTTACAGGCATGAGCCACCACACCCAGTTAATAATTTCATCTTCTCACCTGTTACAAGGCTAAGGCTCTTGAACAGGCTTTTCCTGTTGTAGTATAAAGATAAGACACACTGAGCTGAGCAGGCAATGGTATTGAAATAAGTCAGGACAATTGCATTGAATTACTCAATGGGCAGGAGCATGACAAAACTCTCAGTGTGGCACAGGTGTGTCCTCGATTGGGTGAGTAATCACACACACACACACACATACACAATTTCAATTTAAAATAAAGAGAGGGCTGGAAGGATGGCTTAGCCATTAAGGCATTTGCCTGCAAAGCCAAGGGACCCAGGTTCTACTCCCCAGGACCCACATTAGCCAGATGCACAAGGGGGCACACGCATCTAGAGTTTGTTTGCAGTGGCTGGAAGCCCTGGGGCACCCATTCTCTCTCTCTCTCTCAATCTCCTTCTTTCTCTGTCAAATACATAAATAAAGATATTTTAAAATAGAGAGAGAGAGAGAGAGAGAGAGAGAGAGAGAGAGAGAGACAGAGCGGGACGAGTTGGCGCATGCCTTTAATCCCCGCACTCAGGAAGCAGAGGTAGGAGGATTGCCATGTGTGTGAGGTCACCCTGATACCACCAGATCTTGCTAATTGACAACTTCCATAGATGTCTGTCACTGCCAGGCACAGGCTGGAGCCTTCAGGAGACAGGCCTGAACTGCCAGGCACAGCCAAGGACCCCGGCTACAGGAGGCCACTCCCTCTCCAAGCCTGGCACACCTGAAATTTGGCTTTGCCCATAGCCCTGTGACCTTTGGCCAGTTGCCTAGGAAACTCCTTATCATCCAGCAGTCTTCACACAGTCCATCCCCCTGTGACCCTTTCCCGCCACTATGTAGATCACCTGACTCTCTCCCTACATGCTGGAATGATCGTCCCTAGGCATTGGCTAGCAACCTTTGAACCTACAATCCCCTTAGGACCCTCTTCCCGCTCTCAACTGCTTGTAAACCCACTTCCCTGTTGAATACACGGAACTACTCTCTGAGGTCCTCTCCCGGATGTACATCGTGCACAGCTGTTCAAGACCCTGCTCTCCATGGTTGCCCACAGCTGAGGATCCAGGGACCTACACATAAATATAAACAATATAACATGATCATAATTCCCTGCCAACACCTTTCCAGCCACTGCAACACATACACCACCTTGTGGATCTGGCTTACATGGGTCCTAGAGAATTGAACCTGGGTACTTTGGCTTGGCTGGCAAGTGCCTTAATCACTAAGCCATCCCTCCAGCCCTTATTTACTTTTTAAAAATATATATGTTTAAATTTTTTTTAAATTTATTCATTTGAGAGCAACAGACAGAGAGAGAAAGAGACAGGGAAGGCAGAGAAGGAGAGAGAATGGGCACATCAGGGCCTCTAGCCACTGCAAACAAACTCCAGACAAATGTGCCACCTTGTACATCTGGCTTATGTGGGTACTAGGGAATTAAGCCTTGAACCAGGATCCTTAGGCTTCACAGGCAAGTGCTTAACCACTAAGCTATTCCTCCAGCCCCTTTATTTACATTTGAAAGATTTATTTATGGGGCTGGAGGGATGGCTTAGCAGTTAACATGCTTGCTTGCAAAGCCAAAGGACCTAGGTTCAATTTCCCAGGACCCATGTAAGCCAGATGCACAAGGGGACGCATATGTCTGGAGTTCAATTGCAGCAGCTGGAGGCCCTGGCTCATCCATTCGCTCTCTCTCTCTCCCTCTTTCTCTCTGTCAAATAAATTATATATATATATATTTGGTCTGGATATCCATAACCTCACAGTGCCTGACACTATCTACACAAGACCATCATAACAGGAGGAAAAGATCATGACATCAAAATAAAAGAGAGACTGATTAAGATGGGGAGGGGATATGATGGAGAATGGAGTTTCAAAGGATAAAGTGGGGGAGGGAGGGTATTACCATGGGATATTTTTTATAATCATGGAAGTTGCTAATAAAAATAAATTGAAAAAAAGAAAAAATATATATATTAAAAATAAATATTTAGGGCTGGAGAGATGGCTTAGCGGTTAAGCGCTTGCCTATGAAGCCTAAGGACCCCGGTTCGAGGCTTGGTTCCCCAGGTCCCATGTTAGCCAGATGCACAAGGGGGCGCACGTATCTGGAGTTTGTTTGCAGGAGCTGGAAGCCCTGGCGCGCCCATTCTCTCTCTCTCCCTCTGTCTTTCTCTCTGTGTCTGTCACTCTCAAATAAATAAATAAAAAATGAACAAAAATAAATAAATAAATATTTATTTACTTATTTGAGAGAAAGTGAAAGAAAGAAAGTGGCAGATAGAGAGAAAGAGAATGGGCGCACCAGGGCCTCTAACTATTGTAAACGAACTTCAGATGCATGTACCACCTTGTATATCTGGCTTTATGTGGGTACTGGGGAATTGAACTGGGGTTCTTTGGTTTAGCCAACAAGCACCTTAATTGCTAAACCATCTCTCTAGCCCATTATTATTATTGTTGTTGTTATTATTATTATTATTGGTTTTTTGAAAAATGTATTTATTTAGTTTTTTAAGGTAAGGTCTCACTCTAGCTCAGGCTTTAATCCCAGCATGTGCCACCACAACTGGGCTACCATTATTTTTTATTTATTAATTAGTGTGTGTGTGTGTGTGTGTGTGCGCACGTGGGTGTGTGTGTGCGTGCCATAATCTCTTCCTATTGCAAAGGATGGCCCATCGGGCTCTAAGTGAGCGGCTGGGGAATTGAACCTTGGGAATGCTTTACAAGCAAGCGTATTTAACCACTGAGTCATCTCCCCAGACTCATTATCATAGTTATTCTTTTTTTTAATTAAAAAAAATTTTATTTACTTATCTGAAAGAGAGAGAGAGAGAGAGAGAGAATGGGTACACCAGGGCCTTCAGCCACTGCACACAAACTCCAGATACAGGTGCCACCTTGTGTATCTGGCTTTACGTGGGTACTGGAGAATTGATCCTGGGTCCTTAGGCTTTGCAGGCTAAACCATCTCTTTAACCCTATCAATTATTCTTCTATTCAAGATTTAGCAAACCTTGATGATGCATGCCTGAAGTCGCAGTACTCTGAAGACTAAGGCAGGAGGATCAAGAAATTAAGGTTGGGCTGGAGAGATGGCTTAGCGGTTCAGCGCTTGCCTGTGAAGCCTAAGGACCCCGGTTCGAGGCTCGGTTCCCCAGGTCCCACGTTAGCCAGATGCACAAGGGGGCGCACGCGTCTGGAGTTCGTTTGCAGAGGCTGGAAGCCCTGGCGCGCCCATTCTCTCTCTCTCTCCCTCTATCTGTCTTTCTCTCTGTCTCTGTCGCTCTCAAATAAATAAATAAATAAATAAATAAAAAGAAATTAAGGTTACCAGGTGTGGTGGTGCATGCCTTTAGTCCCAGCATGCAGGAGGCTAAGGTAGGAAGATCCCTGTGAGTTCCAGCTCAATCTGAGACTACATAGTGAATTCTAAGTTAGTGTGGAGTAGAGTCAAATCCTACCTTAAAAAACAAAACAACAACAACAAAAAAACTAACAAAAAAAAGCATGGTGACGCATGCCTTTAATCCCAGCACTTAGGAGGCAGAGGTAGGACGATTGCCATGAGTTCGAGGCCACTCTGAGACTACATAGTGAATTCCAGGTCAGCCTGGGGCAGAGTGAGGCCTTACCTTGAAAAACAAAGACAAAAAATAAAAAGGAAGAAAGACCAAGCTGGATATGGTGGTGGCCCACGCCTTTAATTCCAGCACTCAGGAGGCTGAGATAGGAGGATAACTGTGAGTTAGGCCAGCCTGGGCTTGAGTGAGACCCTACCTTGAAAACAAAACAAAACAAAAAAGGACATTTAGGGGGACTCATAGCAGACTTGTAAAAAGGTCATTGATTAAACTCTCAATCAATATTTAAATGTTGAATAAATAACAAATTGTGAAATTCATGGCTTGCTATTTTTAGGTATGGAAGTTTGGCAGAATGTTTAAAGTACAGTTAATTGTTTCAAGAGTAATTGATCATTAACAAAAAGCAAATAGTTGTGGGTTTTTCCTTTTCCATCTACAAAAGCTTCTCAGGCATTAAAAGTTTTGTCACAGCGTTTTCAACAAATAGTGTTAAGAAAAGCCCAGAGATTCCAGGAAAGAGAGTAAGAAGTTGGTGTAGTCTAGATAGAGCCTCCATTTCCTTTCCTTTCCTTCCCCTCACTCCCAGAGGTGGGGTCTCACTCTAGTCCAGGCTGACCTGGAATTCACTATGTAGTCTCAGGCTGGCCTCAAATTCATGGTAAGCCTCCTACCTCTGCCTCCGGAGTGGTGGGATTAAAGGTGTGCACCACCATATCCTGCATTCTTTCTTTTCTTTTTTTATTTGAATATTTTCATTTATTTATTTGCAAGCAGAGAGAGATGAAGAGAAGAGAGAAACAACATGGGTTCACCAGAGCCTTCAGCTGCTGCAAACAAACTCCAGATGCATGCTCCACCTTATGCATCTGGCTGTACATGAGTACTGGGGAATTGAACTCAGGCCGTCAGTGCCTTAAAAGCTGAGCCATCTTTCCAATCCCTTCCTTTCTTTTCTTCTTTCGTTTATAAACAAATGTAGTTATGGGGCTGGAGAGATGGCGTAGCGGTTAAGCACTTGCCCGTGAAGCCCAAGGACCCCGGTTCAAGGCTCGTTTCCCTAGTACCCACGTAAGCCAGATGCACAAAGTGGCTCCTGTATTTGGAGTTCCTTTGCAGTGGCTGGAGGCCCTAGTGTGCTCATTCTTTCTCTCTGTCTGTTGTTCTCAATTAAATAAATAAATAAAAATTAAATTTATTTTTAAAAAAGTATTTGTGGGCTGGAGAGATGGCTTAATGGTTAAGGCATTTGCCTGTAAAGCCAAAGGCTCCTAGTTCAACTCTCCAGGACCCACGTAAACCAGATGCACAAGGTGGAGCATGCATCTGGAGTTCGTTTGCTGTGGCTGGAGGCCCTGGAGTGCCCATTCTCGCCCTCTTTCTCTCTCTCTCTCCCTCCCTCTCTCTCTCTCTCTTTCCCTCTTTCTTTCTGTGTCTGTCTGTCACTCTCAAATAAATAAAAATAAACAACAACAAAAAATAAATAGATTAAAAAAAGAGCTAGGCATGGTGGTGCACACCTTTAATCCCAGCACTTGGGAGGCAGAAGTAGGAGGATCACTATGAGTTCAAGGCCACCCTAAGACTACATGGTGAATTCCAAGTCAGCCTGGCCTACCTCACGAAAGCCCAAAAAAGGAAAAATAATTATTATTTGAAAAGCCAGGCAAAACATCTTTAGTGGGAGTCAGAAGTAGGAGGATCATCCTGAATTTGAGGCCAGTCTGGGGGATCAGAGTGAATTCAAGGTCAGCTTGGGATAAAGTGAGATCCTACCTAAAAAAAAAAAAAAAAACCACATTTTTTTTGGAACTTGCATGTGTACATATATATAGCCATGCAATGGTCACTTGCCACTGCAAAAGAAGGGACCCTACCTCAGAAAAAATAAAAATAACAGTGGGATGTTTGGCATGGTGGTTCATGCCTTTAATCCCAGTACTGGAGAGGTTTTGCTAAAAGAATTAAGAAAAATTAGAGCCAGTGCAGGTTAGAGGGAGTTGCAGGGCTCTCCTGGGTTACAGTGAGACTGTCTTAAAAACAAACAAATAGGGCTGGAGAGATGGCTTAGTGGTTAAGGTGCTTGCCTGTGAAACCTAGGGCCCCAGAAGGAAGAAAGAAAGAAAGAAATGGCCAGTCTGTTGGGTTTGCTTAGTTGGTAGCCGACCACGCACAAAACTCTAGATACTCTGCACCCCAGAAACTTCGGCCTGGTAGTACATGCCCATAGTCCCAGCATCTGGGAGGTGGAGACACGGAGTAGAAATTCAAGGTCACCCTTGGTTACTCAGCGGGTATAAGGCCAGCTTGGACTACAAAAGGCCCAGTGTCAAAAGCAAAGAAACAGGGCTGGAGAGCTAGCTTAGCAACTTGCACGCAAACCCTAGCAACTGGAGTTCAATTCCCCAGTACCCACGTAGGCCAGATGCGCAAGGTGGCACATGTGTCTGGAGTTTGTTTTCAGTGGCTGGAGGCCTTGGCGGCCCCATTCTCTCTCTGTGTGTCTTTCTCTTTCTGTGTCTCACTCTCTCTCTCTCTCTCTCACTCAAATAAATAAATAAAAATATTTTAAGGGCTGGAGAAATGGCTTACCGGTTAAGCGCTTGCCTGAGAAGCCTAAGGACCCCGGTTCGAGGCTCGGTTCCCCAGGTCCCACGTTAGCCAGATGCACAAGGGGGCGCACGCGTCTGGAGTTCGTTTGCAGAGGCTGGAAGCCCTGGCGCGCCCATTCTCTCTCTCTCCCTCTATCTGTCTTTCTCTCTGTGTCTGTCGCTCTCAAATAAATAAATAAAAAATTTAAAAAAAAAACTATTAAAAAAAAAAGAAAGAAAAGTAGGACTGCCCAACAAAGTGAATTCACTACTGTTCACTTGTGCTCAATATGGTAGATTTTATTTCATGTGTGCTACATCAGAACTTTAAAAATTGTCACCATAATCCTTTATCTTTGGCGTTTTACGATAGAAAGAGCTGGGCAGGCTGAGGACTCTTGTGTCCCAGTGCCTTGGTCTCATTTACCACGTGCCTGACCCGCTCCTATATTTTATGACATTGG
Source organism: Jaculus jaculus (assembly GCF_020740685.1). Taxonomy (NCBI): domain Eukaryota; kingdom Metazoa; phylum Chordata; class Mammalia; order Rodentia; family Dipodidae; genus Jaculus; species Jaculus jaculus. The sequence goes on from NC_059115.1 coordinate 21,832,695, forward strand.
TTTATAAGCTCTGTTAAGACTTTTTATTGTGGAGGCGGGCCTGACTGCACCCACTTTGGGATCAAAAATTCGATGCCCAAGGTGCATGTTGATGCACTCTTGTAATCCCAGCACTTGAGAGGCCAAGGTAGGAGGACCACTGAGAGACTGAGGCCAGCCTGGGACTACAGAGTGAGTTACAGGTCAGCTTGGGCTAGAGCGAGACCCTGCCTTGAAAAAGCAAACAACAAACTGAATGCCAGCTTTGGCTGCAGAGTGAGATCAAGGCCAGACTGGGCAATTTGGTGAGACCTTGTCTCAAAATAGAAAGTAAAAATGATCCAGGCATGCTGGTGCACGCCTTTAATGCCAGCACTCAGGAGGCAGAGAGAGGAGGATTGTGGAGAGTTCAAGACCACCCAAAGACTACACAGTGAATTCCAAGTCAGCCTGGGCTACAGTGAGACCCTACCTTGGAAAACCAAAAAAAAAAAAAAAAAAAGAGTAAAAATGATGAGGTCTGAGGATGTAGCTAAGTGGTAGAGCTCCTGCCTAGAATCCAAGTGAGGGGCTGGAGTCGTGGCTCAGCTGCAGAGCTCTTGCCTAGGATTCATAGGGGTGTGGGCTCAGCTATAGAGTGCCTGCCTACAATGTGCAAAGCTCACAGTTCCATACCCAGTACTGAGAACAAAAGAAAAAAAGGTGTTTTATGAGCTGAAAATGTCCTCCGTGTAGACCAGCTGACAGAAAGCTGGAAAAAGCTTGGCTGCATGCAACTCTATGGGAGGCAGAATTGGCATACCAGGGCCTCAGCCATTGCAATTGAACTCCAGAAACTTGTACCTCCTAGTGGGCATGTACAAACCTGTGCTTGCCTCACCTTTGTGTGTCTGGCTTAAGTGGGATCTACAGAGTAGAACATGGGTCCTTAGGCTTCACAGGCAAGCACCTTGACCAGATGCACAAGATGGCACATGCATCTAGAGTTCATTAGCAGTGGCTAGAGGCCCTGGCATACCCATTCTCTCTCTCTTCCTGCCTATTTCTCTCTCTCAAATAAATAAATAAATAACTTTGTTTTTTTAAGAGAGAGAAGGAAAGTGGGCTGAGGAGATGGCTCAGCAGGTACAAGTACTTGCTTGCAAAGTCTGATAGCCCAGGTTTGATTCCCCAGCACTCATGTAAAGCCAGATGCGCAAAGTGGCACATGCATCTGGAGTTCATTCACAATGGCAGGAGACCCTGGCGTGACTACTCTGTCTCTCTCATGCACATGTTCTCTCATAAATAAATAAATCAATTACAAGTGGTTGCAATCAAAATACATTACGTACATGTTTAAAATTATCAATAAATAAAAGAAAAAAGGAGCCAGGGGTGGTAGTGCTTGCCTTTAATCCCAGTACTCACAAGACATATATAGAAGGATCATATGAGTTTGAAGCCAGCCTGGGACAACAGAGTGAGTTCCAGATCAGTCTGGGACACCCTACCTCAGAGGAATTAAAAAAAAAAAAATGGGGAAGCTGGGCGTGGTGGCACATGCTTTAATCCCAGCACTAGAGAGGCAGAGGTAGGAGGATCGCTGTGAGTTCAAGGCCATCCTGAGACTACAGAGTGAATTCCAGATCAGCCTGGGCTAGAGTAAAACCCTGCCTTGAAAAACAAAACAACAACAACAACAACAACAAAGAGTGAAATTGGTACATGTATGCACACGTGCACACCCTCTCGCAGGACCAGCTCTTCCACACAGAGGCAGGCTGAGAGGAGAGTGAAGTATTTACAGGCCCAGGGCTGCCTCAGCTTGCTGGCTGCCTCCAAATGCCCCGAGAGATGAGGAAGAAGCCTTGGGACACCCAGCCAGGCAGACACCTTGATTGTGGGATTCCAGCCTTTAGAAGCAGGAGAGAACAGATCTCTGCTTGCAATTCCCAGGTAGCAGCTTCCAGAAACCAAGACTCCCTGTCTCACCTGCCCTCCTCATCACTGGTCACATTCTGCCTCTGAGTTCACTAACTCCCAGAATTCTGCATCCTGTGGTCTGGGGTCCGCAGCATGTGTGTCTAACATGTTTTCAGGTCGCATGGCTACTGCTGGTGGGGTCACGTTTGGAGAGCAGCCGCCCTGAGCAAGCCAAGGGCAGACCAGCTCTACCAATTTCTGCAGATCCAGTGGTTTCAGCTAGCCAAGCAGAGATAGGGGTCTCCCACACCATAGCTGACCCTGGAGTCTGGACTATCTCTACATTGCAATCTAACATGAATTAAAAAAATATATTTACTTACTTATTTTCAAACAGAGTAATAATAGAAGAGAGAGAGAGAGAGAGAGAGAGAGAGAGAGAGAGAGAGAGAATGGGCACTTGAGGGCCTCTGGCTCCTGCAAATGAACTCCAGATACATACACCACTCTGCATCCAGCTTTATGTGGGTACAGGGGAATCAAACCCTGGTCATCAGGCTTTGCAGGAGAGTGCCTTAAGCATTGAGCCATCTCTCCAGGCCTTACATGAAATTATTAAATTGATTTCAGCCTGGTTCTCTCTTGTGTTATCCCTGGGAGCCCATCCTTTGTAGACTGGTTTCTCAGCACTTGGGAGGCAGAGGCTGGAAGATCACCATGAGTTCAAGGCCACCCTGAGACTACACAGTGAATTCCAGGTTACCCTGGGCTAGAGTAAGACTCACCTCAAAAAACTGAGAGGGGGGAGAGGGAGAGAGAGGGTACAGTTAAAGTGACTGGACCCCTGAAGATAAAAACGGGCAGAAAAGGCTAGAAATCAAAGAGGATCTGACTAGCCAGGCGTGGTGGGGCACGCCTTTAATCCCAGTACTCGGGAGGCAGAGGTAGGAAGATCACTGTGAGTTCAAGGCCACCCTGAGACTCCATAGTGAATTCCAGGTCAGCCTGAGCTAGAGTGAGACCCTACCTCAAAAAAATCAAAAAACAAAAACAAACAAACAAACAAAAAAGACGATCTGACTTATCTCTTGCCTAGTTCCCTAGAGACCTGTTTTTCCACAGTCAGGACGCCCCTGGGAAGGAGGTCTTTCATAGGATTTAAACACTGTGATTGGTCAAGTTCAGTGCCCAGAAGTTGGTGCCAGGGCTAGCTTTTCCTGAGACAGCCCCTACCAACCAGCTATCCCTCTGGTCCACCTAAGGCAGAAGACAGCCTAGATTCCCGCTCATGGAGATTGCTTTGATAAACAGTTCCACAATGCTAACACAGAAGCACCATAAAGATAAATAACAAGTCTTATCAGGGTATGGCACAACTCTTTGTCCCAGCACTTGGGAGGATTATCCTCAATTTGAGGCCAGCCTTGGGGCTACAGAGCGAGTTCCAGGTCAACCTGGGCTAGAATGAGACCCTGCTTTGGAACAACTTAAAAAGAGAAAAAGGCCAGGCGGCATAGTAGCTCACATTTATAATGCCAACATTCAGAAGGCTGAGGTAGGGACCCTGAGGTACCTTGGCACAGCATAAACGTGGGGCATTGTGGAAGGTGGGACCCTAGGACTATGGAGCCAGGTCTCAGCATCAGGAAGATACAAGAAACGCCCATTCTGCTTCTTCTCTCAGATTCTTTATTACCCCTAGTAAGAAAACTAAAAATAAATAAATAAAAATAAATACCCAGAATAAATAAAAGGAAACCCAAAAATTGAACATCCCATGGCTTCAGGAAGAGTAACTGGGGCTTCTGCCATGCAAAGGCCCCACCATGCTCAAAGGGTCCGAGGAAGCCACATCAGGGGGCTCAGGAGCCAGGAACCCCGGCGGTTCCGGGGGAGCTGGAGGCAGGCCAGGCAGAGGCAGGAAGCGTACTGGTCTCCAGGATGCTGGATCCCGGGACGACGGGTCTCGCAGGGGCAGACGCAGGGGGAGACCCAGGGCTTCGGACTGGTAAATGTTATATCCGTCTTCAAGCAGTAGTTCCCGGAAGCTGCAGGCCTGGGCGTTGAAGTGGAGCTGAAGGACAGAGAACAGGGGCTAGAGACCCAAGACTCCTCTCTACTTGCCTTCCTTAGACCCAGGGGTACAGGTCATGATCCTCCTATCTCAAGCCTAAGGGTTTAGTCACAACCTTTCCCTCTGAGATATGGGCTCAAGTCTTATCTTCTGCCTCAGACCTAGGTGCCAGACCTTGTCCCTCCTCTTTCAGACATAAGGGTCCAGGCCCCAGCCTACTCCTTCAGACCCAGGGGTCCAGGTTTGCTCTCCTCCCTCAGTGCTCTTTCTGACCAGGCTGGTAGCCTGACCCCCTTGCAGTCATGGTCAGTAATGGGCCGTTGGTACCCAGAATTCCCACGCTCAAGGTGAACTGAGCCTGTGGGAGCCCATGTAGTCAGGTGCAGGGATTACAATCATGACATTTGGCCTCTCAGACAAATCTGCACTTCATACACATCAAGGTCAATGGTGAGCTGCCTGCGCCTCAGTTTCCACCTTTGGCAAACACTGAAAATAATCATGCCAACTTGCCAGGGTTGGGACAGGGCTGCCAAGGCAGAGCTCACAGGACTACTTTGGCCTGGGTAAAATGTGCAAGATACAGCCTGGATTGTGAGCAAGGGACCTCCAAGAAGGGATTAGTGAAAGAGAGATGACAAGACACTCACCGATCCGTACAGAGTCCCATCAGGCCTTTGACAAAGGAACCTAGACGTCTTGACACCTAAGATTTGAATGATGCCTGGCTTCAAGGCTTTGAGCTCAAGGAGACCTGGGAACAGGTGGATGAAGACATTCGAATTCCATCCCCACCCCTGACCCAGAGTCTAGACCCCTGTCCTCTTCCATCTGATGCAGAAACCCACTTTCAGCTCTCCTCCCTCAGGCTCAGGGATCCAGACCTCAACCTCCTCTTGAAGACCCAGAAGTCCTGATCCCAGCCTCCTCCCTGGCCCCCAGATCTCAGCCCCCTTCCTTCACATTCACATGAGCCCACCCCACGCTCACTTTCCGGGCTGCGGTGCATGGTGCCTGCCACAGTGCCATCAGCTTTGATCTCCAAGTGGGCTTCAGTGTCCTGAACATCGTCTGTGTAGAGGTGTCGCTGTCGGACTTGACCCCCAAATTGGAGGAGGGGGCTGGAGTCTGGGATGGGGTGTGCCTGGCAGGCTCTCAGCACAATGACAGCCATCCAAGGGACCCACAGTCCCAGGAGACCAGCCTTGACCTTCTTCCAGTCCATCAAAGGTTCCATCCTCAGGAGAGATCCTGGAGAGTGTCTGAGTCTAGTCTGGAAGCTGCTTCTCACCCGCTGGTGCACTAGGACAGCTTAAGGGTCATGGGACAAGAATGGGGTGTCCCTTGATGTGTGGATCCCCAGCTGAAAGGACACGAAGACTCTTCCTGTGGATGCAGAAGTCCCAGAATTTATACCCAGACAGACCCGCCCATGTGCCCTTCCCACTCCTGACGCGTGATATTTGACACAGTTGGCAGAGTCCTGAATTCCACCGTGGCCAGGGCAGGTGGACGGATGATGCAATGGGGGTCCTTCCAGCTGGGGTCTCGACTCCCTGGTCTCAGGGAGGAAGCTGGGGTGTGAACTTCTGAGTCTGAGGGAGGAAGATGAGGTGTTGACCCCCTAGGTCTGAGGGAGGAAGCTGGGGCCTGAACTTCTGGGTCTGAGGGAGGAAGATGAAGTCTGGACTTCTGAGTTTGAGGGAGAAGATGTTGACCCCCTGAGATCTGAGGGAGGAGGCTGGGGTCTGGATCACTGTGTCTAAGGGAAGAAAGGGAGGGATTCTGCAAAAATGACCTTCCTAGTGGATGTAGTTGATGTAGATTTTCTTTAAGAAATGTGTTGTGTTAGAATTTCTCTCTCTCGCTCGCTCATCTCTCTTTTTTTGAGACAGGATCTCATTCTATAGTCCAAACTATTCTCAAATTCATAGTGGGATTACAGGTATCAGCCACCATGCCTGGTAACTTTTTTTCTTTCCCCCGCCCCTCCCTCCTTCCTTCCTTCCTCCTTCCCTCCCCTCTTTTTCTGTTTCTTTTTTCTTTCTTGCCACTGAAAATGAATTCCAGATACATGTGCCACCATGTGCATCTGGTTTATGTGGGTTCTGGGGAGTTGAACCTGGGTCCTTAGGCTTTGCAGGCAAGCACTTTAATCACTAAGCCATCTCTCCAGCCCCAAGGTATTTGCATTTTTTTTTTTTTTTTTTGAGCTGGGTTTCACACTAGCCCAGGCTGACCTGGAGCTATGTAGTCTCAGGGTAGCCTCAAACTCATGGTGATTCTCCTACCTCTACCTCTAGAGTGCTGGGATTAAAGGCATGCGCCACCATGCACGGGTTTTTTTCTATCTGGGTGTTGGTACTAGAGATTGCATGAAGGGTCTCAGGCTTGCTGGGGTTGCATTCTTCCACTGATCCACTGATCTAAATTTGAAGGTTTCTGGGGTGTTGGTGGGCCTGAGGGTGTACTTGGTAGGGGCGCTGTATCTGCCCTGTGAAAGAAGAGTCCTTAGTAGCTCTGTTCTGGAAGCCTACCACCTGGCCACAGGCCAAGTTCACTCTCGCCGCTCAGGCTGGGGTGTCCAAGCCTGCGCCACCCATCCAGCTGTCCTCCTGATGCAATCTTGGGGCCTCTTTCACCAGACCCGAGCTGCCTCAGGTGTTCCCAAAATAGTCAGGAAAGGGGCAAACAGTATCCTGCCAGCTGAGCCAGGCTGGGGGAGGAGCAGCAAGCCAAGGAAGATCTGGGTCTGAGCCAGGAAGGATTGGGGCCTGGAGCCCTGGGTCTGAGGGAGGTCGAGCCTTGGCATTCCAGAGCCTGGACAAAGGATTTAATCTTGTTCCAGCCAAGTCAAATTCTTGCATCTTTTGAAGGGTTCGATTTGAATGACAATAGTCTTCACACTCAGGTAGGGGATGGGCAAGGCTGGCGGGTGGACAAGGCACATGGAAAGGTCTCTGTTCTGCAGGAAAGCTGAGACCTTTGTCCCTATACCACGTCCTTTGAGCCCATGCGCCACGAAGTTTAATGGAAGAGGCATTCAAAACAAACCTTGTTTCCACTTTTTTTTTTTTTTTTGGTTTTGGTTTTTCGAGGTAGGGTCTCACTCTGACCCAGGCTGGCCTGAAATTCACTATGTAGTCTCAGGGTGGCCTCGAACTCATTGTGATCCTCCCACCTCTGCCTCCCCAGTGCTGGGATTAAAGGCATGAGCCACCACAGCCGGCATAAACCTGGTTCTTAGTTCTACTTTCTGCCTTGTCATAAAAGGTCATGTCCAGTACTTGTCTTCGGAGTAGCATCTGGACCGCAGACCCGAGTATTCGTAGGAAGGACGGACTGAGGGCGAAGGAATGGGGCACGAGAGTGGGGAGAGGCTGGGATTTGGCAGGCACGGGGGGGGGGGGGGAGCTGCAGACTGGAAGTTTCTCTTCGGGAACCTACTATGGGCTTGCCACAGGCTCATGGGGCTGGCAGGCAAACTGGTTATCCTCTAGGGAAAGAGGCGCGGCAAAGGGGGCGGAGGATATATGTCCCCTCCTACGGGGACCAGGAGTCCGGGTCCAGGCAGGCTAGGGCGTGGCCATCCTGAGCATCCTAGTGCTGGAGGCGAATGCTAAGCCCCGGCACTGGACGGTGGGAGCCCCGGCACTGGACGGTGGGAGCCCCGGCTCTGGAAGGTGGAAAAGGAGCCGGATCGGAGCGCCTGGGTTCAGCCTCGCCAGCTGGATGCTGGTACTTGGGTCCACGCAAGGATGTAGCCATTGCTTGGTGCCAGACAAGCTGTCCCGAGTGGAGCCCGGTGACCCGGGAGGAAGAAGCTGGCTTCAGCGCCCCACCCACCTGGGCGGAGGTGGGCCCAGGTGCTGGCGCCAGGTCCGGGCGGGGCTCGGCTTCCAGTTCCCTGCTAAACTGGGAAGACCGAGGTTGCGCCCTCGAAACAGAGCCTGAGCCCTCCTCTCCACCTCGAGCCCTCTCGGCCGGTCCTGGGAGGCTGCGGGGCCTCCGGGCTTGGTCGGATGAAGGCTGCATTGTGGGGCCGCATGCATCGGGCACTAGAAGACGACTCCCATCCACAAGCTCAGGTGAGTTGGCTCTGGGCATGCGCGATTCCCGATTCCATGGGACCAGAGACCTTGGAGGCCAACCTCAACGTTCTCCATCAGATCTCATGTTGTGTAGTTGTTTCTGACATTTATTTACTTCTTTTCTTATCCATTTTATTATTTGAAGCAGGATCTCACTATAGCCCACGCTGACTGGAACTCACTCTGTAGGCCTAGGCTGGCCTTGAATTCACAGCGATCCTCCTACCTCAGCCCCCCAAATGCTAGGAAAGGCTTGTGCACCACCATGATGAGATAGCTATTTTCTTCCAACTGAAACATTCCCTCCTGGAGAGAGGATGGAGGGCCTTAAGGCACAAGCAGATGTTGCTGGAAAAAAAAACTCTTATGGGGCTGCCTGCAGGGTGTGATACAGGGGTCCAGCGTCTTGAGTTCATTCCCATGCTGGGATGGGCTGTTTGGTGATAGAACTGCCTTTGAGTCACCCATACTCCTACAAGTAATAGAAATAAACTGGTTCACCAAGCCAGACTTGGAAGTATTTCTTTGGTGTGGGTCCTCATCTGGGGTGAACAGACATTTACATCTCCCTAGGAAGTTATACAACATCCAGGCATCAGCTTCTATAGGTACTCAAATGTGGCCTTTTAACCTGGGCCTCCTCCCAGCTATCCCGCTGAGCACCTCACCTACCAGTACACCTTAGAAAAAGGTGAGGGTCCACATACCTTCATTAGGCCTTACGTGTGAGGACATGAGACACTCCCAGTAGCCAGAGCACCTTGCTGCCTGGAGACTACTAATTTGCCTGTCTCCCATCTGCCACCCCTCCCTGGAGATTTTCAGCTTCCTATCTCTTCAGCCCAGGGTGTAGGCTCCCAGCTTCCTCCTATCTCAGACCCAACAGTGTGCAACCTGAGCTTCCAGCCCTGCGGTAGTGGGACACACCTTTAATCCCAGCATTCAGGAGGCTGAGGTAGGAGGATGGGATCCCTGTGAATTCAAGGCCACCCTGAGACTACATAGTGAATTCCAGGTCAGCCTGGGCTAGAGCGAGACCCTACCTGGAAAAAAGCAAACAGAACCCCTTGAGCTTCCTTATTCCTAGGGCCTGTGGAGTCAAAACTGCAGGCCTGGCCCTGGGCTCAAGCTCTGAGCACGGTCTCATTCATCTTTCCTCCCTGCAGCCATGTGGACCCCCAGCCGGCGTCAGCTCTGCCTGGTTTTTCTACTGGTCTGCGGGCTCTCTGTGATCTCTCTGTTTCTCCACCTCCATCAAGACCTCTTTCGAAAAGTTCTACACTTCTCCATCCTTTGTCCAGACCACCACTTGCTGCGGTCCCCCGTGACCATCGTGTGCCTGCCTAGCCCGTTGCCTGCAGCAAATGTCTCCCCTTCCTGTCCCCAACACCTTGCCCAGCCTTCGGGAACATGGACTATCTCCCCAGATGGCAGGTTTGGTAACCAGATGGGGCAGTACGCCACCCTGCTGGCCCTGGCCCAGCTCAACGGCCGCCGAGCCTTCATCCTGCCTTCCATGCACGCCACCCTGGCCCCAGTGTTCCGCATCTCCCTGCCCGTGCTTGCGCATGAGGTGGATGATCACACGCCTTGGCGGCACCTGGAGCTGCATGACTGGATGTCAGAGGAATACTCCCGTCTGAAGGACCCCTTCCTCAAGCTGTCTGGCTTCCCTTGCTCTTGGACCTTTTTCCATCATCTCAGGGAACAGATCCGCAGTGAGTTCACCCTTCATGACCATCTTCGGGAGGAGGCCCAGCACCTACTGAGTCAGCTTCGCCTGGGCCACAGCAGGGGACGACCACGCACCTTTGTGGGTGTCCACGTGCGCCGTGGGGACTATCTACATGTGATGCCCAATCGCTGGAAGGGTGTGGTTGGTGACCGGGCTTACCTGCAGCAAGCCATGGATTGGTTCCGGGCCCGGCATGAAGCCCCCATCTTTGTGGTCACCAGCAATGGCATGAAGTGGTGTTGGGATAACATCGACACGTCTCAAGGTGATGTGGTCTTTGCTGGCAACGGACAGGAGGGCACACCTGGGAAGGACTTTGCACTGCTCACACAGTGCAACCACACCATCATGACCATTGGCACCTTTGGCTTTTGGGCTGCCTACCTGGCTGGTGGAGACACTGTTTACCTGGCCAACTTCACCCTGCCTGATTCCGAGTTCCTGAAGATCTTTAGGCCCAAGGCTGCCTTCCTCCCCGAATGGGTGGGCATCAATGCAGACTTGTCTCCAGTGCAGGACTAGGCCAACTCTTGGGACTCAGTGGAAATTTCTGGAATGATCTGATCCATTTAAAGCCTGCTGCTCATGTCCCCAGAAGCCTGGTAACTTCTGGACATGACAGCAGGTAGGCGCTCATTTCCAGACTTGGAAAGGATGAGGTTCTTTCTGGAAATTTCTGAGCACTCTAGAGCCACCAGAGTATCTGTCCCTGGTGGCTGATCATGTCTGGAGAAGCTCCCGGCAGCTCTGGAAGCCCCAGTCCCAGACCACGTCTGTAGGACTTGTGGGTGGCTGCTTAGAGAAACAAAACTCTCCCTTTTAGATTGCAACATTCCAGTATTACTTCCCCTGGATCGTCCCAACAATGAGGCAATGCCTGCTGTATCCAGAACAAGCTCTCCCCAGCTCGCCTCCCAGGTTTCTGGGAGTGATTCTGGAGGGGATCTGTTCTACAGAAAGCAAAACTTCGGTGTCTCACACTGCCAGAAACATGGAGCCTTGGAAGGCTGCCTCTCAAGAGCCGGCATCCTGTCCTCCTGTGCTCACAGGCTGAGAGAAAAGGCATGGGTAGTTTTGAGTAGAGCTGGCTGCCGTCCAACTGGTTAGGCTTTTTCTGTAGGGAGAGGGGAGTAAGCAGGCTATATCTAATGTGAGATAAAGGAGAGACAGCTACTGCTCAGACCCAGCACTGGCTAGAGCAGAACATTTTTATTTTATTTTACTTTATTTTTTCGGTTTTTCAAGGTAGGGTCTCCCTCTAACCCAGGCTGACCTGGAATTCACTATGTAGTCTCAGGCTGGCCTTGAACTCATAGTGATTCTCTTACCTCTGCCTTCCAAATGCTGGGATTAAGGATGTGTGCCACCACACCGTTTTCCTTTCTTTCTTTTTTTGTTTGTATTTTGAGCTAGTGTCTTGCTCTAGCCCAGGCTGACCTGGAATTCACTATATAGTCTCAGGCTGCCCTCAAACTCACAGCAATCCTCCTACCTCTGCCTCCCGAGTGCTGAGATTAAAGGCGTGTGCCACCACACCTGCCCCCACCCCTTTTTTTTAAGTTCAATATTCAAAGGCAGGAACTGCATGGATTGGTTCTGAGTTTACAATCAAAGAAGTTTCCTCTTAGCTCCCATGTGGGGATGTGGGGCATGTTTTCTGGAAGTGAGCAGATTTGAAGAAAAAGAGGGGTTGCTTGTCAATTGTCCTTGTCAATCACCATGGGCTCTTGAACTCACAAAGCCACAAAGTCTGGCTTTGGGCAGGTCCACTATAAAAGGATCCAAAGGTCTTGTGGGTTCCTGAACCCAACTACAGCACAGGGTCTGAGCAAAGAGGATGGGACAGATGTTTAACTGTCATAAGCCCTTGCTTCTTTATAGAGGGTGAAGGAAGGGTTCTTTAGTGTCAAAACCTAATCTGATGCTGGGCATGGTGGTACACACTTTTAATCCCAGAACTGAAGAGGCAGAGGTTAGGAGGATTGCTGTGAGTTGGAGGCCAGCCTGGGACTACAGAGTGAGTTCCAGGTCAGCCTGGGCTAGAGTGAGACCCTACCTCAGGGGGGGGAAAGGGGGACTGGAGAGATGGCTTAAGTGTTCAGACACTTGCCTGTGAAAGCCAAAAGATCCAAGTTTTCCCCTCCAGATCTCATTTTACCCAGCCACACAAAGGTGAAGCAAGCACAAGGTTTCACATGCCCGCTAGGTGGCGCAAGCGTCTGGATTTCCAGTGCAGTGGCTGAAGGCCTGGGGCGCCAGTTATCTTTCTCTCTCTAAAACAAGTAAAAAAAAAAAAAAAAAAAAGTAAAAACAACTAATCACACCCCCACCCAATAAGCCAAGCTTTAAAGCCTTCTCAGGGAATTTTAGGGTAATGTTCTTAACCCAGCTGTGAATTAAAAGTCCATATCACCAGCCCGTGTCTGAAGCCTTATTTTGTAGTTGTTATGTATGCACATGTCAGTGTGTAACACAGTGAAGGGAAAGGTGGGGGCTCCCATGGCCCTTCATGATTTATGATGCCTTGGGTATGATACCTATTTGAATCTGGCAGCCCTTGCTTGCTGCTGAATTTGTGTGAGTTGTGGTCTATTTTCTTGATATAGTAAAAGAGACTGTCCAGGACCCAAATATCTGAGCTCCCAGTGTTTCCTCTGAGAACTTCAGTATTGGCCCCTAGACTTGATTGAGATAGCTCAGCACTTGTGTCTCTCTTGACTCCGCTTTCCAAGAGGTGGCATTACAGGTGTGAGCCAGTAGGTCTAGGGAGAGAAGGTTTAGGATTCATTAAGCAAAGTATTTCTATTGAACTACAATTCCCACAAGTCAATAGGGTGGTGGTAGAAACTAAGGAACCCCAGGTCTTTCTGGGAGATGTAGTTCCAGATTAAAAACCAGCCGCTTCCCGTATCTTTGTGGCAGGACTAAGGTCCTGCCGGAAGCCTAGTCCTTGGTTCTGGAAACCAAGAGAGCTGGAGGGTGGCTTCCCTTTGGCAGGTGCTGGGAAAGTTCTATGGAAAGGCGACCGTCCTGTGATGTCATGGAGCGATGGGCGGAGCCTCCTTTCTTGAAGTCCAGTCACTAGGTGTTGGGCTTCTGGGCGGTGCCTAAGAAATACCTGTGAGGGAATTGGGGACCCCTGTCGTGGGGAGTGGCTGGAGTACCTTGCGAACTCAAACTCAAGTCTAACAGCTCTGGATTCAACGCTTCCAGTGCTCCCTTGTCATTCGAGAAAAACCCTCATCTTAGTCGTTGGAAAAAGCAGCAAAGAAGGCTTTCTCTTTAAAAGCCCTGAGAACCTGGACTGAGCCCGGTGGAGTCTTAGCGCTTAAGGGCACGAGGTTGGAGAGGTGCTAGTTAGGGTGTCTGGGGCTTGAGAAGGGTGCACCCTGAAAATTAAGGGTCTTATTGTTGGGGAAGGGGAGACAAGTCCCCCCTGGGACTGGAGGATAGCTTAAAACTGAAACTTGTAGGACTTCCAGGTCTAAGGATTTGGAGTATTTTGTTTTGTGTTCGAGGTAGGATCTCACTCTGGTCCAGACTGACTTGGAACTCATCCTAACTTAACCAGTCTGGCTTCGAACTCATGGGTCTCATCCTAGCCCCTGTAACTCAATCTGCAGACCTAAAGTGGCCTCAAACCTCAGTCTCCCAGAAGCTGGGATTAAAGGCGTGCGCCACCGCGCCTCCCCCCTGCCCCCAGGTGGGGTCTCGCTCCAGCCCAAGCTGACCTGGAATTCACTATGTAGTGTCAGGGTGGCCTTGATCTCACAGCGATTCTCCTACCTCTGCCTCCCGAGATTAAAGATTAAAGGCGTGCGCCACCACGCTCGGCATTTTTTTAAAAATTGAGTTATTAGAGAGAGAAAGTATGAGTGTGCCAGAGTCTCCTGACACTGAAAACGAACAAACTCCAGATGCATGTGCCACTTTGTGGGTCTGGCTTTACATGGGCACTGGGGAATCGAACCTGCATTCCCAGGCTTTACGAACAAACACCTTGAACACTGAAGCATCTCTCCTAGCCTCTCCACCTCCCCAGCCAATGACTTTAAGAAAATATTTTAGGGATGGAGAAGTGGCTCAGCAGTTAAGACACTTGCCTGCAAAGCCTGATCACTTTTGATCCCCAGTAGCTATGTAAAGCCAGATGCACGAAGCGCCTTAACAGGCTGAGCCATCTCTCCTGGCGTTTTTTTTTTTTTTTTCTTTCCAAGTAGGGTTTCACTGTAGCTCAGGATGACCTGGAATTCATTATATATTCTCAGGGTCGCCCCATAACTGAGGGCAATCCTCCTATCACTAAGCCAGGCGCTTTTTGTTTTTGTTTTTGTGTTTTTTTAATAATCAGGGTTGATTCTATACTAGGCAGGTTTTTTAAAATTTTGCATATATATATGTATATGTGTGTGTGTGTGTGTGTGTGTGTATAATTTTTTTTTTTGAGACAGTGTCTTGTAGTCCAGGCTGGCCTTAAACTTGTTACATACCCGAGCTATCCTTAAACTCCTGCCCCTCCTGCCTTACCTTCCCAAGTTCTAGGATGACAGATGTGCACCACACACCTGGTTTTGTTTATTTGGTTTGATCCTTGAGTGTTCATCTTGAGGTGCCACAGGTTTGTGGGATCTCGAGCATATAAGTGTTGATCCCCTTGTGTGACTCAGAGTTCCGGATCCCATCAATTTGAGGGAGTTGCAGAGCAAGGCCATGGGTTGAGCATTGGGATCCGAATTTTGGGAATATGGTTTAATATACTGCTGGGATTCAACGAAGACCCTTAACGTGAGTTTCCCTGGATTGGGGATTCAAGTTTCACTCTTTGAGTCTTTGGGGAAATCTCAAAGGCCTCTCCCCCACCCAACCTTCATCGAGGTAGGGTCTCACTCTAGTGCAGGCTGACCTGGAATTCACTCTGCAGTCCCAGGCTGGACTCGAACTCACAGCGATCCTTCTACCTTGGCCTCTCAAGTGTTGGGATTAAAGCCATGAACCAACACGCACGGCTTAAAAACTTATTTTTATTTTATTTTATATTATACTTATTTTTTTTTAACTCAAAGGCTTTTGTTTTGCGCTTTCTCTGTTCTCTTCAGCGTCCCCCTTGCCTTCTGTTTGGGGTGAGCGGACGCCGCCTGGCGGTGCTGGCGAGCTGCGTGCTCTGGCCTCAATGGGGTCCGGTAGTTTTGCTCTTTTGCTGGCGGCTCTGGCCGACTGTCTGCGTTCTGTGGGATGCTGTATTATCTGTGACCCGGCGGTGGTGGCCGCGCTGAAGTCCTTGGAGGACAATTACCTGCCTGACCACTTGGACGCACAGCATCACGCAAACGTGATGAAGAGGGTAAAACAGGCCGTGAAGGACTTCAAGGATCTGCCATTGAAAGAAGATTCCTTTATGGGGGCCGTGGGTGAGGGCAAAGCGCAGGAGCCAAGTAGGCTGGTACAGGGGTGACAGGGTCTGGGTGCAGGCTCTCCTGATTTGGGGAACAGAGAAGTCTGGGGAGCCCTCAAAGCGCCCAAATTCTTTCTCTGTCCCTATCTTGCAAGTTTAGGTAATAAAACTACAACTCCCAGAAGGCAACGTGCGGCTAATCCATTTACTAAACCTCTAATTGCCCATGCCTTATAGGTATTGTAGTTTCTTTTTTAAAACTTTGTTTTGACTTTTTTGTTTGTTTTTCGAGGTAGGGTCTCACTTGGAATTCACTATGTTGTCTCAGGGTGGCCTCGAACTCACGGCGATCTTCCTACCTCTGCCTCCCAAGTGCTGGGATTAAAGGCATGCACCACCACATATGGCTAGATTTATTTATTTTTTTGAGAGAGAGAAAGAGAAAAACTGGGCGCACCAGGGCTTCCAGCCACTGAAAAACAAACAAACAAACAAAAATCTCCAGACGCATGTACCACCTTGTGCATCTTGCTTACGTGGGTCCTGGGGAGTTAAACTGGGGCCCTTTGGCTTTGCAGGCAAGTGCCTTAACCTTTAAGCCATCTCTCCAGCCCAGGTATTGTAGTTTCTATAAGGCGGCAAACCAATGAAGCTGGACTCTGGGGTTCTATATCTTCCCACAGATGAAGACACACTGGACCAGGCGTCCTGGAGTTTTCTGAAGGATCTGAAGCGCATCACGGACAGTGATGTAAAAGGTAAAAATGCGTTGTGTGTGTGTGTGTGCCTGTGTGTGGAGGGGGGGGCACATGTGCCGGGGAAGGAAGACAGAATCTCAGAGTAGAAAAAAAGAAAGTTTGAGGCCACCCTGAGACTACTCTGGGCTAGAGAAAAAAAATAAAAATAAAAAATAAAAGAGAGGTGGCAGGATGATCAGGAGTTCAAAGTCATTCTTGGTTACAAAGCATGTTTAAGGTCATCCTGGACAGCATATCCTCTCTAAATAGAACCAAGTGTGGGCTGGAGGATGGCTTAGTGGTTAAGTCACTTGCCTAAAAGTCTAAGGGCCTAGGTTTGATTCCCCTGTCCCCACGTTAACCAAATACACAAGGGGGTACATGAGTCTGGAGTTCGTTTACAGTGGCTAGAGTTCCTCATTCTCTCTATCTGCCTTTCTTTCTCTCTCAAATCACTAAATATGTGTGTGTGTATATATATATATTTTTTTTTTTTTTAAAGGGCTAGGTGTGATGGCTGAGGTAGGACAATTGTCATGACTTCGAGGCTAGTCTGGGCTAGAGACCCTGCCTAAAAAAAAAAAAAAAAAAAACTGGGTGTGGTGACACAACCTTTAATCCCAACACTGGGGAGGCAGAGGTAGAAGGACCACTGTGTGTTCAAGGCCATTTTGGGAGTACATAATATATTCCAGGTCAGCTTGGGCTAGAGTGAGAGACCCTACCTTAAAAAACTAAAATAATGTAATAATAATAATAATAAAAGAAAAGAAACAACTAATAATATTTTTTTTAAAAAATTAAAAAGAAGGAGGAGCTGGGTGTGGTCATGCATATTTTAAATTCCAGCACTTGGGAGACTGAGGTAGGAGGAGTGTTGTGAGTTCGAGTCCAGCATGGGACTACAGAGTGAATTCTGGGTTGGAGTAAGACCCTCTCTCACAAAACAAAAACAAAACAAACAAAAAGCCCAGCACTTGGGAGGCAGAGGTAGGAGGATTACGGAGAATTCGAGGCCACCCTGAGAATACAGAGTGAATTCCAGGTCAGCTTGAGCTAGAGTGAGACCCTACCTTGGAAAATCAAAACAACAAAAATTAAAAGAAAGAAGAAAAAGGAATGTAGGATACCAGTACCTCACAGGGGAGTGGGGAGTCCATCACAATGCCTGCTTCTTTCCAGGGCAGCTCTTTGTGAAGGAGCTGTTCTGGATGATCAACCTGCAAAAGGACCACTTCACCACCCTTGCAACTCGGTTCCAAAATGAAGGTGAGTAAAATGGCATTCAGGACCCCAGTCCCCAGTGCCTTAGCTCTCTCCTCCCTTCACCCCCTCAGAGGATCTGCCCCCTAGTCCTTGCAGCTTCCTCCCTAAGAGTCCAAACTCAAGCCCTACTCCCAGGCCCTCTCAATGAATTTAGAAATTTATTCTCCTGTAAATGATGGCTCAGGTCTGTGACTCCAGTACTGTGTGAACCCGTTTCAGAAAAAAATAAAATAAAATAAAATAAACCTCTCTTTTTCTCTTTCCTTCGGAGGCAGTTTATTGTCCCAACAAATGTGGTGAGTATAGATAACGGAAGCTACTCCTTTACCCCTCACCCTTGCTCCATGAGCACCCAGCCTCCCCGCCTCCTGTTTTTGAGTGGGATGGCTTCTCCTGCCTGAGAGTTCTTGGGTCTTGATGCTCTTTTCCAACTTGGATTTCTTGGGTAGCGGGTGGTATTCTATTTGCATTCTTAACAGCCGCATGGGGATCTCGACCACCTCCATCTTGCCTCCTCCTTCTTTGGCCTCACCTCCTAGTGGGAGAAGACAACCTTGGCCTTCCCCCCTTCAGGCACGATGCTGCAAACTCTGATCTGGTGCAATAAGTGCGAGAAGCAGGTTCACTCTTGTCGGAAGTCCTATGATTGCGGGGGTGAGAGCTCCCCGGAGCAGGAGGCCTTGGCACAAGAGGGACACAACCAGGGACCAGCTGGAGAGATGGCTCAGCGGTTAAAGAGGGCAGAACTCTAGGGAGAGAGCCGACTGGAGACCAGGAAAGGACAGAAGCGGCCAATCTCACAGCTGCTTCTCTCTCACAGAGCGCCATGTCGAGGTGCACCGGATGGAAGACATGATTCTGAACTGTCGCCTCAGCTGGCACCAGGCTTCCCAAGGACTCACAGATTACAGCTTTTACCGGGTGCGGCCGCGCAGCTTCCTTAACCCTTGAGCCCAACTCTGTTAGGCCAATGGTGACCTCTGCATCCACTGACCGCCAATGATCTATTAGGGGTGTCCTGTTCTAATGCCCAGCTCCCCTTCATTAAAGCCCCACCCACTGTCTGGGTCTCTGGCCCTCTATCAAAAGCCCACCCAAGCCCCTTCCCTCCACCAAAGTCCTACCCACTGCCTAGGCCCACCCTATCCAAGCCCGTTCCCTCCACCTAAGCCCTGCCATGCCGGTTGTCAGGATTAGGCAGCCTCAGACGAGCAATCCTCACGGGTTCCCTACCCCCACACTGACACCCTGTACTAAGCCCTGAGCTCCCCAGGCTTCTGTGACCCCTTGAGTTTGGGTCTAGGTCTGGGGGAACAGTTCTGAGACTTTGATGTACAAGGGGAAGGAACCCCTCTTGACCAAGACACTGGTGGGTCCAGAGGATGCGGGCAGCTACCGCTGCGAGCTGGGCACCGTCAGCTGGGGTCCTGCCACGATCATCCACTTCCGTGTCTCAGGTCAGTGCTGGGATTTAGAAAAGTGAGGCATTTGGCAGCTCTAGGGGTGTGGCCGAGCCACGAGGGGTGGTAATTTATGGGCGTGGCCTGAGCGATAGGCGTGGCCTCTCGGGTGTGGGATGAGGTCTCAGCTTTGGGATTGTGGTCTTCCCTGTTGGGAGTGTAAGTTCCAGTGGAAATGTGGCTTCAGGCCATGGAGGTGTGGGTGGGCTCTCCAGGATGTGTGCCCCTTTGAGGGCTGAGGTCCTCGGGTGGGCCTCCCTTCACCCGGTGCTGGGGCTGAGCTTTGGTCCTCCGCTGTCAGTGTTGCCTCGAAGGGTCAAAGAGGAGCATCCGCCACCAAACGTCGTAACCCAGAATGAGACCTCAGGAAGCCACGAGTCCTCTTCCATACCTGCGACCCTCCCGCTTCCGCAGCCCGCCCGACGTCTACGACACCGCCTCTTAGGACTGCTCCTCGGCGGGGCCCTCTTCGTGACTGCCGGCGTCGCAGGCCTGTGAGCCGCCCACTGGGGGATGGGGCTTGTCTGGGGCGGGGCTCGAACCCGAATGGGCTTTGGGCCGAGCGTATAGACCTTGAATAGGGGCAGGGCTGGGATATAGGGCGGAGTTTCCTACAGCCCAATACTTCTGCAGGCCGAGGGGTCACCGTGTACCTTCCTTTTGGGACTTACCTAGAAGAGAAAGGCTTTTAGGAGGGGCCTAGAAGGTCATGTTTGTGGGTGGGTTGGAAGAAGTGCTCCTCATCAACTCCAACCTAATGTGGATTCTGTTCTTTGACACCCCCCCCCACTACATACCAGGGTACTTTACATGAATAAAAGGAGGGCTAAAGTGAAGCCCTCATCAAAGAAGTTCTCCTCTCCTGATGATGATGATGATGATGGTACTGCTGAGTAGCCAGAGGAAAAGGCCCCAGACGCAGAGAACTAATAAAAAGATTTATCTTGATCGTGTCGGGATCTGACTTACTCTTCGGGGACCCTGAGTTCTGGCTCTCTGAAAGGAAGTCAGCGGTGTGTTTGCTCCTCCTTGAGAGAGGGTGGGATTGGAACCCCAGGACCCCCTTCTCCTTGGTCAAGGGCTCTGAGTCCAGAACCAAGGCA